>NW_020537324.1:79140200-79156554 GCF_003426905.1 Ctenocephalides felis | reverse complement strand
AAACCGAATTTAAAAGTAGTAAGATACCAATGGGTAGAAATTCTTCGAGGCGGTTATTTTTACCCCGCCTTATAGTCTTAATTAGCTTAATTCTTAACCTACAAGTTATAATAATAATTCCATTATTCTGCCTTCTACAAAACTATGAATCTGTTTCCACCACCGTCCGAATTAAATTGAAAGTTGATTAAAACAACAAGACCCAGACCAAGCCAAAGCAATATATTTCAATTTCTCTAATTTAATACGTGAATGAATGAAACTACGTCGCACACGAGTCGCAAAACTTTTGAGAAATATGTGTCGCAATGCGCTTTTGGCTGAAATAAAAGTTTCGTGATGACGCGATGCGATGCGACTCTACGAGCCCCAACGCGCCCCAAGCGCCCCCTTGCAGTCCTCGACGACTGACTCTGGACTCGGGCCAAAGGGGCGAGATTCGACGGAGGACATGAATCGACATTGCATATATGTACATTGAATTGTAATTAATTAATTAAACGAATTGTATGTTGAAATTGCAGAATAAATTTTATATTAATTTTATAAGTCGAGTTTTATTTGACTTGCAGTAGGTTAAGTTATAGGTGTCGCAAACAATTTAAAAAAAATTATGAAGATATAACAACGCATCATGAGTCCATTCCAATATCATTTTGGTACACTTTAGAACGATGCATATATATATATATATATATATATATATAATATATATATATAGGGTAAGGCACAATGGTCCAATTTGACTTGTTATGAAGAAACAAACCGACCATATCACAACAAATAATACAAATCAAACAAACTATCTGACTATGTTCAGCAAAACATCAATAAAAATTCATCACTACAGAAATGTGATATTTTTGCTGTTATTCAAAATTTGTCACCTGATCCTTTTTACCCAAAGGTGAGGTAAAAAAAAGAGTCATAAAGCAAAATGCCCTCTATTTGATTTTTAACTTCAAATAGGTTTTACGTAATAATATCTAGATTATTTAATCAGGACCGTTGCAGTTTAATTATTGGTTTGAACAATAAATTTAGAAATTGAAATTTATTGATATATTGTCGACCATAATAAACAAACATCTTTGTCAACTCGTACTACTCTCATAAATCTAGCTTTAGTAGATATTTCTGTTTGTCATAATCAAATTCATTGCATTTTTAAATGCAAATTATTAAATTTAGGTTAAACGGTCCTTGTCGTAAAAAACTAATATATTTGCAAAATTAGTCCAAAGTGAATAATTTCGAACATTATAAAGCTCTAACAACAACTTGGTAAAAATTACAATTTTTTTGACATTGCAAAAAAATGGATATCAAACATATAAAATCACTAAACAAACTATTTTATAAATGGATATAAATCGAGTAATAAATAAATGCATCATGTACGAATAGATATAAACAGACAAATTGTAAATGGCATAAATGAATAAAGAAATATAAAATTGAAGCATATTATATATATATATACACCTAAGTCTGTTTTTACACGGTCTTTTTGTACACGGTTTTGATATAACACGGTTTGAAAATTGAATATTTTTAATTTTTTTACACGAATTTATTCCATTTAGTACGATTTGAAATTTTATGTACTTCATTTTTTTTGTCAAATTTAATTTTTGCGAAGTATGTTCATATCACAAAAAAGTATTTATGAAAGAAAAAAGTCTGAAACCATCGATAGTATCGATAGTTTGCGAACACTAGCCTAAAGATTTAAGTGAATTCCCCTTTAGCGCGTACAAACAATTTTTACTGGTCAAAGCAAATGTGAATAGCACTAATTTAATTTTTGTTCTTAAAAATTCTTGTTTTTCACCAATTTTATTAGGTTTTAGAGATTAGGAACAAACACCCATTTTTGTATAAGATCAATGTCTTTTTTTACACGTTTTTTTTTTTTACACGGATTCTTCTGGAACCAATCTCCGTGTAAAAACAGACTTAGGTGTATATATATATATATATATATATATATATATATAATATGAATAAATTAAATAAACACATGTATGTAATAGCATATATGTAGTTTAATGAAATCTGTCATGCTAGATCAATATCAAAACTAAATTAGATTATTTCATGCCAGCCATAAAACAATCAAAGTATTATACCGAAATCGTATGGTAACATACCATACTCGTCGAGATATGTATTTCAGATAAAATATTAATACACACATGAAAATAGAATTGTCTTAAACTAGTAATAATATGATGTAACTCATTAAAAAATAAACGAATTTTTTTCGTGCCTTTTGTATGAAATATTGGGACCGATTCTGCCGCATAACAGACCAATGTTATGGCAAGGCAGATAGAAAATAGTCTAGAAACCGCATAAATGTCAGAAAAAACAACCTTAGATAACAGGGTCTTTCTGACTCAGCTTCATAACATACGAGTGACTTTGCAGTTTATGTGCAAAACGCCTGAATGCACAGCAAATACATGGACATTTTGAAAGTATTCAGTATGATTCAGTAGCACAATGTATGCAAGTTCGAGCATAACATGGCCTTGCCATAACATTTGTCTGTTATGCGGCAGAATTAGGGTTTTGAAGAAAATTATGAAATTCGAAAACCGGTTTTTCAGTGGAAAAAATCGGTTTTTACTGTATAAATGAAAAATGGCAAATATACAAGATGGAAGCAAGCGTTTTGATACTCCTGAATCATATCGGTTCGATAAAATTTGGAATCATATCAGTCTGTTATAGTTCCCAGAAAATTCTGTGTTATTTTTTGTCTAATGTATATATTAATTTATTTTATATCAAATGTATATATTAATTTAGATCAAACTTTAAAGAAAAGAGTTTTAAGCCTTAGAAGCCACGAATTAAAAACAATTTGAAATTAGTTAATTAAAATTGTTCGAAATGGAATAAATACGTTTTTAGAACTAGAAGTGAAATTAACAAGTATGTATCAATAAGTACTTTTTTTTATTTAATTAAAAGGTAAAAGTTTTTTATTTAACTCTTTCACTATCATAAAAATATTTATATTCTCATATGTGAAAATGATGCATGAATAACGAATATACATTTTCAAAGTTATTTAATCCAAATCAACTAATATTTCTTTGTTCTACTAATTAAAATTTAAATCAATATGTTTACTATTCATAAAATTGAACATAAAATTAAATCACACTAAATATGCCGCTAATTGTTTTTATTATTACAGAATATTCGAGCAAAAATGGATTTTTATAAAAAATCGAAAACCGGCTGAAACCGGTTTTCTGGAAAATTTAGAATTCGAAAACCGGTTTTCTGAAATGTCGGTTTTTGTATAAACCCTAGGCAGAATCAGTACCATTATGTAACTGATGGCACACATCATATATCGAAATTAGCTGAAAATATTTTTGAAGTGACATTTTTTATAAGTCCTATGGACCAAGTTGGATATAAATGCATACATTGAGGGAATAAAAGTTAAGGGGGTTGTTCGTTTTTTTTGTTACAAAAAATGTAAGGTATTTGTTTTTGTTTTTCTCGAAATGTATTTATCATAGAGACATGCGGTTTTTTTTAAACAAAAATTACAAAATCATAGAATGTAAAGAAATTTTTTATTTGTTTTTTGCCGTCATTTTTTAACCAGGGGGCGCTAAAGTCGCAATGCGAAATCGATCTCTTTTGCGGTGCCACAGATAAATCCGTTGCGCATCGCCTGAAACAAAACAAAAGAAACTACGTTGAAGAAGAAGTTTGAATTTCCCTACCAAAATGAAAGAAAAAAAAGCAAGAAGGAAAAAAATGGCAGTTATTTAAAAAAAAGTATTAAAAAGAGCCTTTTTTGGGACAAGAAGCTTCGCAAAATTTTTTTGCGTAATGTTATCAAGTCGTTTGAGGTAGGGGGAACTAGGTATTGCAGTAGTAAACAAATTAAAAATAAATGCAAGTCCATCCGACTTGTAGTTTTTTTTTTAATTTGTGGCATCGCATTGAAAAAAGTCAATTTGAGACATTTAATTTAATGGTGTATTTAGTACATTATATTAAAAACTATGGTGTTCAAAGATGCTGACACATTAAAAATATCACGTGTATGAGGTATTATAATGAAAAAGAGAGCAGCTGGCATACAATAGCTCGCGGAGCGATGAAAAAAACGGTTTCAGAGTATCATACATATACAGATATGTATCTAGAACTTTGTCAAAAAAATAGATATTGAGAACAACCCCCTTAAAATCGGTTCAGTCGTTTAGGAGTCCATTCCGGACAAATATCGTCGACACATCCAAGCATGCAAAAATTAAGTTCAGACAAAAAAAATGTAAATTTTATTTTATTTATAAAAATCCATGCACAAGAGAAAATTAATCCTCCATGCCTTTCAACATCTACTGAATCAAGTCCACAAAATCGTACCAGTGGCATAAGCGCTTTCGTACAGCCCCTCAGTCGGATGCTCCCTCTGCCTATCCCTTTCACCACCGCCGCCTCCAGCAGCAGAAGCAACAGCCTCGGACTCGTAACAGTACCGATGCCTTTCATAGAACCTCTGCTCCTCCCGATCCAATTCCCTCTGTCTCCTGGTTAAAGTGCTGTCGCCTCCGCCGTATCTCTCATCACTATCGCCCCTGGGATACAAATCTTCACCATCACTCGGATTGGATCTTCTTCTTTCGTAATGGAACCTCTTGCCGGCGTCGTCGTGTCTTTGGCGTTCGTATAATTCTTCACCGTCGCTTTGGCGCTGGTCGATGGACCTTCGTCGTTCGTAATGGAACCTCTTGTCTTCCTCGTGCTGCTGCCTTTGTCGTTCATACAATTCCTCGACGTCGCTCTGTCTCTGCTGCTCCGCCGATCTCCGTCTCTCGTACTGGAACCTTTTACCATCACCATCACCATGCTGGCGCCTTTGCCTCTCATACAACTCCTCACCATCGCTCTGTCTCTGCCTCTCCTCATGGTGCCTGGCCGACCTAGTAGCAGCAGTATCACCATGATGAGAGTGAGACCGATGTCTTCTCCTGGTCGTAGAAGTATGCAGAGAATGCGAAGAAGTATTCAGACCTGCCGTTGCAGACTGGGACATCTCTCCACTGTGTTGCTGATGTTGATAGTGATAGGAATGATGTTGAGTGCGGTGTTGCTGCTGTTGATGTTGGGTTGTACGCAAATGCGGCAACGTATAATATTGATGCTGATGCGCCTGTTGCTGTTGGTGGTGTAGACGCACGTGGGGACACGGCGAAGGTGCCGGATAATCCTCTGAACCTTTGGGGCAAATTGATAGAGTGACGTTATAAATGATGAATGACGCGTTATCCGGGTACGACATTGAGATGCATCATGCGGAACAGGCACAAAAATGAACGTATCATTCACTAAACAACACATGGTAATGGAATTTCAACGAGTCAAGATGAAACACATATACCTATGATCATATATATATATATATATATATATATATGAGATGGGTAACTCACTTCGGAGTTATCACTCCGATACAACTCCTCCCCCGTGTGGATTTGTCTCGTCGGATTTGTCATATCCGGCTTTCCTAAACTGGTACTAAATCTGTTACCGAGTTTTTGCTTTGGGAAGAAAGCTGTCGCTTTCTCGTCTCACAGGCAGTTTTATGACCTTTTAGGTATACGGTTTTTTCCAGAAAATACAAAAATATTACTTCAAAGATACGGCACAATGAAATTGTGTTCAAGTGTGAATAGCTCCAATGTATAATTTATTAATAGTAAGGGGTCATATTTCTAACTACGACAATCTTTGGCCGTGAATGACGACGATCAGGAATATACATACCGAAAAATACACGAAACAAAATATATTTAATCTGGTTTTTACATAGCCTGAAATAACAATACTTTAGAGTCAGTGACGTCAATAGTATTTAAGCAGCAAAAACACAATTATATAATTGTCTGAAAGTAATAATATGCTAATCGAACTACCCGATATAATATTAATTCTCGAATGAAAATAGCAGAAAAAAAAATTAGAAAGCAGAAGTATTATTATTTGGTGAAAATATTTTATGATAAATGTTTTGCTTTTATTACAAAGTTTACTACATTATTCTTATATTAGGTTGTCAAATATCTCCCTTCCGCTTTTTTGCTCTTGGTTTATAATACAAAAAGGCGGAAGGGAGATATTTGACAACCTTATTATAAAATTAATCTAAAAAATCAATTATTTTCCCATCAAAATCAAAATAATTAAATTGAATTTGATTCTCAAGTTTTGCGTTTTTACTTTGGTCAACACTGTTAAAATTACGAGTCATTGAGTCGATCATGTGGTCGACCGAAAAGTTTTACAACTCGTCATTTATTTGTGAATTTTTTAGAAAAAATATTTTATTGATATTTTTCTAATTTTATTTTATTCATAAATTTTCATTTCAAAAAATTAAATCGGATTTGACAAATCCTCAGATGCATAAACAACGCACTATAGAACACATTTGTGTCGAATATTTCTGTTTCAAAGTTGTCGGAGTCGTGGAGTTGTTAAGCGGATATAACTACTCCCTGAAGCGGAGTCAAATCCGAGTCAATCCGGTTTCGGATATGATAAGCCCATATCTAATATATACACATATATATCCCTTATCAAATCCGGTGGAAATGAGAACTGCCGGAGTTTTTCCTTTCCACACGACAAGAAATTTAAACACGTCTCCCCATAAACATCCGAGCCACAAAAGAAAAAGTCTATTGTAGTCGAGGAAGTACTTATGAGGCATTGTGGAGCCAAAATGGAGACTTCATGTATGTAAGGAAGTAGTACATACAAAATACCTCTAATAACTTGACGCTTTCAAGCAAACGTAGGTAAAAAATATAATCATAACATGATCATAATTATAATCATAACATTATTTTTGCAGAATAAAAAAAATTTTGAAGTGGTAAAAATACTAGAGAGTTGAAAAATACTCTCGAATAAGACTCGGCTTACTTATATTAAAATGTGAGAAAGTAATTTCATCAATGTCATAAAATCATTTTGATTCTTATTATTATTTACGCTGGAGTGATGTAAGTATCTTTATGTAATATTTTAATGAATTTATGTTGATTATATTGTAATGTTCAAATTTGAATTAATGTTCATATTGTAATGTTCATATTCCAGTTATTTAAACATTGCATGCAATTTTCTAATATCCACTAGGGCAACACCATATTTTTTTAAACAACCAGGAGAACACTTTGGTAAATTTCAAGTAAACATTTTGAAAAAATATGCATTAAAAGGAAAATAATTTAGAAATTACATGCAATTTTCTAATATCTATTGGACAAGACCTTTTAAAAAAAAAACATTAGAACTCTTTATTAATATTCAGGCAAATATTTTGGAAAAATATGAAATCAAATGGAAAACTATGAATGTGTGTATTTTTGCATAATATGTGTGTATATATGTGTTTGTGTGTATGTATATATAATACACAGGTATATAGGTTTGCTAATATATCTCTGAATTATAAATGTCTACCGGAATGTACAGAAGTTTTATCTGAGAGTATCATCGATCCATTTTCTGCAAACGGTGGTGCTTGCCATATACATATATACAACATATAAATATAAGTATATATATATATATATATATATATATATATGTGTGTGCAAAAAATAAAAATACATTCATATATGTAGAAGTCGGATAAAATAAGTTATAAGTACAATTTAGGTACTGGTGAGTTTAATTTAAATTCACTATTAAAAGAATTGGACTGGACATAATGCAAATGTTGCATTTCATTACAATTATAACATAAATAACAAAAAATATAATATATATATATATATATATATATATATATACTAGCTGACCCGGCAAACGCTGTTATGCCATCAAAACTATTTTGCCGCTTTGCAGAAGTTCTTATAATATACGTGATATATTAAAAATAATATTATATTTTAATTACACAAATTTCTTTACATTTCGACAATTAATTCCAACGCATCATCATAGTGTTTTGTTTATTTTAATTTTATTTATGTCAAATAGTAAAATATTTATTTTAATCAATGAATAAATTAGATTTTAGTCTGAATCAACGCAGTACCATTATCTGAATATTTAATACTTTATATAAAGATCAGATTTTTTACTTTTGCATTTAATTTAAAAATATTGTATGTCAATTTCATATATCCAATAGGCACTGAATTTTTAAATGCCAAAATATTTCCTTTTTGGTCGAAATTTAATATAATATGATATAATTTATATCTATAATTTGATTGCCAATATTGCCTATAACATAACTTGGAATAATTAATTTATTTGTATCAGTTATTAACTGTCAGAATTTTGTTTATGATTAATGTTAAATTCAATATGTCGCTTTTTTATTGTGATCTATGATGTAATATATATATATATATATATATATATATATATAAAAGTTGTTCGTAGATTGAGAACTACTAAGTATGCAAAATATGTAGAATCTGAGTAAATAAATTTATTTTTTACTTAATATATGAATAAAAACTGAAGGAATTCAGCATATAGAATTGTTGATTATTACTATTGAAGCAACTAAGATAAATTCAAAAATCAATTGTTTTGCAATATTTTATATAGATAAGATTTGCATATGATGATGGTCTTGATAAAACAGAAACGTATGTTTTCGTATTATATATACAGTATCCCCATATGTTCATTAAACAGAAGTAATTCAGTTGGATAAAGTATAGTTGTTGGAAACTTGTTCAGCGGCTAAAACATTTACTAGCCGTATTAAGGTTTCAAGAAACACGAGGGGCCCCTTTTAGATAAATTTTGTTCTCGGAGGCTCCCGCAGAAGGTACTGCTTCTATGTAACTTTGTTACTTAACTCGCTAGATGAGAAGTTTACTAATGGAGAATATACCATTGGTGTATGTATATATATATATATATATATATATATATATATATATATATATGTATAGAAGAATTAAAAAAATACTCTTCATTTGAGTTGCGTACAAGATCGCTCCACCGTATAATTAAATAAACTCCAAAATTTAATGCCAGTTTTTTTTTAGAAAGTAGGATATAAAACATTAAAAAAAATAACTCAATCACAATTTTGAGTATATAATAAGGTTGACAGATAATATTGTTTTAGGATATAGATTTAAAATTTGTTTTTGTTCTCATTAAAATTACGGTCAACACAGTATTTTTCATATATGGTTTGCACTCCCTTTCTCCAAATTAGTAATTATTAACGAGTTCAACTAAATTTTACTGACGCATGTGAATGACGTCGAAATTAATATACATATATATTTTTTCGTTGGAAAATGTATTTTTAACAAAACAAAAAAAAAATCCGGCGCAATTGTGACGCTAATTTATCTCGTACACAACTATTATGAAAGTATTGTTATGCAGATACGAAACGATTATGAATCTGGGTCACATACAGAGTAAATATTGAATTTTTTATTTATCAACGAAAAATGTACACAAATATATATTGTTATATATATATATATATATATATATATATATATATATGTGTGTGTGTGTGTGTGTGTGTGTGTGTGTGTGTGTGTCAGTGTAAAATCTTCAGGCAATACTTAAGATAAAGAGTAATATTTTATTACTCTTTATCTTACTTGAAACTATAAAAGAAATTGATGCAAGTTGAAGATTCATGTTTTTGTACATTAAATAAAAAAAAATTCTTCTAGAAATTTATATTGCCAAACGTTTCGACATGCAATCTTCATTTATCTTAAGTTGTAATTTGACAAATTGTCAATCTAATGGATGTCTAAGGTATTATTCCTTGTCAAATTACCATTGAAGTTGACACAATGTAAAAACTAGGAAATATTTCTTTTATATTAACTTCTCATAGAGAAGACTATGATAATTTTCTAAAAAAACTAAAAGGATTTATTTTGCATATCTTTACGTTTGAGAGGTTTCTGAACATTTTGGCATACCTTAGAAATAATGTATGTGTGTGTTTGTATGTATAGATCATAGATAAACAAGTATAATACATGGTATAGATACAATTTTCCGTCCACGTTTTTGTGAGCACGGATCAACCGATTTGAATAGTTGAAAAAACATTCGATTCCTATTGATAAGGAGATGTGCAGATTAGATTTTGACAAAAGCAGGTCCAACCGTTTTGGAGATACGAGGCAAAGAATGCCCAAAGAATACGAGGCAGGAAATGGCAATTAAGTTTTTGCGAGAAGAATACATCCAATTTGATTGATTCAAAAAAATATTTTATTTATGTTAACGGAATGGAGAATTGATTACATTTTTGCAAAGACAGGTCCAGCAGTTTTGGAGATCCAAAAAGAAATTGAGAAGAAATGCCATTTGGCGGTCGAAAATCAGATATTTGCGATCGTATGGATCAACCGACATGAATAAGTATCAAAAACTTTCAAAAAATTTCACAATTTTCAAAAAAAAAATAAGACAGTATTTTCAGAATGTTTAAATTTAAAAAAAAACTAGTGGGGTGTATGGCATCGTGCCTTAAGGCAAATTGCTGGAACTTCCCGTACCGTAACGAAATGTTCGAGGAATACTGAATGTTTTCAAATAGATTATTATTAATATTGTAACATTGTCTACTATTTATAAGAATTATATAAACTGAATTGCAAAGTTGAAATTATTTGTTTAAGATATATTAGAACTATAGTCAGAATTAAAAATAACATCTAAATTATTTTCGATATACAAAAAAAATTTTTTTTTGAAAAACAAAAAGTTGAAACAATTTTTTTTCCAATCAATTATTTTGTTAAGACGAGCAGAAAGTTCTTTGAATCATTTAAATCGGACGCTTAGTTCTCTCAAAAACTGTCATTTTTTACATATTTAGCTCCGTATCTTCGAAATGGCTGGGCCTGCCTTTGCAAAAAACTAATAAGCACTTCTCCCAATCATTACTAATTGAATGTTTTTTTAGATCATTCAAATCGGATACTCCGTTCTCTCAAAAGTCGATCTCTATTTTCTGCACTCTTTGCTCCGTATCTCCGAAACGGCTAGACCTGCCTTTGCCAAAAACTAATGAGCTCTTCCCCCTATTAATAGGAATCGAATGCTTTTTAAACCATTCAAATCGGTTGATCCGTGCGCCCGAAAACTTGGACGAAAAATTGCATCCATACATACATACACACACTCACACACATCCTTTTTTTCTGAGGTATGCCAAAATGTTCAGAAACCTTCAAAACGTCGAAAAATGTAAAAATTTTCAATTTCGATTTTCGGCCCATTACAATAACTTACCCTACGGGAAGTTAAAAAAATCATAATTGTCAAGAATTTTTTTTTTTTTCAATTTTTTCAATACTCAAATTTCTCAAATGCTTCACAATGTTCAAAATTCTCGAAAAAATCTCAATTTTCTTTTCTGAGCTTTGAACAATTTTGAATAACGTTACGGAAAGTTCCAGCAATTTTCCTTAAGGCTCGATGCCACGCACCACTAGTTCTTTTTTTATTTGATATACTACAAATATATATACCTCTTTAATATAATCGAATGGTCTGATAGACAAAAGTGATGAAAATAAAAAACCTTTCAGCTTGCTATAATTGATTTTCTGTGTAGCAAGTGTTTTTTAAATTTTCCATCAAACATGCTAGAAAATTATATTAGATGAATGATTCAACAACAATAAGAAATGTGACAAATTAATAAAGAAATGATGCTGAACGCACTACAAAGTCATCTAATCATGCCAACATCAACAAAAATCCAAAAACAACATCAATATCCTATCAAACAAAAAATTTATTCTATCGTGCAACAAGCATTCGACATCCATCAATAATTCCACCTGCAAAGCTAGCCCTCAGCCTGCTCCCTCTCTGCAGGGTGCTGGCCGCACTCGAAGTCTCCGTCACGTCCCTCCCAGCCGCAGCAGCCGCCTGCATCATTAAAGCAGCATGAGCCCTAGCATGTGCTCCACACAAAAGCAAAGTCTGCTGCGACTGAGGCCTCTCCGGAGGCGTCGGAGACGGAGGATCGCCCCGATCCTGCACCGGATCACCATGGTGCACCATGCTCCTGCAGGACTCCAAATCGTCTCCGGAATCGTCACTCGACACCAGGCCTGGTAGGCCCCTTCGTTTCTTGGGAACCATGATGACTCGCTGGGTCGTCGGCGGATGTTGGGTCGAGGAGTTGTTGCCTGTCGAGGCGTCTTGGTGGTATGTTGAGGTCGTTTGGCGTCTTCGGCGGTGACTCGAGGATCTTGAGAGGGATATGACGGAGTGTTCGGGGCTTGTTGAACGGCGGTCGCACTCGTCTTCGGAGACGAGACCTGGGTAATTGATAATGTGGGGTAACACATCAACAACTGAATTTAATGTGATGTTATAGATAGGAACTATACTATTCTGCAACCAAACCACACAGGGTTTTATTTTTAACAAAATTTTAACTTGCAAGCAAACCAAACAGGTTTTCCTAACAAATTTTATATTAACATTATTTTTTCCACCAGAATTTTTTAAATTTATAACTCCCATACCTCACTTTGCATTCTTTGTTATAGTTTTTTTTTTCGAAGTTAAATCGCTACTTAATTAGAACAAATTTTCGTAGTTTTCTTTATTTCTTTTGAAATTGAAGAAAAATTATATATTAAATATTCAACTGTAGAATTTTGAAAAAATCGAAAATTTTTTTCATATTTTAAAAGTTTAGTTATTCAAAAATATGTCATTAAAAAGATTTTTCAAAATTACTATTATTACCTGAGTTATATCCGTTTTAGTTTTAGTTTTATTATCCGTCTCAAAACTTTGAACGCGTTTTTCTCGGAAACTACTTTTTCGAGCTGGCGGTAAGGATATCTCGAGTTATAATTAACCGATTTACTTCAAATTTGGAGAGGATCTTCTCTATACATCGCTTTATCGCATGGACCTTTCCCAAAACTATAACTTTTCATTTAGTATTTTTAAAAAATTCGGAATTGTTAAAAAAAAAACATGAAAAAAAATTTTTTTTTCAAACTGCCGCCATTCAAACAAAAAAAGTTTTTTTTAACTTATCCAAGGTTCATACGATAGCGACATCTATAATAATTAAGAATCCATCTATTTTTTATGTTTCGGATCACCTGGAGGGTTGGAATCATGCACGCCAGGACGCCCTCTTTTTTTGAGCCCCTACTTTAACTGTTCATAACTTTGTGAATTCTAATTTTTTTTTAATAATTTTTTTATGTAATAATAAAATATCAATAAACAAATCATAAAAAATCGATAGTAAAAATATTATTTGTTTCCTTTATACAGCGCTTCAAAAACCGGCCAAAATTCATGCTTCTACAGTAGAATACCCCCTTAATAAATTGATGACGCGTACAACCCAAAACTCTCTAATAAAGAACTACTATTCCAACTGAAACTTGGGTTATTTTAGGTTGTTTTTTTCTTACTTATTTTAAAAAATTGGAAAGAACTGACGTAAATAAATTGTTGACCACGTACTACCCAGAACTCCCTAATAAAGAACTACTATGGCAACTGAAATTTGCGTTAATTTAGGTTAGTTTTTTAACTTTTTTTAAAAATTGGAAAGAACTGACATAAATAAATTGCTAACCACGTCCAGCTAAGGACCGCATTATATTTGCCGATGAAGAAGTTAAATTGTCACCGATTTATAGAAAATTTCGAACAACAAGAATTAACACTCCAAACCAGTATGTAAAAGAATGGTTTTGATAGATAAAGCCATGAAGATTTTTATTTAATATAACCCTAGCCGGGAAAAAAGATATATAAAAAAAATCCAGGCAGTAGCTAAATTATTAATTGAAACCAGGAAATTTATCTGAGAATTGAAGAAGCTGTTCAAAATCGGGCCTATTTTTGTAAAAGAATATAAGCAGCCACTAAACTTATCAGTCAGTATTTTAATTTTGTTTTTCATAAATTAATTGAATAGGTTTTTTGTTTGGATTGATAGTTATATTTATAACTCAATAAATGGTGATTTTACATAAAGGTTGTCCATTTTGTTTTATTTTTTTATATTGTTTGTGATAGAAATTTCAGTTCTTTAATTTTTCAAAAATGTGGCATTTTTGTAACCCTGAAACATATAATCGATCTTTACTTGGTTTTCCAAACCAAACATTAATTGGCGCCATTCCAATTGGCGCCGTTTTTTTTTTAAAAATGGAACACGACGCAATATGAGGTATGAGTGTATATACTCATATATATATATATATATTATATATAAAAATCAGAATATGAAATATATTGTAAGGCTAAAGAAAAAACTTCATAAAATCCAGATTTGCAATAAGAATTCCCATAGAATTCCTTCGGCATTTGCGAATAATTTAATAAAATTGAGTTGTAAAACAATTACAACGATATATTGCAGATTTTTAGAAATTTTGTAAGCATCTTTGGATATTATAAATAAATCCAATAGATAG
Organism: Ctenocephalides felis; assembly: GCF_003426905.1. Classification (NCBI taxonomy): domain Eukaryota; kingdom Metazoa; phylum Arthropoda; class Insecta; order Siphonaptera; family Pulicidae; genus Ctenocephalides; species Ctenocephalides felis. Next base: position 79,142,074 of record NW_020537324.1, on the reverse strand, counting down.
AAGAAATTATAAGCTGAACAGTGGTTTCCAACCATGATGCACCTGCATCCCTTTTTTAAAAATAATTGTTGCGCCCTAACTATAATTTCATAAATACGAACTGTGGAATTAGCTACAAAATTATATATATATATATATATATATATAGAAACATTTATTATAAGAATAATAATTTTAAAAGTAATGAAAACAAATCTTACAACAATTCTTGAAAAAGTACAAAACAGTGATGTTGGGTTGAGGAGTTTGATTTAATTTTTACAATCACCACTTATCTACCAAGGAAGGGATCTAAAAATCTTTAAAAACCAATCATGTGATGCATGGACATGTCTTGTGATGAATACCTTGTACAAAATTTTAAAAAGTTTGTACAAATTTATATAAAAATATACATAAAAATATCAGAGTTAATAATTCTAAAAGTGATGAAAACACATCTTACAAAAACCCAGAACATACTCTTCTATAGAGTTAATAATTTTAAAAGTGAGGAAAACAAATTTTGCAGAAACCCAAAATATACTTTAAACGTGAAAATGTTTTTTGTTGTATCGTGTAATACGTACACCTACTTCGGCTATTTTCTCAATTTATTTTCGACTTTTTAGGGAACAGTTGCAAGTGCCACGTTAGGCAAACGCGCCCCACAGGTTGAAAACCACTGAACAAATACAAAAAAAAAAATCAGGAACAACAAATCAGTGTTGTTTTCACAACAAAAACAAAAATTCCAAGAATATGAATAAAAACCACCAATAAATTGGTTTCATGAGTCTATTATCCTCTACCTGGTAATCCTCTCCTCTTCGGCACAATAAGAACCCTCGGTCCATCAGGTTCAGGACTGGAAGGATCATCAGGACTTCCAGGTCTCCTGCCATTAGTCCTGTCCTCATCCTTGCCACCATTTTCATCATGCTTATTATTAGAACCAGCTTCCGAAGTCCTGGAACCTTCACCATTGGAAGTACTCGCCAAAGGCTCCTCTAGCTCCAAAGGCTCACTTTCCTGAGCCGGCAAAATCGAAGGTGGAGGTTCTTCCAGTGACGTAGGTCCACCTGATCTGTGAGAACCTCCTGAAGAACCTCCTCGTCTTGGGGATCTACCACGATCTGGTAAAACTGCTGAGGCGCTCCAGTAACCCCAAGCCATGGTAAAGGATTGGTAAACGACTTTTGGGGTTGTTTAATTTTGGGATTGCAGCATTGTTATGAATGAATTATATATCACAGGCTGTATAGAAATTTGTTTTGTATATATTAACAACTATATTATAATTTTGTAAAGTTTCAACGCGTCTCTAGAAGTTTTTAGAATAACTCTTCAGTCTGTCCAGAAATTCAAAGCGTGGGTAAATATATAGTGGCTATAAATTTTCAAATTATATTCCTTCATTCTTCATGTCTTCAATGATATCAATAAATATTCATATATCAGTTTACTCTATTATTTTAATATATTTATATACTTCTAATTTTTAATAGATATTTTAACGTTTATCCAACTTCTTGCCATAAACTTGCCAATTTTGTTGGTTTTTTCATCCACATCAAATAATTAATAATAATTTGATTTTACTAATATCTTCTATGTATATCTTTGTAAGTATATATTTTTCCTAAATGATTTTCTTCTAATTTTATATATTTTTGGATATTTCTTGATCACAATTATTCTCTCTTGTTATCACTTAATGCAGTTTATAGTAAAAAATTTACTAAAATTTTCAAAACACGTGTCAAAGTTCACAGAAACCACTTGAACTGTTTTTTTAATATGTTTTGTTAAAATATGTGCGTAATTCTGGGAATAGGTTAATAGAACATACAAGTCAATAAACTAAGAGCCTAATAATTTTAATTTTTTTGGTA
>NW_020537324.1:79045704-79139200 GCF_003426905.1 Ctenocephalides felis | reverse complement strand
TTCTGTTTACAGGTTGGATTGCAATGATTGCAACATGTGTTATATTGGAGAAAGTTCCCAGTATATTTATAAGAGAGTAATCAACATATTTATAATTCAAAAAATCCAACCAATTCAAAACGATGTTTTCAGATCATATGCTCAATCTCAATCACACTTTTAACACTTCACATCCTGTTATTCTTTATATCGAAAAAAATAGTGACCTTAGAAAATTTGCTGAGTCCTTTTTTATTTCATTAAATTCCTCCTCTTGTGTTAATAAACGCAATTCATCCCACCTTTTACATGATAGTTACCAGATTGTTATTGATTTTATTAAAAAAAACAAAAAAATAATTTGCTATCTCTTTTATATTATTTTTACAATATTGTTTTTTCTTGTTCTAACTTTTACATGGTTTGCTTTTTCCTTTTGATCAATTCCAGCTGAACCTTATGTTCGTTGCGTTTCGTGCCTCGAGCATTTGTCCTTGATGCGTCCCCTCCCATTCCTATCAATACGCCTATTGAAAGAATTCAGTCGAGTATGTTTGCTCGGTATGGGGTGTTTCTCTCTTCACAATGTTGCATTTCATAACTTTTAGTCAAATTAGTTTTCAAATCTTTTAGTTATTCATAATTTTTTCTAAAAAAATGTTTTTCTCTAACATGTTATTAAGTTTAATTTTTAATATAAATTTTTGTGAGTGATTTTGTCCTGTGGTGTGTATAATGTTTCTCTATGTTATAATTAATCTATATTGGTGTTTTTATTAGGTAATAAAATTTTCAATTTGTTGTAGTTGCTGAATGATGACACGCATCTTGTGTCGAAACGTAAGTTTTTACTTTATACTTTTCTTATTTCGACGAATGGGCTGCTAGTTACTTTGAAATATATATATATATATATATATATATATATATATCACATTTATTATTATTAATACTAAGGTTTAATTCAAAAAACTTAAATATTTTCATTACAGCAAAGCCATATACTAAAACATCGAATTTACATGTTATATAAAAATAGCAATATAAAATATATAGTTATAGAAAAATGTTATGAAAAAAAAATAATCAATTTTCAGGTTTAGTTTAAAAAAATTATTACAATACAAATGCTATGAGAATTTTAAGAAAAAATATTAACCATTGAAAACTATAATGAATGTAATTGATTTTCTAAATTAAACGATTTGGCGCATGTTGCAAGTTTCTTTTAATATATACCCGGACATCTGCAATATTATAAAAGCAGTAGCCTAACAATAAGTGATTTTCATAGTATTAGTTGATCCTTTCTGGCGTCAAACCTAGGTTTAAGGTACCTGCGTACGTTCGTTTTTGACAACTTTTCGTCGCAACGAACGAATTTCTATATCGTTGAATAATAACTAACTGGCCGCCATGTTTTCGACTACTTTGAAACCAGTTGATTTCAACTAGTTATTTCGTTGCGACGAAACGGTTAGTTAGTTAACGAAGAAGAAACGGTTGAAAATAACCGTTCGTTGTTTCAACGCCCATCACTACAGTGTGCACGCCGTCAGTCACAAATGGCGTTTTGAAGGGTGGAAATGACTCTTCAGTCATTTTAAATATTGTTTTTACTTATTTTTAACCCTTTAAGTGCCTTAAGTGTGATGTGGATCGTAGCGTAGACATTCCTTAATCAACTTGCAGTATTTTTGTACTTAAATTGTGTAAGTATATTGTGTAAATAGTATAATTTTGATACCGTTAAATCTGTATGACGTTTGTAATAGACAAGGAAAAATAATTCCTTGTAGATAAAAGAAATTGTATAAAACTTGGTAACATAAACCTTGATTGTGGTAAAATTTATGTATATGCATTTATTTCAGTTTTATCTTATGTTATTCATAAGTTTTTATGTTTTTTTGAAAAGTTAGGTTAGGACGTATTAGTCATACAATAATAAATGTAGTACTGTTTGCAAAAGATCTTAATGCAAATTAAATATAAGAATTTTTTTAATAAAAATGCGCCATGTACTACTTATTTTGCATTAACATCAGTTTTTAGCTTGATATAAACTATGAGAGGCTCTACAAACTATTAGGTTGATATAAAATTATTATTGTTCTGTGTATCGGTATTCATTTTTATATTTATGGATGTCTAATTTTGTGCAATATATAATATATATATATATATATATATATACTCAATAATAAAAATTAAAAGTATAATTATATATTATATATTTATATTACTATTATTATATCTGGTACAATGTTACCTTTCTCCATTTCAGGTGTTCCATTCCATTATCAATCATAAAAATGCCTATACTAGCAGCTTCCGATGACAGCGCTGAGATACGAGTGAAGACTGTGTATCAAGGCGATGTTATGATCACTTACATCATGCCCAACATCACATTAGACGAGCTGTGCTCGGAGATGAAGGATATTTGTAGATTTGCTAATGACCAGGTAAGAAAATCAAACATAGACATAGTAAGAGACTATATAATTAGTCTTGAGAATTCTTTTGATCAGTTAGATAAATTAACTTTATAATCTGAAAGAAAATTTCTGAATAATTAAGTTTACTTCTTTAATTACCAAGTCATTATAATCCAGAACTTCTAACTAAGAATTTCAAACCTAAATTGATGTAATTTTTTTATAACATTTTCAATAAAGTATATGTACTTTGAATTAATGAATTAACAATAATCTATACGTCTATTGTAATTATAATTCAAAACAATAATCAATTAATTACAGATTCCACTAGTTTTTATATAATCAGAAAATATTAAAAACTATCAGTTAGACATAATTATCATTTTAACAATTAGTGTTTTTTTTTTATCTTTGCAGGTGTTCACAATGAAATGGGTAGACGATGAAGGTGATCCTTGCATAATTTCAACACAATTAGAACTTGATGAGGCTTTGAGGTTGTACGAGTTGAATCGGGATCCTGAGTTGATCATCCATGGTAAGTGGTAGTTTGTAATATGTATACATTTTAATACACACACACACATATATATATGTATATGTATATATGTGTATATATATATGTATATGTATATATATATATATATATATATATATATATATATATATGAGTGAGTTCTTGAGGGCGATACATCAAACAAAGAAAAGCCAAAGATTTATAAAATAATCTTTATTTCCAAACGTTTCGACATTCAATTTAATGTCATCATCAGTGGATCTAAAAACAGTATGAAAATTAGCATATCTAGGTAATTATAATATATGTGGATTGGTAAAGTAACTATACAATAAGAGAAAAATTAACAAATAGCAACACTTAACAACAAATCAAATATAAAAGATAGGAAAGGTAGTAGAGACTAGAATCAAATAAATAATTAAAAAGTATAGGCAAAAATATTTAAGTACACTCATATAAACTTACGCATATATACATATATGTACGTACACATACACACATATACATATATATATATACATATATATATATATATATATATATATATATACATGCATATATCCATATACACACACATACAAACATATAATACACATATACATATACAGATACAACAATATATACCTATATATGTACACATATACATGTAAGACTATACACATATAAATATACGTATATACATATATGCAACGTGCATGCATATTCACAACGACGTACATGTACATGTATGAACCATACATATACTCATACCTATCTATGTAACTATAGCTATACACGTATACACATACATATACGCATAAACATGTATATACACATATATACACACATATATATATGCATATATATACATACATATATATATACACACAATACATATATATATATATATATGTATATGTATGTTATCAGCAAACAAATACAAATCATATAAATATTAGAAAACAGATGAAGTACTATTAATAGTTAATACAATAACACATTTTTCTTTAAATAAAAGCTAAATTTTGTGATTAAGAAATAAACTTTGGCAATATTTATTGATCAAAACTTTCATGCAATTTATTTTTATAACAAAAATCAATAAAACCAATGAATTAGTTTGTGATAAATGAGCATATTACAAATTATTAAATAGCCACATGACTTTTAGCCTTATGAATGAGTTATACAGGACATATAGTAGATGAAAAATAATTATTGTTCACAATTATTAAATCAATCTTTTATTTTTTCAAATGGATATTTTCAATCGATCAGAATCTCAAGACTGAATGAAAATATTTGCTGACTGTATATAATGTTTAGAAGAATTTCTACAGTGAGAAATCTTTGTTAATGAATATATTAACTAGTCAACTTATTATTTTTTAATATTCATCCAGAAAATATTAGATAAATCCATTATTTTTTTTATTTTTGATTTGTTTTTTTTGACTTTCTTCATTTTTTAACTTGTTTTATGCTGAAGTCTTCATGAATGATTTCATTGATCACATACCATTGTGAATTTATTTTAGACCTAACCTAATTTTATTTGGTGCCCTTTGTATGCTGGATTCGTTTTCACATACCTAAAACCATGAGTTCACTTTCGAACTATTATTACCTTTTTATAGAAATTGTGTAAATAAAATTTCAAATTGGTTCAGCAGTCAGGAGTTCATTTGAGACAAACATTGTGACATGTGTATATATATATATATATATTTAACCTGAACCATACTTTTAACATGTCCAATTCTACCATCATATATATTGAAAAGAATTGACATTAGAAAGATAGTTGGGTTGTTACTTATATCCCTTAATACTTCTTGTGTCAACAAACGGAATTCCTCCCATCTTTTACATGACAGTTACAAAGTCATTATAAATTTCATGAAGAGCAATTCTTTAGAGTTCTTAAGCTTTCGTTCGTTATATCTCTTCTCCTCTTTTGTTTCTTACGCCCCGCAACCACTCACTCTACCGCACGTGCCGCGTAACCCTGAATTCATTTATGTTACTATGCACAGCGAGCATGCAAGTTTAGTGTTTAATAAATTTTATATAATTTTTTTTTTGAGTTTTTTGTGTTTTTTCTGGTTTGTTTACTGAATGATGACACACACAAGTGTCGGAACGTTTAATAGAATAAAGGATTTTTCGATTTTAATCTTTATTTTAATTCGACGATTCGGCTGCAAAATATTTCATATATGTATATATATATATATATATATATATATAAATTAATTTTATATCTGGAGGACTCTCTTAAAGAGCACTTGGTGTGTAATTTTATTATAAAATTTCCAATCTTATCTCTGAAAAGGCGAGCTTTATGTTTGATTGTCTGTCTGTCTGTCTTGGAAATTGATTGACTCTATTAATAGATAGTAGAGTACTAGAACGACACATATGTATGTAGATGGATTTTGTGCATGTGCTTCTCACATTGAATACTTGAAACAATTGCTTTGGTAATATATATATATATATATATATATATATATATATATAATATAAATATACATATAATGCACTTGTTCTCAATCTACAACTGAATTTAAATATCTAACCCCTTTTGATACTATAATCCTACGATTGCTTATTTAGCTTTCTGAAGGCAGTACTTCATGATGTTGCCAAAAATCTGATTTACTAATTTTGTTTCCTCGACGGTTTTTTTCTCTGTGCAAATTTACATGATCATTAAAAAATGCTTGTATTGCACAAAATATTTTATTAAAATAATTTAGTTGTTACATTGTTGTTAGTTGTTAAAAACTCAATTAATTTGAAGATTTTAATGAATCTTTGGACAATGTTAGATTTCTATTAACGACTATAACATACATTGGGTACTCCATGTATGTCCTCAGAACATAATTTTTAAAATTTGATATATTTGTTGAGTATAATTACTGGTAAATTTACACCACCATTTTCTTATTGATTAAATCGATCATTTACACATGCCAGGAGGTTTGTACAAATACCACTTACGCCTAGTTTATGTTTCGTTCTTAATAATGTTGAGAATCCTTTGTAATGTCACGATATATATTACATAGGGTACTCTATGTATGTCCTCAGGATATAATTTTTAAAATTTGATATATTTCTTGAGTATAATTACTGGTAAATTTACACCATCATTTTCTTATTGATTAAATCGATCATTTACACATGCCAGGAGGTTTGTACAAATACCACTTACGCCTAGTTCATGTTTCGTTCTTAATAATGTTGAGAATCCTTTGTAATGTCACGATATATATTACGATATGTATATATCTGTTTGACCAATTGACTTCTGTAATGAATATTCGTTTGAAAAATAGTGCAAGTGTATTGAGCTCTTTTCACACTAGACTAAGTTTGCTGTCATTCATCAATTAAATCTTTCCAGATTTTCTTTTAGGCAATCAAAAATAAAACATATAGGTGAATGTATCCAGATTTTTTTGCATTCTAACTAATTAATAACGATGACTCGGCTCGTGTAATCAAACTGGAAATTTACTCTTTCTAATTTGTGTGCCAATTTGTTAAAATATAATTAGTTAATCCGATTTTTCAGCTAAAAAAACTGGTTTGAATAATCAGAAATTTATAAATCTCTTTATCTGTAAACACATCGAAATTGAAATAGAATACTTTTAATTCTAGTTGTTGCCTTTTTAACTTCCCGAAGGAGTTTTTGTTTTCATCAAAAAATCCGATTTGCTAGTTTTATGTTTTCTCGACGTTTCAGGCCATTCTGAATCGAATGAGACCAAATTTGGAAAAAGTATGTGTGTGTGTAAACAGGTTTTTGACATTCGTCAATTTTTTTCTCAAAAATGGCTGGTCTTTGGCAGAGATTAACTACTGTAAAAAAATTTAAGCCTATTTTTATGAATTTTTTTGGCGATATACGAGGTCTGTTCAAAAAGTACCCGGAATTTTCGTTTTTTCAAAAAAATATTTATTTATTCGTCTACATTAATGTGGTCCCCTTCAAAGTAGTCCCCCCCAGATATAATACACTTATGCCAGCGTTTTTTCCAATTTTCGAAGCACCCTTGATATTCACTTTTTGATATGTCCTTGAGCACTCTCAGCGATTTTCTTCAATCGAGGAAAACCGCCGTCCTTTCATGGGTCTCTTCAACTTTGGGAATAGGAAAAAGTCACACGGAGCCATATCTGGTGAATTTTTGCACTTTGCAACACTTTATTTCATTTTTTACGCAAAATTTAATACAAATTCTTTGACTTTTCAATTCTTCCATTGTAAAAATCGCCGAGCTCAGAAAAACACGTCGAACCTTAGCGGCTACCACAGACAAAGTAAACAGTGAATATAGCTGAAAATTTCATCATACTTTAGGGGCATGTATACCAACACAATAAAAAAAAAATTTTGACAATCAGACACTCCAGACCCGCGAAATTTAAAAATTCCGGGTACTTTTTGAACACACCTCGTATATCATGTTCTTATAGAACGTACTGAAATATTACGGCCTTAAGAAAGTAGTTTAATTTTAAAAATTCGTCTAAGTTTGAGAAAATGAGTAGTTTTTTTATGACGTTTTGTGATAGAGTACTTGGTCTTAATGAACATACTAAACCATTAAAGTTCTACGGTTCAATTATAAAAATTATTGATTTTTGAAAATTTGCTTTTAAAAAATACTCCGAGTTAACGTGTTCGTTCGTTTTCAATTATGTGTAATAAATCCACTAGGAATACTTTTCATTTCTCATAGATTAATTTTTTTTTTATTGATTAAGTCGATTATTTACACATATTGGAAAGTTCATGTAACTTGCCTCAAGGCAAAATACCAATATCAACCAGTTTAAGTGGTATTTACAAAAACTAGGATACACTTCTATGGCAAATCTACGTAGTATCAATTTACGTCGCGTTTTTTTTGGATATAATATTTTTTAATAGTTGTAGTGAAAATTGTAATTATTACTAATTAACATTACGAAGGTGGGGTTGATCCGACTTACATAATTTTATGTATTAATTTTAATTTAAAAAATTGGAAAACAACTTTGTTTAAGGTTTTCTCAAAATGGTTACAGAGATTTAAAAGATTGAAAAACCGATTGATAAAACTCGATAAAGATTAACGTTGATTGATTTTGTTAAGCGATCGACCGTTTATTTGTGATTTGCAGAAAAGTGCTAAAAATTGTATTTCATCGTAGTTAACGCATTTACTACCTGACACCGGACTTCTGTTGGTATACCCATTTTGTATACCCAGACCTCAGTGTTTATTGCTGACACAAAAATTTATTCTGAGCCTAACTTTGGGTCATGAATTGCTTTGTAATTAAATGTTAAGAAAACCGTTTGGACAATTTTACATACTAACATATTATAGGCCTGCAATAAGCGGGTCAATTACATTCTTCCAAATTTAGAATTTTGCCGCGCCCATTTTCCGGTCCTACGATTAGGTGGATTATGTGTCTATATATATTGGGAAGTTTATGCAACGTGACTCGAGTCAAAATGCCACTTACAACTAGTTTATCCTGTGTTAGTGTGAAAAAAGCCTCATCCGTCCACTTCGGCCGCGCCGTTTGAAAATTAGTACCACGGTCTCTGCGTCGAACACTCGCACTCCTCGCAATTCTTATGTGTTTTTACATATCGAATATGTTTTTAATTGTTCAACATAAACTATTCATAAACAATTATTTAAAACAATACATTAATCTAAGCGTTAACTATTAACAGCAATTGATAATAAGCGCGATTTTTGAATATTTCGAATTCAAAATAACATTTTTTTAACGACGTGCAATCGACTCGGCTCGGATGGATGTAGTGTGTACGTTCTCATTGTTTAAATAAATAAATTGTGAATTTTTGTTTTAGTGTTTGCTCAAATTGTTTAAGTCTTTTGTAATTCGGTCATTGATTTTTGAAGTGATTTTTTTACTAAATTTAATAATGGACACGATATGAATTTGTTTGGTACAAAATTTATTTATTTTTATTCGTTTGTTTACCAAAATGGTGTTAAATGATTTGACTATGTTTGTGTTATTTTTAAAAGATATGTCAAGTGAAAATATATAATTTTCGTGGACCTTTTGTGCCGGCAAGGATATAATAATGGTGTGTTTTCGATTTCGTGCACGTAAGTTTTCTTTAAAAATACTTCTAATATTTATTAACTTCTCGAAGGAGGTATTTATATTTCTATCAGAAAATCCATTTGGCTTATTTAAATTTTTTTGGCGTTTCAAGTCATTTTGAATCGTAGGAAAAAGTTTGTGTATGCTTAAGCTGAAATTTGTATTTTCTTCGATGGTTTCTCAAAAATAGCCGAACCAATTTTAAAAATTCAAATAAGGATAAGGGTTGCTAAAATTTGAAGGCTAAGAACAGCTTAAATTTGTCTTTTGTCGACAATTTTTTAAAAATAGCTAAACCAATTTTAAAAATTCGAATAAGGATAAGGGTTGCTAAAATTCGAAGGCTAAGAACAGCTTAAATTTGTCTTTTTGTCGACAATTTCTCAATAATAGCTAAACCAATTTTAAAAATTTAAATAAGGATAAGGATTTTGCCCGACGATTGTCGTGTCTTTATGATTAGCAGAGAAATGTACAATTTTTTGTCTAAATTTCAGCCAAAAATTCACAATCAGAATAGAACAAATTGAAAAGATATCATTTGGGAATCGTACTAATTAGCTTTTGGTGAATATCAGTCGTGCAGTTTTTCTGTCATCAATTGTTGAAATGCTGAAATTGTTAAGTTAAAAACATTTGTGAAAAACATTTTTATGATAAGGTTTATCCTAAAATATTAGAGGCGTACGAAAAGTCATCGAGTTGTAAAAATTATCAAAATTTCAGATGGGCTGCGCTTTTAGGACATACCTGCGCTTGTTTTCGTACTACAATTAATACAATTACAATTAGTATAAGTTGATTTGTTTTTAGTAAAAGCAAACACGTTTATTTCGAATTAGACAGTTGAAAATTGTATCTAAATAATAAGGGGCCAATTCTGCGGAAACATTGCGTGCGGTGTTATGGCAACGATATCTTATGTTTCTTTCTTGGTACTAAAAACTGTATAACTTCTATCTAACTGCTGTACGATCAGGCGTAAATATGTAAAATAAGCCTGATCGAATATTCACAGTTTTTAGTACCAAGAAAAAAGTATAAATTAGTGTTGCCATAACAACACTATGTAATCGTCTGTTACCGCAGAACTGAACCCTGAACTTTAATGATCATTATAGTCGAGTTTGTTATAGAAATCACAGAATAATCGAAAATGACAATTTTTATATATCTTTACGTTTTAAAGGTTTCTGAATATTTTGGCATACCTTAGAAAAAATGCATGTGTCTGTGTACGAATACAAATTTTTGTCGACGATTTCGGGAACACAGATCAACCGATTTGAATAATTCAAAAAACATTCGATTTGCATTGATATGGAGACGTGCTGATTAGTTTTTGGCGAAGGCAGATCTAGCCGTTTCGAAGATACGGGGCAAAAAGTGCCGAAAACGGTAACTCGGTTTTTAAGAGTACGGAGCGTCTGGTTTGAATAATTCAAAAAACATTTTACTTGTATCAACAAGATGAAGAACTGATCAAATTTTAATGAAGGCAGGTCTAGCGGTTTCGGAGATCTAGTAAAAAAAGTAAAAAAACATGCCATCTGGCGGTCAAAAATGATCATTAGACATATGCACATCAAATTATCGGATATTTTATAGAGATTTTAACAATAAGTATAATTTTTGTTTACATTCCTATAAGTTCCGTACCAATGCTTATCCGTTAGACGGCGGAGCGGCGCTTACGCGCTTCGATATATCGTCTTTATGCAGTTAAAGTAGTACGATTTGAAAAAAAGCTCAGAATTTTCAAAATATTTCAAAATACACTTTTCTTCAAAAAGTCTTCTTTTCAAAAAAAGTACATTTTTGTCAAATTTATAGTTTCTCCAAAACCTAATTTTTCAGAGTAAATTTTTTTCAAAAATGTTAATCTTTTTAAAAAAAATTTTTTGGTACTGGAAGTTCCAGCAATTTGCCTTAAAGCACGATGCCATGCACCACTAGTACTATCTTACAATAAGCAATATTAAGATAAAATAAGATAAAAAGCTCAAGTCCACATTTCTTCAATCCATTCCCATTAATGAAGCAGAAAAAAGAGTCTCTAATAACAGCCATCGGCTTTCTGCTTACTCCGCTCCGAGCTCCGTTCTCTTCTCTCGCGGCTCTTTCAGTTGAGGCGCAATCGGCATTGCGCAGCCCCTCTGGTCGGGGGCGGCGGCCCTCTCCGGAGCACCCCCGGGAAGCCCCCGACGTTGCCGGTCGTTACAAAGGCCGTGTCATCGTTTAACATCGGCAGGACGCGGAAACTGGACTTATTTGGGAATGGTAATATCGAAAGTTATAGACTAAAATAGGAGATATTTGTAAAGATCAAACTTATTTAAATCAAAATGTTATTGTAAGTGCAATAGTTATTCTCGGTTATATGTTTTATATCGAATGGCAACACTAAGGAGATACAGTTAAGTAATATAAAATCATAGGTATCGATGCGTTCCACTTATAAATTTTAAGGCGTGAAGTCGAACTAGTGTTATTTTGATATTTGTGCTATTTGTAGATTAGTTTTACAGCCGTTCACAGTATTAAAAATTTAGATAAATGCTTGTATGAACACCTTAGGAATGGGACTTTTTGACAGTTTCGACCAAAAAAAGTACTTAGAGTCAATTTTTTTTTATTTATCTATACGAGGTCTGTTCAAAAAGTACCCGGAATTTTCGTTTTTTCAAAAAAATATTTATTTATTCGTCTACATTAATGTGGTCCCCTTCAAAGTAGTCCCCCCCAGATATAATACACTTATGCCAGCGTTTTTTCCAATTTTCGAAGCACCCTTGATATTCACTTTTTGATATGTCCTTGAGCACTCTCAGCGATTCGGCCTTTATTTCTTCAATCGAGGAAAACCGCCGTCCTTTCATGGGTCTCTTCAACTTTGGGAATAGGAAAAAGTCACACGGAGCCATATCTGGTGAATTTTTGCACTTTGCAACACTTTATTTCATTTTTTACGCAAAATTTAATACAAATTCTTTGACTTTTCAATTCTTCCATTGTAAAAATCGCCGAGCTCAGAAAAACACGTCGAACCTTAGCGACTACCACAGACAAAGTAAACAGTGAATATAGCTGAAAATTTCATCATACTTTAGGGGCATATATACCAACACAATAAAAAAAAAATTTTGACAATCAGACACTCCAGACCCGCGAAATTTAATTATTAGTAATTCCGGGTACTTTTTGAACACACCTCGTATATATACATTATTTCCATATCTCAGACAGACAGAAGTGCTTGGTATGAGAGATTATGAAAACTTTCATATTTCATATATACATTTAATTAATATAATATCTATTATAAATAAAATATCTCTATCTTTATATATGTTATTATAATTTATTATAAATTGGCCAACTTTTTGACATTTTTCACAAAAAAATACTTAGAATTGGCCAATGTTACATTTTTGATCACAGTATTTATTGAAGAAAGTTATTGACGGATATAATATTTCATTATTTTTTTTATAGAATAGTCGAAAATTTCATAAAAAAATCATACTCGTGATGCACACATTTTTTAGTGTCGTCAATCATTATACACATTTGTATAATGATAAATTATAAATTATATATATGTATAATATTTACAAACAATAATGTAATCAAAGTCATACTTGAAATATGGCATGATCTGTTTAAATTACTAAAGTAATTGCTGATTAATAAATTCTATAATATTCGTTCACACAGTGGAAAGCAACGCCTAAACAAATATTGTTTTCGTAACTTCACTCATCATGTAATAATTGTATTTGAAGAACTTCATGTAATTAAAATTAACATACATTCAATTACTGTTTGTATTTTTTTACTTTTTCGCTGGTAATATAGTTTCATTCTTTGAACAGCTGTAATATTTGTCTTGTCTAAAAAATTGAAGCCATACTTTTATATTTGTTTTATTCATCAAGCCCTGCACATAGCTTGATCTATGAATCATTTTCTTTTTTATGTGAACTTTAATGCATTGATGATCATCAATATTACGAGGTAATAAATTAACCATATTATCAACGTTAACAGGCACATTTATAATTTGTCCAAATATTCCAAATTATCCATTTGCATGTCGCAATCGTCTAATTTGCAGGAAACACAACCTAGGTGAAATTAACCTTTCATATACAGTATCTAGTTTAGGTAGATAATTTGGTATAGGTGGAAATACAAACCCGTTTAATTTACACAAAGTGGGAATTTTACCCGAATTTAATGCCTTTCGACAAGTTTGGCATCCAACCTGATTATTGAATCAATATTCAGAAAACCATTATTGAGAATTTGTTTTTGAGCTTCATTTAATATTTTTAAGTCACTTTGAAACCAAAGTCGATCACACACAAAACATACATAGCCAAAGCTGCTATCATTTGTAAATTGTTTTTCGAACAATTTTCGTGCATTCCTAAACAAATTGAAGTCTTTATATGGAAGTTCAAATACTTCATTTGACTCTTGCAAAAAATCAGTTCTGTCACATTATTAGTCCTATTATATGCAGAATCATTAATTTGCAATTGACGTGATGTAGTGGCTGTATCAGAAAAAGTTACAGCAGTACTTTCATCTAAAATGATAACAGAATAATATGTATAAATGTGAATAGTTGTAGCGTTTTTCGATTCTTACTTATGTTAATGGTGTTGATACCTGGTTCAAGATTTTCTAATAAATTGGCAGTAACCGATTATTTTCCTGCAGTTGTTTTGTTTGACGATGTAATCTTGATCTTTCAGAGTTCGTAAGACGCTTTGAACTTGCATCAATATTTATAATTACTATTATCTTATATATAAAAATGGATCGCAAAATGTGTTGGTAAGCGCATAACTCAACAACGCCTGGACCAATTTGGCCAATTCTTTTTTTAAAATGTTCGTTGATGTCCAAGGATGGTTGTTACGGCGAGAAAAAATCGAATAATTGCCGGGAAAACCCTAAAAACAGCCCTTTTCTTTTTTAATCGAGTAGGCAACGAAATTTGTAGAAAAAACAATGATCTATGTCATGACATTTTGTGTAGTTTTTGATAATCTAATTTTTAATATATTTATATAAACATAGAAATATCTTTCTATTAACTAACGAGCTATATTGGCAGCCAAAAACATTGTTGTAAATGAATTAAATTTCAAAATTCAAGAACAAATTACAGGCGAATCAGTTGATTCGGCAACTAACCAAGACGATCCACCGGAGTTTTTAAACTCGCTGCATTTGCTAGGATTGTCACCTCACAATCTTCAATTAAAGGTTGGATCGGCAATTATAATGTTGCAAAATATCGACCAACTATATTCAAAGGATAGTATAAAGCAGAAGATGTTCTCGCTGCATCCCAATGCGTTTCCAGTGCGTTTATGGTATCATTAAGTATTTGTGGTATTAATTTAGAAAACCCATGTTTTTCACATGGAAAATTGTATGTTGTTTGTTCCCGTATAGGAAAACCATCAGATTTGTTTGTCTATGCGCCAGGTAATCGAACAAAAAACATCGTTTATCACAAAGCACTACAATGAAAATTGAACTGATTTTTGAATTATGATTTACATGATTAAAATTACTTACTTTTAAATGCTTATAGTGTTTTATTTGATTATTTTTAATTCACACGGAATTATTACCAAGGTGACGGTTGTGTTCAGGATAATTTTTTGCAAAGAATAGAAAAAAGGTAAGCACAAAACACCGCCACATTACAATATTTTTTGACAGGACGAAGTCTGTCGGGCCGGCTAGTAATAAAATAAAATTAGCCTTCATAGCTATCATGAAGGAGAAACATGGAAACTTTCTTTAAATTTCCAATAAAGAAATATTGTTTCCACAATTTCACTTATCACGTAATTGTGTTTGTAGAACTTCATTATTGACTGCTTGTTTGTTTTGACTATTTCGCTGGTGATACATTTTCAATCTTTGAGCAACTGTAGTATCTGGCTTTTGAAAAAATATTTTCCATTTTAGTAATAACCTCAAAGGTATATAGTAACCTCGAAAAACTCGAATAATACAAATTACTTCAATAAACCTACATTTCTTACGCAGCGCAGATTTTTCATATGTTTCATTATTTGCGATTATTTGCACTACAATTATTTATAGGAGACAGGATAAAATATTATTCCGATCCTGACATTTTTATCAACTCATGATTTATACTATAATTTAACCTTAAAAATTTTTGACATAACACCGGAAATTTGAACAATATGCTTCACGCTTTCGGAGACGTATGTATAAACGTATGAAGCACGCTTTCGGTGACGTACGCACGTATAAAGCCCCGTATAGAAATCATATCATCGAGAGCCACTGACTCTCGCTTCAGCTTGGCATAACAATTTCCGTTGCATTTGTACGGATTTACACCCACGTCACGCCTAAAGAAGTTTCACTTCAAAAATTTCATCTTTTTTTTTAAAAAAAAAAAACAAAAAGATTTTTGGTATGGGAAATTCTAGAAATTTGTCTTAAGGCACTATGCCATCCACCACTACTTTGAAATTATGTAATCACCAAGTCTATTTTTTTTAAGTAAACTTTAAAACAAAACTCTCGATCCAGAACCTATCGGTTCTAAGGCTCCACTCTACACGTATCATTCGCGCCCCACCAATTCCCGAACATGTATCCCACTTTTAAAATTCCGTGCAGCTACGCGTAGCTCTTCTACGTTCAGTACGAACGGCGTAGCGGCGGCGGCAGCGCCAACTAACACAATAGACACAAACACACCCATACAAACACACTTATACAAACACACCCATACACACACAAATAATAGATATATTCATATACACTCTAGTGTGAAATTCAATCCCCGCCTGTGTACGTATCCAACCCAGTTTATTTATTCAACAGTGCAAAATTTCCTTGTCTGTGTGTGTTACCCCTTGTGTGTGTCTGTGGCCCCGTGTGCTCATAAGGGTGCGGCCGTAGCTGTCAAAATTACAAGACGGGAATTTTGTCGAAAGGATTTTTATTTACCTCAAGTGATTATTAGTAGTGATTTGAGAGAAGGATTAATATTCTAGTTGTTGTTATTGAGGTGCGTTTAAGTGGTGGTTTTATGGTTTATGATTTTGTGTCCAGGTGCAACTATTGGTGGTTGATGGGAAATTTTGTGTTAGGGTATCTACAGTGACGGCTGTTGATTTTTTGATATAAATATTTATGTTGTATATATATTTAAGCAAAAAGTAATTTATTAAATTAGTACTAATTTTTCCAACAAACAACAAATATTCACTCAAACAGAATCTCTCTTATTATTAAATGGTTTATAATTGATATCTATAGTTATTTACATATGATGGATGGTTTGAATTCAAAATATTTCAATTTTGTCTACTAAGTTAGAAACTTTAATGGGTTTCATAATTAGTCAATTAGTAATGAATATAATATTTATTACATGTTTATTTATTTAAAAGAGTTAAGATTTACAAGATTTTTTTGCATCATATTAGAATGAATGTCATTAAAAAAATATAATTTTATTCGCAATCAAGTATACTTCAATACTATTTTTTTTATTCATTATGACAATCATTTTAACGCTTTTACAAGATTTTTCATCCAATAAATCCGTCCTTTTTTTCAAACCGGAATTTACATCATGATTGAATTAATTAGTAAATAAAATTACAATATGAATTGATTTTGTTATCTGTAATTTAGGTTTTAAATAGTTTAGTTACAATATTCAAATTACAAAATTTACAAGATTTTTAAGCAGTTATTTTTACAAAATTTGTAAATAATATATAATTGCAATATTTCTACTACTAGGTATATAGTGCAATAATAAAGGTTTTAGATAGTTTAGTTACAATATTCAAATTACAAAATATACAAGATTTTTAAGCAGTTATTTTTACAAAATTTATAAATAATATATAATTGCAATATTTTTACAAAAAAATCAATATACATATAGGATAAATTATAATATTTTTATACACACTTATTCAATTGTAAACATTATAAGAGCCTTTTCATCACATTAAAATTTCAAAAATTTATAAATTTGCCTCGTAATCCATTTTTTACGCTGATTTTATCTTACAAAATTTTTCGAGAAAATCACGAATTTATTTTGATTATGATCTGAAAGAATTGTTTTGCGAAAATAAAATTGCGTTTATTAATTAGCTTTATTAATTTCTGTACTATGTGAGGAATGTAAAGAAAACGTCCAAAACATTTGAAAAATTCAACAGATTGCTTTTATAAAATAATTATACATAGTATTATAAATTGTTAGGTATGTTATGAAATAATGAACATTCTTGAGTGTATATATATATATATATATATGTATATATATATATATATATATATGTATATATATATATATATATGTATATATATATATAATAATTTTTAAATATTAGGTGTCAAAATTTGTGTAAAGATTCTAATAGATCTTCAAACAAGTTTCTCGTGTACTAATTGCGCAGACTTACACTAAAAATTATTTTGAATTAATTTAATTCTATAGAATATATTTTGAATAAACATAACAGGCAGAAATTAAACAAAATATATATCGAATAAATTGTATAATTGATTTAAAACTTTGACACTCTTGCTAAATAATTATTTTACACATTTTGAAAAATATCCAAAGTCCGAAAAATAATTTTGTAATGAATCGTTCCTAATTAATATAAATTATTCTGAGTATTACTATGGCTTGATATTATGTTTTGAAAAAAAAAATTAGCTCGCTGTACTATATATAGTATAAATAAATTTAAATTGTCTTGATGTATAACTTTTAACAAAAAAATATCTTTATCTTATATAATGCACAATTTTACTACATGATTATACTAAAGGTATAAAAACAACAAATACAAAGGGTTAATATAGAAAAAAACTATATATAAATAGAAATTTATTCTTTAAATTAATTTCTAAATTTAGTTTCTCTGAAACTATAGATATTGATGTTATCAAGATCTAATATATATTTAAGGCCAAAATTTGTGTAATGATTTTTCTTTTCACCTAGTTAATTTGCCATATTTTTTATAAAATAGATTTAAAAATGCAAATTACGTTCAAGAAAACCAGTGTCAGGTCAAGGTCTTAAATTTTCGTAAATAATTTAAGAAGTTTCTGTACCAGATAGTTGAAATTATTCTTAGTTTATTTGATTTGTATGTTCCATTAACCTATTTCCAGAATTACGCACATATTTTAACAAAACATTAAAAAAAAACAGTTCAAGTGGTTTCTGTGAACATTGACAAGTGTTTTGAAAATTTTAGTAATTTTTTTACTACAAACTGCATTAAGTGATAACAAGAGAGAATAATTGTGATCAAGAAATATCCAAAAATATATAAAATTAGAAGAAAATCATTTAGGAAAAATATATACATACAAAGATATAAATAGAAGATATTAGTAAAATCAAATTATTATTAATTATTTGATGTGGATGAAAAAACGAACAAAATTGGCAAGTTTATGGCAAGAAGTTGGATAAACGTTAAAATATCTATTAAAAATTAGAAGATATATAAATATATTAAAATAATAGAGTAAACTGATATATGAATATTTATTGATATCATTGAAGACATGAAGAATGAAGGAATATAATTTGAAAATTTTATAGCCACTACATATTTACCCACGCTTTGAATTTTCTGGACAGACTGAAGAGTTTATTCTAAAACTTCTAGAGACGCGTTGAAACTTTACAAAATTATATATAGTTGTTAATATATACAAAACAAATTTCTATACAAGCCTGTGATATATAATTCTTCATAACAATGCTGCAATCCCAAATTTAAACAACCCCAAAAGTCGTTTACCAATCCTTTACCATGGCTTGGGGTTACTGGAGCGCCTCAGCAGTTTTACCAGATCGTGGTAGATCCCCAAGACGAGGAGGTTCTTCAGGGGGTTCTCACAGATCTGGTGGGCCTACGTCACTGGAAGAACCTCCACCTTCGATTTTGCCTGCGCAGGAAAGTGAGCCCTTGGAGCTGGAGGAGCCTCTGGCGAGTACTTCGAATGGTGAAGGTTCCAGGACTTCGGAGGCGGGTTCTAATAATAAGCATGATGAAAATGGTGGCAAGGATGAGGACAGGACTAATGGCAGGAGACCTGGCAGTCCTGATGATCCTTCCAGTCCTGAACCTGATGGACCGAGGGTTCTTATTGTGCCGAAGAGGAGAGGATTACCAGGTAGAGGATAATAGACTCATGAAACCAATTTATTGGTTTATTCATATTGTTGAAATTTTTGTTTTTGTTGTGAAAACAAAACTGATTTGTTGTTACTGATTTTTTTTGTATTTGGCCAGTGGTTTTCAACCTGTGGGACACGTTTGCCTAACGTGGCACTTGCAACTGTTCCCTAAAAAGTCGAAAATAAATTGAGAAAATAGCCGAACTAGGTGTACGTATTCCACGATTCCACAAAAAATACTTTCACGTTTAAAGTATATTTTAGGTTTCTGTAAGATTTGTTTTCCTCACTTCTAAAATTATTAACTTTACAGAAGAGTATATTCTGGGTTTTTGTAAGATGTGTTTGCATCACTTTTAGAATTCTTAACTATGATATTTTTATGTATATTTTTATATAAATTTGTACAAAATTTTTAAAATGTTGTACAAGGTATTCATCATAAGACATGTCTATGCATCACATGATTGGTTTTTAAAGATTTTTGGATCCCTTCCTTGGTAGATAAGTGGTGATTGTAAAAATTTAAATCAAACTCCTCAACATCACTGTTTTGTATTTTTTCAAAAATTTTTGTAAGATTTGTTTTTATAACTTTTAAAATTATTAGTCTCATAATAAATATAAATATATATATATATATATATATATATATATATATAATTTTGTAGCTAATTCCACAGTTCAGTATTTATGAAATTAATAGTTTAGGGCGCAACAATTATTTTTAAAAAAGGGATGCAGGTGCATCATGGTTGGAAACCACTGTTTCAGCTTATAATTTCTTCTATCTATTGGATTTATTTATAATATCCAAAGATGCTTACAAAATTTCTAAAAATCTGCAATATTATCGTGTAATTGTTTTACAACTCAATTTTATTAAATTATTCGCAAATGCCGAAGGAATTCTATGGGAATTCTTATTGCAAATCTGGATTTTATGAAGTTTTTTCTTTAGCCTTACAATATATTTCATATTCTGATTTTATATATATATATATGAGTATATACACTCATACCTCATATTGCGTCGTGTTCCATTTTTTTTAAAAAAAACGGCGCCAATTGGAATGGCGCCAATTAATGTTTGGTTTGGAAAACCAAGTAAAGATCGATTATATGTTTCAGGGTTACAAAAATGCCACATTTTTGAAAAATTAAAAGAACTGAAATTTCTATCACAAACATATAAAAAAAATAAAACAAAATGGACAACCTTTATGTAAAATCACCATTTATTGAGTTATAAATATAACTATCAATCCAAACAAAAAACCTATTCAATTAATTTATGAAAAACAAAATTAAAATACTGACTGATAAGTTTAGTGGCTGCTTATATTCTTCTACAAAAATAGGTCCAATTTTGAACAGCTTCTTCAAATCTCAGATAAATGTCCTGGTTTCAATTAATATTTTAGCTACTGCCTGGATTTTTTTTATATATCTTTTTCCCCGGCTAGGGTTACATTAAATAAAAATCTTCATGGCATTGTCTATCAAAACCATTCCTTTGGATATTATTAGAATATCTAGATTTAGATATTGGTTTGAAGTTTTAATTCATGTTTTTCGAAATTTTCTATGAATCGGTGACAATTTAACTTCTTCATCAGCAAATTGCAATTCCTGTTGCAGCCATAGTTTATTGAAGACTTCTTAGCTGTACGCGGTTAGCTATTTATTTATGTCAGTTTTTTCAATTTAAAAAAAAGTAAAAAAACTACCTGAAATAATGCAAATTTCAGTTGCAATAGTAGTTCTTAATTAGAGAGTTCTGGGTAGTACGCGATCAGCAATTTATTTATGCCAGTTTTTTTTCAATTTAAAATCTTTTAAAAGAAACAACCTAAAATAACGCAAGTTTCAGTTGCAATAGTAATTCTTTATTAGAGAGTTGTGGGTAGTACGCGTCATCAATTTATTAAGCGGGTATTCTACTGTAGAAGCATGAATTTTGGCCGGTTTTTGAAGCGCTGTATAAAGGAAACAAATAATATTTTTACTATCGATTTTTTATGATTTGTTTATTGATATTTTATTATTACATAAAAAAATTGTTAAAGAAAAAAAATTAGAATTCACAAAGTTATAAACAGCCAAAGTGGGGGTTCAAAAAAAAGAGGGCGTCCTGGCGTGCATGATTCCAACCCTCCTGGTGATCCGAAACATAAAAAATAGATGAATTCTTAATTATTATAGATACCGCTATCGTATGAACCTTGGATAAGTTAAAAAAAAAATTTTTGTTTGAATGGCGGCAGTTTCATGTTTTTTTTTTAACAATTCCGATTTTTTTAAAAATACTAAATGAAAAGATATAGTTTTGGGAAAGGTCCATGCGATAAAGCGATGTATAGAGAAGATCCTCTCCAAATTTGAAGTAAATCGGTTAATTATAACTCGAGATATCCTTACCGCCAGCTCGAAAAAAGTAGTTCCGAGAAAATCGCGTTCAAAGTTTTGAGACGGATAATAAAACTAAAAACTAAAACGGATATAACTCAGGTAATAATAGTAATTTTGAAAAATCTTTTTAATGACATATTTTTGAATAACTAAACTTTTAAAATATGAAAAAAAAATTCGATTTTTTCAAAATTCTACAGTTGAATATTTAATATATAATTTTTCTTCAATTTCAAAAGAAATAAAGAAAACTACGAAAATTTGTTCTAATTAAGTAGCGATTTAACTTCGAAAAAAAAACTATAACAAAGAATGCAAAGTGAGGTATGGGAGTTATAAATTTAAAAAAATCTGGCGGAAAAAATAATGAATATAAAGGCATTAGTTCAAAATTTGCTAGAAAAACCTGTTTGGTTTGGTTGCAAGTTAAAAATTCGTTAAAAAAAAAAACATGTGTGGTTTGGTTGCAGAATAGTATAGTTCCTATCTATAACATCACATTAAATTCAGTTGTTGATGTGTTACCCCACATTATCAATTACCCAGGTCTCGTCTCCGAAGACGAGTGCGACCGGCGTTCAACAAGCCCCGAACACTCCGTCATATCCCTCTCAAGATCCTCAAGTCACCGCCGAAGACGCCAAACGACCTCAACATACCACCAAGACGCCTCGACAGGCAACAATACCTCGACCCAACATCCGCCGACGACCCAGAGAGTCATCATGGTTCCCAAGAAACGAAGAGGCCTACCAGGCCTGGTCTCGAGTGACGATTCCGGAGACGATTTGGAGTCCTGCAGGAGCATGGTGCACCACGGTGAACCGGTGCAGGATCGGGGCGATCCTCCGTCTCCGACGCCTCCGGAAAGGCCCCAGTCGCAGCAGACGCTATTATTGTGCGGGGCACATGCTAGGGCTCATGCTGCACTGATGATGCAGGCGGCTGCTGCAGCTGGGAGGGACGTGACGGAGACTTCGAGTGCGGCCAGCACCCTGCAGAGAGGGAGCAGGCTGAGGGCTAGCTTTGCAGGTGGAATTATTGATGGGTGTCGAATGCTTGTTGCACGATAGAAAAACTAAAATTTTATTCAGTTAAAATTTTTTGTTTGATAGGACATTGATGTTGTTTTTGGATTTTGTTCGATGTTGGCATGATTAGTTGCTTTTGTAGTGCGTTCAGCATCATTTCTTTATTAATTTGTCACATTTCTTATTGTTGTTAAATCATTCATCTAATATAATTTTCTAGCATGTTTCATGGAAAATTTAAAAAACACTTGCTACACAGAAAATTAATTATAGCAAGCTGAAAGTTTTTTTTTAAATTTTTATCACTCTTGTATATCAATCCATTAATATTGAAGAGCTATATATATTTAAAAAAAAATTGGCGGTGCATGGCATCGAGCCTTAAGGAAAATTGCTGGAACTTCCTGTAACGTTATTCAAAATTGTTCAAAGCTCAGAGAAGAAAATTGAGATTTTTTCGAGAATTTTGAAAATTTATGAAAAATTTGAGAAATTTGAATATTAAAAAAAAAAACATGATTTTTTTTTTTAAATTGAAACATTCTGTAATGGGCCGAAAATCGAAATTGAAGGTTTCTAAACATTGAAAATTGTTTTGAAGGTTTCTAAACATTTTGGCATACCTCAGAAAAAAAGGATGTGTGTGTGTATGTATGCATACAGTTTTTCGTCCACGTTTTCGGGCGCACGGATCAACCGATTTGAATGGTTCAAAATACATTCAATTCCTATTGATAGGGATATGTGCTGATTAGTTTTTGGCAAAGGTAGGTCCAAGCGATTAGGAGATACGGAGCAAATAGTGCAGAAAATAGAAATCGAGTTTTTGAGAGATCGGAGCATCCGATCCCAAAAACATTCAATTCGTAATCACGGGGAGGAGGGGTGATTAGTTTTTGGCAAAGGCAGGTTCAGCGGTTTCGGAGATACAGAGCTAAATGTGCAAATATGGCAGTTTTTGAGAGAACTAAGCGCCCGATTTGAATGATTCCAAAATCTTTCTGCTTGTTTTAACAAAATAATTTTGAAAAAAAAATTGTTTGCTTCAAAATATTTTTTTAAATTTTTTTTTTCCAAAAATTTTTTTTTGTATACCGAAAATAATTCAGATTTTTATTTTAATTCTGTTCTAATATACTTTAAACAAATAATTTCAACTTTCCAATTTAGTTTATATAATTCTTATAAATATTCGACAATGTTACAATATTTATAATAATCTATTTTAAAACATTTAATTATTCCTCGATTTCGTTACGGTTCGGGAAGTTCCAGCAATTTCCCTTAAGGCACGATGCCATACGCCCCACTAGTTTTTTTTTGAAAATTGTGAAATTTTTTGATACTTATTCATGTTGGTTGTTCCATACAGTCGCAAATTCCTGATTTTCGACCGCGAAATGGCATTTTTTCTAAACTTTTTTCTGGATCTCCGAAACTGCTGGTTCTGCCTTTGCAAAAATTACATCTATTCTTCATTCCGTCAATATAAATAAAATATTTTTTTGAATCATCCAAATTGGATGCTCTATTCTCTCAAAAACCTAATTGCAATTTTCTGCCTCGTATTCTTTGGGCATTCTTTGCCTCGTATCTCCAAAACGGCTGGACCTGCCTTTGTCAAAATATAATCAGCACGTCTCCTTATCAATTGGAATCGAATGTTTTTTTTTATTTTACATCATTCAAATTGGTTGATCCGTGCTCACAAAAACGTGGACGAAAAATTGTATTCATACATATTCATTCATTTTCTCTAAGGTGTGCCAAAATGTTCAGAAACCTTTGAAATGTAAACTTATGCAAAAATTTAAATTTTAGATTTTTAGACAATTACTATAATTTACCCTACTAGAAATTAATAAAAAAGAAATATTTCCTTTTCAACTTCAATGGTAATTTAACAAGGAATATATAATACCTTAGACGTTCATTAGATTGAAACTTTGTAAAATTATTACTGAAGACAACTGAAGATGGCATGTCGAAACGTTTGACAATATAAATTTCTAGATTTTTTTTTATTTAATGTACGAATAACAAACATGAACCTTCAGCTTGCTTCAATTTATTTACTAGTTTCAAGTATAATAAAATATTACTCTTTATGTTAAGTATCGCCTGAAGATTTTACACTGACACACACACATACACACACACACACACATATATATATATATATATATATTGTGTGTATTTTTCGTTGATAAATAAAAAATTCAATATTTACTCTGTATGTGACCCAGATTCATAATCGTTTCGTATCTGCATAACAATACTTTCATAATAGTTGTGTACGAGATAAATTAGCGTCACAATTGCGCCGGATTTTTTTTTGTTTTGTTAAAAATACATTTTCCAACGAAAAAATATATATGTATATTAATTTCGACGTCATCCACATGCGTCAGTAAAATTTAGTTGAACTCGTTAATAACTACTAACTAATTTGGAGAAAGGAACTGCAAACTCATAAATTAGAAAAAACTGTGTTGACGTTAATTTTAATGAGACCAAAATTATTTTTTAAATAATATTACTTTATCCCAAAGCAATATTATCTTTCAACCTTATTATATACTCAAAAATGTGATTGAGTTTTTTTTTAATGTTTTGTATACTACTTTCTAACAAAACAAAAAAACTCGCATCAAATTTTGAAGTTTATTAATTGTACGGTGGAGCGATCTTGTACGCAACTCAAATGAGGAGTGAATTTTAATTCTTTTATAAATATACACACACACACACATATATACGAGTATATATATATATATATATAAATATATATATATATATATATATATATATTACACCAATGGTATATTCTCCATTAGTAAAGTTTTCATCTAGCGAGTTAAGTAACAAAGTTACATAGAAGCAGTACCTTCTGCGAGAGCCTCAGAGAACAAAATTTATCTAAAAGGGGCTCCCCGTGTTTCTTGAAACCTTAATACGGCTAGTAAATGTTTTAGCCGCTGAACAAGTTTCGAACAACTATACTTTATCCAACTGAATTACTTCTGTTTAATGAACATATGGGGATACTGTATATATAATACGAAAACATACGTTTCTGTTTTATCAAGACCATCATCATATGCAAATCTTATCTATATAAAATATTGCAAAACAATTGATTCTTGAATCTATGTTAGTTGCTTCAATAGTACTAATCAACAATTCTATATGCTGAATTCCTTCAGTTTTTATTCACATATTAAGTAAAAAATAAATTTTTCTACCCAGATTCTATATATATATATATATATATATATATATATATATATATATATATATATATATATATTACATTATATATCACAATAAAAAAGCGACATATTGAATTTAACATTAATCATAAACAAAATTCTGACAGTTCAAAAAAAATGAATTTTTAACGACTTCAATAAGATACAAATAAATTAATTATTCCAAGTTATGTTATAGGCAATATTGGCAATCAAATTATAGATATAAATTATATCATTATATTAAATTTCGACCAAAAAGGAAATATTTTGGCATTTAAAAATTTAGTGCCTATTGGATATATGAAATTGACATTCAATATTTTTAAATTAAATGCAAAAGTAAAAAATCTGATATTTACATAAAATATTATATATTCAGATAATGGTACTGCGTTGATTTAGACTAAAATCTAATTTATTCATTGATTAAAAAAAATATTTTACTATTTGACATAAATAAAATTAAAATAAACGCAACACTATGATGCGTTGGAATTAATTGTCGAAATGTAAAGAAATTTGTGTAATTCAAATATAATATTATTTTTAATATATCACGTATATTATAAGAACTTCTGCAAAGCGGCAAAATATTTTTGATGGCAAAACAGCGTTTGCCGGGTCAGCTAGTATATATATATTTATATTTTTTGTTATTTATGTTATAATTATAATGAAATGCAACATTTGCATTATGTCCAGTCCAATTTTTTTAATAGTGAATTTAAATTAAACTCACCAGTACCTAAATTATACTTATAACTTATTTTATTCGACTTTTACATATATGAATGTATTTTTATTTTTTGCACACACACATACACACACACACATATATATATATATATATATATATATATATACTTATATACTTATATGTATATGTATATATGTATATGTCAAGCACCACCGTTTGCAGAAAATGGATCGATGATACTCTCAGATAAAACTTCTGTACATTCCAGTAGACATTTATAATTCAGAGATATATTAGCAAACCTATATACCTATGTATTATATATACATACACACAAACACATACATACACACATATTATACAATAATACACACATTCATAGTTTTCCATTTGATTTCATATTTTTCCAAAATATTTGCCTGAATATTAATAAAGTGTTCTACTGTTCTTGTCCAATAGATATTAGAAAATTGCATGTAATTTCTAAATATTTTTTTATTTAATGCCTATTTTTTCAAAATGTTTACCTTTATTTTATTAAAGTGTTCTCCGTTGTTTAAAAAAATATGGTGTTGCCCTAATAGATATTACAGAATTGCATGTAATGTTTAAATAATTATAGATAAGAATATGAACATTACAATATAATCAATATAAATTTATTAAAATATTACATAAAGATACTTACATTACTCCAGTGTAAATAATAATCAGGATCAAAATGATTTTATGAAATGGATGAAATTACTTTATTACAATTTAAAATAAATAAGCCGAGTGTTATTCGAGAGTATTTTGTAACTCTCTTGTATTTTTAAAACGTCAAGAAGTTTTTTTTACCTTGCAAAAATCATGTTATTATTATATTTTTTTACCTATGTTTGCTTGAAAGCGTCAAGTTATTAG
Organism: Ctenocephalides felis; assembly: GCF_003426905.1. Classification (NCBI taxonomy): domain Eukaryota; kingdom Metazoa; phylum Arthropoda; class Insecta; order Siphonaptera; family Pulicidae; genus Ctenocephalides; species Ctenocephalides felis. Next base: position 79,111,576 of record NW_020537324.1, on the reverse strand, counting down.
AGGTATTTTGTATGTACTACTTCCTTACATACATGAAGTCTCCATTTTGGCTCCACAATGCCTCATAAGTACTTCCTCGACTACAATAGACTTTTTCTTTTGTGGCTCGGATGTTTATGGGGAGACGTGTTTAAATTTCTTGTCGTGTGGAAAGGAAAAACTCCGGCAGTTCTCATTTTCAACGGATTTGATAAGGGATATATATGTGTATATATTAGAGATGGGCTTATCATATCCGAAGCCGGATCGACTCGGATTTGACTCCGCTTCAGGGAGGAATTATATCCGCTTAACAACTCCACGACTCCGACAACTTTGAAACCGAAATACTCGACACAAATGTGTTCTATAGTGCGTTGTTTATGCATCTGAGGATTTGTCAAATCCGATTTAATTTTTTGAAATGAAAATTTATGAATAAAATAAAATTAGAAAAATATCAATAAAATATTTTTTCTAAAAAATTCACAAATAAATGACGAGTTGTAAAACTTTTCGGTCGACCACATGATCGACTCAATGACTCGTAATTTTAACAGTGTTGACCAAAGTAAAAACGCAAAACTTGAGAATCAAATTCAATTTAATTATTTTGATTTTGATGGGAAAATAATTGATTTTGAGATTAATTTTATAATAAGGTTGTCAAATATCTCCCTTCCGCCTTTTTGTATTATAAACCAAGAGCAAAAAAGCGGAAGGGAGATATTTGACAACCTAATATAAGAATAATGTAGTAAACTTTGTAATAAAAGCAAAACATTTATCATAAAATATTTTCACCAAATAATAATACTTCTGCTTTCTAATTTTTTTTTCTGCTATTTTCATTCGAGAATTAATATTATATCGGGTAGTTCGATTAGCATATTATTACTTTCAGACAATTATATAATTGTGTTTTTGCTGCTTAAATACTATTGACGTCACTGACTCTAAAGTATTGTTGTTTCAGGCTATGTAAAAACCAGATTAAATATATTTTGTTTCGTGTATTTTTCGGTATGTATATTCCTGATCGTCGTCATTCACGGCCAAAGATTGTCGTAGTTAGAAATATGACCCCTTACTATTAATAAATTATACATTGGAGCTATTCACACTTGAACACAATTTCATTGTGCCGTATCTTTGAAGTAATATTTTTGTATTTTCTGGAAAAAACCGTATACCTAAAAGGTCATAAAACTGCCTGTGAGACGAGAAAGCGACAGCTTTCTTCCCAAAGCAAAAACTCGGTAACAGATTTAGTACCAGTTTAGGAAAGCCGGATATGACAAATCCGACGAGACAAATCCACACGGGGGAGGAGTTGTATCGGAGTGATAACTCCGAAGTGAGTTACCCATCTCATATATATATATATATATATATATATATATATATATATATATATATGATCATAGGTATATGTGTTTCATCTTGACTCGTTGAAATTCCATTACCATGTGTTGTTTAGTGAATGATACGTTTATTTTTGTGCCTGTTCCGCATGATGCATCTCAATGTCGTACCCGGATAACGCGTCATTCATCATTTATAACGTCACTCTATCAATTTGCCCCAAAGGTTCAGAGGATTATCCGGCACCTTCGCCGTGTCCCCACGTGCGTCTGCACCACCAACAGCAACAGGCGCATCAGCATCAATATTATACGTTGCCGCATTTGCGTACAACCCAACATCAACAGCAGCAACACCGCACTCAACATCATTCCTATCACTATCAACATCAGCAACACGGGGGCGAGATGTCCCAGTCTGCAACGGCAGGTCTGAATACATCTTCGCATTCTCTGCATACTTCTACGACGAGGAGAAGACATCGGTCTCACTCTCATCATGGTGATACGGCTGCTACTAGGTCGGCCAGGCACCATGAGGAGAGGCAGAGACAGAGCGATGGTGAGGAATTGTATGAGAGACAAAGGCGACAGCATGGTGATGGTGATGGTAAAAGGTTCCAGTACGAGAGACGGAGATCGGCGGAGCAGCAGAGACAGAGCGACGTCGAGGAATTGTATGAACGACAACGGCAGCAGCACGAGGAAGACAAGAGGTTCCATTACGAACGACGAAGGTCTATCGACCAGCGCCAAAGCGACGGTGAAGAATTATACGAACGCCAAAGACACGACGACGCCGGCAAGAGGTTCCATTACGAAAGAAGGAGATCCAATCAGAGTGATGGTGAAGATTTGTATCCCAGGGGCGATAGTGATGAGAGATACGGCGGAGGCGACAGCACTTTAACCAGGAGACAGAGGGAATTGGATCGGGAGGAGCAGAGGTTCTATGAAAGGCATCGGTACTGTTACGAGTCCGAGGCTGTTGCTTCTGCTGCTGGAGGCGGCGGTGGTGAAAGGGATAGGCAGAGGGAGCATCCGACTGAGGGGCTGTACGAAAGCGCTTATGCCACTGGTACGATTTTGTGGACTTGATTCAGTAGATGTTGAAAGGCATGGAGGATTAATTTTCTCTTGTGCATGGATTTTTATAAATAAAATAAAATTTACATTTTTTTTATGAACTTAATTTTTGCATGCTTGGATGTGTCGACGATATTTGTCCGGAATGGACTCCTAAACGACTGAACCGATTTTAAGGGGGTTGTTCTCAATATCTATTTTTTTGACAAAGTTCTAGATACATATCTGTATATGTATGATACTCTGAAACCGTTTTTTTCATCGCTCCGCGAGCTATTGTATGCCAGCTGCTCTCTTTTTCATTATAATACCTCATACACGTGATATTTTTAATGTGTCAGCATCTTTGAACACCATAGTTTTTAATATAATGTACTAAATACACCATTAAATTAAATGTCTCAAATTGACTTTTTTCAATGCGATGCCACAAATTAAAAAAAAACTACAAGTCGGATGGACTTGCATTTATTTTTAATTTGTTTACTACTGCAATACCTAGTTCCCCCTACCTCAAACGACTTGATAACATTACGCAAAAAAATTTTGCGAAGCTTCTTGTCCCAAAAAAGGCTCTTTTTAATACTTTTTTTTAAATAACTGCCATTTTTTTCCTTCTTGCTTTTTTTTCTTTCATTTTGGTAGGGAAATTCAAACTTCTTCTTCAACGTAGTTTCTTTTGTTTTGTTTCAGGCGATGCGCAACGGATTTATCTGTGGCACCGCAAAAGAGATCGATTTCGCATTGCGACTTTAGCGCCCCCTGGTTAAAAAATGACGGCAAAAAACAAATAAAAAATTTCTTTACATTCTATGATTTTGTAATTTTTGTTTAAAAAAAACCGCATGTCTCTATGATAAATACATTTCGAGAAAAACAAAAACAAATACCTTACATTTTTTGTAACAAAAAAAACGAACAACCCCCTTAACTTTTATTCCCTCAATGTATGCATTTATATCCAACTTGGTCCATAGGACTTATAAAAAATGTCACTTCAAAAATATTTTCAGCTAATTTCGATATATGATGTGTGCCATCAGTTACATAATGGTACTGATTCTGCCTAGGGTTTATACAAAAACCGACATTTCAGAAAACCGGTTTTCGAATTCTAAATTTTCCAGAAAACCGGTTTCAGCCGGTTTTCGATTTTTTATAAAAATCCATTTTTGCTCGAATATTCTGTAATAATAAAAACAATTAGCGGCATATTTAGTGTGATTTAATTTTATGTTCAATTTTATGAATAGTAAACATATTGATTTAAATTTTAATTAGTAGAACAAAGAAATATTAGTTGATTTGGATTAAATAACTTTGAAAATGTATATTCGTTATTCATGCATCATTTTCACATATGAGAATATAAATATTTTTATGATAGTGAAAGAGTTAAATAAAAAACTTTTACCTTTTAATTAAATAAAAAAAAGTACTTATTGATACATACTTGTTAATTTCACTTTTAGTTCTAAAAACGTATTTATTCCATTTCGAACAATTTTAATTAACTAATTTCAAATTGTTTTTAATTCGTGGCTTCTAAGGCTTAAAACTCTTTTCTTTAAAGTTTGATCTAAATTAATATATACATTTGATATAAAATAAATTAATATATACATTAGACAAAAAATAACACAGAATTTTCTGGGAACTATAACAGACTGATATGATTCCAAATTTTATCGAACCGATATGATTCAGGAGTATCAAAACGCTTGCTTCCATCTTGTATATTTGCCATTTTTCATTTATACAGTAAAAACCGATTTTTTCCACTGAAAAACCGGTTTTCGAATTTCATAATTTTCTTCAAAACCCTAATTCTGCCGCATAACAGACAAATGTTATGGCAAGGCCATGTTATGCTCGAACTTGCATACATTGTGCTACTGAATCATACTGAATACTTTCAAAATGTCCATGTATTTGCTGTGCATTCAGGCGTTTTGCACATAAACTGCAAAGTCACTCGTATGTTATGAAGCTGAGTCAGAAAGACCCTGTTATCTAAGGTTGTTTTTTCTGACATTTATGCGGTTTCTAGACTATTTTCTATCTGCCTTGCCATAACATTGGTCTGTTATGCGGCAGAATCGGTCCCAATATTTCATACAAAAGGCACGAAAAAAATTCGTTTATTTTTTAATGAGTTACATCATATTATTACTAGTTTAAGACAATTCTATTTTCATGTGTGTATTAATATTTTATCTGAAATACATATCTCGACGAGTATGGTATGTTACCATACGATTTCGGTATAATACTTGTTTTATGGCTGGCATGAAATAATCTAATTTAGTTTTGATATTGATCTAGCATGACAGATTTCATTAAACTACATATATGCTATTACATACATGTGTTTATTTAATTTATTCATATTATATATATATATATATATATATATATATATATACACCTAAGTCTGTTTTTACACGGAGATTGGTTCCAGAAGAATCCGTGTAAAAAAAAAAAACGTGTAAAAAAAGACATTGATCTTATACAAAAATGGGTGTTTGTTCCTAATCTCTAAAACCTAATAAAATTGGTGAAAAACAAGAATTTTTAAGAACAAAAATTAAATTAGTGCTATTCACATTTGCTTTGACCAGTAAAAATTGTTTGTACGCGCTAAAGGGGAATTCACTTAAATCTTTAGGCTAGTGTTCGCAAACTATCGATACTATCGATGGTTTCAGACTTTTTTCTTTCATAAATACTTTTTTGTGATATGAACATACTTCGCAAAAATTAAATTTGACAAAAAAAATTGAAGTACATAAAATTTCAAATCGTACTAAATGGAATAAATTCGTGTAAAAAAATTAAAAATATTCAATTTTCAAACCGTGTTATATCAAAACCGTGTACAAAAAGACCGTGTAAAAACAGACTTAGGTGTATATATATATATAATATGCTTCAATTTTATATTTCTTTATTCATTTATGCCATTTACAATTTGTCTGTTTATATCTATTCGTACATGATGCATTTATTTATTACTCGATTTATATCCATTTATAAAATAGTTTGTTTAGTGATTTTATATGTTTGATATCCATTTTTTTGCAATGTCAAAAAAATTGTAATTTTTACCAAGTTGTTGTTAGAGCTTTATAATGTTCGAAATTATTCACTTTGGACTAATTTTGCAAATATATTAGTTTTTTACGACAAGGACCGTTTAACCTAAATTTAATAATTTGCATTTAAAAATGCAATGAATTTGATTATGACAAACAGAAATATCTACTAAAGCTAGATTTATGAGAGTAGTACGAGTTGACAAAGATGTTTGTTTATTATGGTCGACAATATATCAATAAATTTCAATTTCTAAATTTATTGTTCAAACCAATAATTAAACTGCAACGGTCCTGATTAAATAATCTAGATATTATTACGTAAAACCTATTTGAAGTTAAAAATCAAATAGAGGGCATTTTGCTTTATGACTCTCTTTTTTTACCTCACCTTTGGGTAAAAAGGATCAGGTGACAAATTTTTGAATAACAGCAAAAATATCACATTTCTGTAGTGATGAATTTTTATTGATGTTTTGCTGAACATAGTCAGATAGTTTGTTTGATTTGTATTATTTGTTGTGATATGGTCGGTTTGTTTCTTCATAACAAGTCAAATTGGACCATTGTGCCTTACCCTATATATATATATATATATATATATATATATATATATATATGCATCGTTCTAAAGTGTACCAAAATGATATTGGAATGGACTCATGATGCGTTGTTATATCTTCATAATTTTTTTTTAAATTGTTTGCGACACCTATAACTTAACCTACTGCAAGTCAAATAAAACTCGACTTATAAAATTAATATAAAATTTATTCTGCAATTTCAACATACAATTCGTTTAATTAATTAATTACAATTCAATGTACATATATGCAATGTCGATTCATGTCCTCCGTCGAATCTCGCCCCTTTGGCCCGAGTCCAAGAGTCAGTCGTCGAGGACTGCAAGGGGGCGCTTTGGGGCGCGTTGGGGCTCGTAGAGTCGCATCGCATCGCGTCATCACGAAACTTTTATTTCAGCCAAAAGCGCATTGCGACACATATTTCTCAAAAGTTTTGCGACTCGTGTGCGACGTAGTTTCATTCATTCACGTATTAAATTAGAGAAATTGAAATATATTGCTTTGGCTTGGTTCTGGTCTTGTTGTTTTAATCAACTTTCAATTTAATTCGGACGGTGGTGGAAACAGATTCATAGTTTTGTAGAAGGCAGAATAATGGAATTATTATTATAACTTGTAGGTTAAGAATTAAGCTAATTAAGACTATAAGGCGGGGTAAAAATAACCGCCTCGAGAATTTCTACCCATTTGTATCTTACTACTTTTAAATTCGGTTTACATGTTCTATTGCAAAAGTTAGTTGGTAACTTTTGTTTCAATTGATTTAATTTTTTGTCATTAATATTTTGATAATTAGCAAAGGACACATTTTTTACATTTCTTAAATAGACTTAAAATTTTAATACTGAACATTTTAATTTGTATACATTTACACAATGAACTTTTGACTAAAACTATATTTAGCAATATGTGAAATTTGGACATGTTTTTACATTTCTTTAAATACCTTAGAAATTTAGAACCGGCCTCATTGTTTTATATTAGTAAAATTGACTACAATCTAATAAAAAGTGTTATATACTTTAGGAATTTAGGATTTTAATAATTTGCAATATATATGGAATTAGACAGTTCGTTACTTTTCTTTAAATAATAATTTATTTAATTACAATTCATTTTATTAGTTAAAACTAGATAAAATTTACTAAAATCTAGTATGCACTTTTAGATACACATTTTACAATAAATGGATTTAAAACATTTTTTCCTTTTTTTCAAATAACTTAAGGTTTTCATTTCGGACATTATAATTTGTGTACACTAGTTGAAACTGGATAAAATTCACTAATATTTAGTAAAAACTATTTTTACACTTGGATATTGAAATTTTGAATAATTAATTAATAAATTTATACTTAATATAATTATTTTGAATTTTAGAACACTTTTCCGCTTTTCTTCAAATAACTTTTAATTTTCATTTCGGATATTATAATCTGTGTACATTAGTCAAAACTTTATAAAATTTACTAAAATCTAGTATTCAAAAACTGTCTTATTTCAAAATTCCTAGCTAATTGGAATTAAAACAGCTAAATTCATCATTGTAGATTTTTTTTTTCATTTTATTCTGAAATTTGTCATCTGTTTCTTTTTACACCGTCAGCTGGAATAAATATTAATTTAATTAATTTCATATAAAGTTGCATTTTAAACTTCATATTTACTATCTTGTTATAGTTTACTCCTTTGCCAGTGTGAAGGTTCAGTTGGTCCTTTTTACCACAACCAAACTGGTAGAATCTAACTTAAAAATACCAATACATCTTTTAAAACAATTAAATAACGTATGTGAATTAAAAATTATATTCAAGTCTCGTAAACTAAATAATAGTGCTCAAAACCAATAAAAATAGCGAAAAGATATATTTTTGTTGTAAATTTCACAATCTGGCAGTTTATTATTTTGCCATTTCAAGTGTAGTTCAAAAAATCTATATTTAACTCATTTTTGTTATAATGGTGATGGACCTTTAAGCCTAGCTCAACCCTACTATTTTTACATGAATACATTTAAAGACACAAGTATTTTAAAGTTATTTGTAATCTTTCCCTCCACATGAATGTAGGTATGGATCGATTCCACCTGCCTCTCTTTTTTCCGGAACATCTTCTGTTCGAATCATTATCAAAGTCGTCACGACCTCACTTTTGCTGTACTTTTGTACGACCCCCCAGCCCCACCCAATCTCCTGCCCCATTTTCGGTTGTCTTGGATATAATTTATGGAAAGCTCTTTACGGCAGAAAGAAAGACTTTGGCAGAAGGATTAATGGCGAAACTTTGCGATTTATTCCTCTCTAGATCGAAGACAAAGGACGTGACATAACACGCGAAAAATTAACGCGGGAAAGATAAAAGCTGTAATTATAAATGAAAAATGTGGGAAATTAGTTTTTATCACTGAATATAAATGATTTATGCAAAGGTGCGGTAATTGATACTCGATTACACAGGGCAGGAGGAGAGGACTTTACTTCTTCTATTGGGAATGAAATTATGTAACCAGTTACGACAAATGCATAATTTGCATGTCTTTATATTATTTATTTATTTATTTTAAATCTGTAGCCCACAGATTTCTTCCAAGAGGACTCAAAAATACAATTATTTTACATAATGAATGACAATTAAAATATATACAAAATTACAATATATATATAGTTATTAACATAAAATGCTTAACATAAAATTACATATAATGCAGAATGTAACAATATTATTGATAAACAGAAAAAGATAAAATAATGAGGTATTTGAAAAGAAAATAAAAAGGTTAATTTTGTGCAGATGGAGATTATTCGATTATTAGGTGAAGTGTTGTGAATATCTAAGTATTTCATTATTAATTAAGTTAAAGTTAGAGGACATAAGTAGAATAGGCGAATTTAAGAGAGAATTAGATTTAGGAGTAGGATAATTGAAAAATAATTGTGAACGCGTAGATAGCCTTGGAACATTAAAGGATTGTTGATTAATAATAAGAGGACAGTCTATAGAATTATTGCAAAGTTTAAATAAGAACACATAATTGTACAGATAAATCGACGTGAGGCAAGGGAAGGAATACCAAATTCTTTTAGTATTGTGGCCAAAGTCACGTTCAGGGTAAATTTTATATGTTTTATAATAAAGATATTTCAGAAATTTTTGCTGAACCTTCTCTATCGCATCATAGTTGTTGATTTGATGAGGATACCAAATAACCGAACCATATTCTAATTTTGAAAGTAGATTAGAATAGTACATGCAAAGAAGTGCATTGTTAGAATTGAATTGTTTACAATTTCTCAGTATCAAACCTAAAGATTTATGTGCTCTATTACAAATATCAGTTATATGATCCGTGAAAAACAAACCAGAATCAAATAAAACTCCTAAATCAAAAATGTTATTACATCTATCAATGCTGGTGTTAGAAATTTTATAATCAGAATGTATTGGAACGCGCTTATGTGAAAAACTAAGAATCTTGCACTTTGATATTTTTAAATGTAATTTGTTATGGACAAACCAAGAGTGGAAAGAGTCAAGTTGGAGTGGAGTGGAGACTGTAATAATAAGCAGTCATCAATAGAATTTATTTTGAGATATAGTTTGAGATCATCTGCAAATAATAAATGTGGACAGCTAATAATATCAGATATGTCATGAATAAAAATAATAAATAGTAGTGGACTAAGAATGGATCCCTGAGGAACACCTGAACTAATATTCTCGACAAACTGTTTACGATTATGAAGATAACTCTTAAGAAAATAAATAAGTGAAGAATTAAGACCAATCTTAGATAAAATTATAAATCATTATTTCCTCCAACTCTTCATTTACCTCTTATTTATTTTTATATCACATTACCTACGTGTCTTTTATTACACGGCTATTCAACTTGCAATCTATTTATAAAATAAACACAAACCATTATGTATTGACGGCGGCTAAAAATATCACCGATTCGCCTTTTATTTTGTTATCGTTCTCCGTTCTCCCATCTCTTTCGCGCCCATACAAATCGTATGAAGAGTGTGGGAAAGAGACAGCTTGGTTTGGGCGTGTGGTGGACGCGCCTTGTATTTATTCGATAGTAGTGTTCGTTGTAATAATTGATGTAATTGTCCAGTGTGTCGTTTTGATTCGATCCGATGGGTTTGGTGATTGAAATATTAAAATAGGAAAAGATGTGACGAAGGAATTGAGGATACTTTGAGGGATTTGTAGGGTTTAAATTTAAAAAATTGTTTATAAAATATTATGTGTGCTAAAAATAAATTTTGTTTTTCGCAAATATACGTGAGACTGATGTGTATGTTAGAAACATAATTTTAATAAATTTTGCCAAAGAAAGTACAAGTAATTGTTTTTTATAAATATATATGTATGTACTAGCTGACCTGGCAAACGTTGTTTTGCTAAGTAAGGCATATTCTAAACAATTTCTAGAGAATTAAAAAAATTAATACTTTTATTGTATAGGATGTGTTGTTTACAATAAACCCCATTAGTTTGTCTATACTTTGTCCAAACAATCAAACTGGAAGTTTTATACACTTTCTATAGAAAACATGGTATAATCCAATCCAAGTCATTTTTGGTCTTTCGACTTATATAGTCATTACAAATTCCGTTTAATCTGTGTATAATTGTATATAATACTACTGAGCTAATAAAAAATTTTCAAATTTCTGCAAAGAGACATAGAAAATGAATTAAGTATTTCTTCTTTGACCTGCTTTTTGAAAAGTTTCAAGTAACAGTAAAAAGTATATATGTAGTGCAGGGCGAGGCACAAAGGTCCAATTTGACTTTCAGCAAATATAAACTATATTGTGAAAACCAAAACATTTATATCACAATAAATAACACATTTCAAACGAACAATTATCTGACTACGTTCAGTAAAACTGCCAGCTACTTCGTCATTGTAAAAATGTGCTTTTTTGATGTCTTTCAAAAATTCGTTATCTAGAACTTTTCAGCCTATAGGCGGGATAACTTAGAATGGCCAGGTGGCAAACAGGTTTAATGTCTTATTTTAATTTTAAAGGTATTTTTCAAAATAATTACATTTTTAACTAATGCTAAAAAACTACCAACGGAACAAAATACTTTTATTATGGATTTTCAAAGATTACCGTTCATCTCTCGATAGCAAAGTCATAAGAATCAAGGTTATATGTGGTTATACATCTTTTTCCCTGTACTTTCAAATATTGTTGATATACAATGCCTAACTTTATTAGTTTTTGACACATCGACGGTGGACCTTTTTAATTCCGAACCTTCATATATTACTATCTATTTTTCGATAAATTCTGAGAAATTATAACTGGGAAAATGTTATTCGACAAAATGTCCGTTTGATCGATACCGAATTCAGGTTCTGAATTTAAATAACATAAATAAAAAATAATATAACCTAAAAAATGTTTTATAAATACCAATGAGTATATAATTATACAAATGAGATCTTTCAGAGCACCGTGTTTGAGAAAAGTATGCTAAAAAGTGCATTTTCATATTAACATTTCAAAAAAGTTGATATTTTGAGTTTCTAGTAACACTCGCGATCCGTTTATTAACGATGTTCTTAGTAAATAAGAACAAAACTACTTACTGGAATTTAATCATAATTAAACAATATTTACGTAAAACATCTTATTGAACGAAATTGAACATCATCTGTCAAAAACATTTGACATTTGACGTATTAGCTACCGTCTATTGTTTTATTTAAATTACGCTTCTACAAAAAATTTCAAATTAAAAATGTAAAGTTTCTACGCGATTTTGAAATAATTTCTCACCTTTTGGACAATTTCTGGATTTGTACGAATTTTTCGAGACTAAGACTGGCCAAATCGGTTTAGTCGTTTTTGGAGTTTTAGCGAATCATTTTATCGAGAGCTCCATTTTTATACATAAGATATATATATATATATATATATATATATATATATATATATATATATCATAATATTTCCCAAGTTAATTAAACATCATACCGACGAGATTAGATTAGAGGCAGCCAAAAGTCCCTGCTATTTACGACGCATTTTCATTTACGAACAATACCAGTTTGCGTTCGTTTTTCTCATACAAATCGCTCTGTAAATTACTAAGGTGCCAATTAAAATAATAAACCGATAATTATTAATCGATAATCATTAATCGATAATTAAAATCGATTTTAATCCGCGATTTAATAATATGTACTATAGTATTTAGTTGCAATCGGACACGGCTGTGTTTAGTGAATTTTGTGTAGAATTTTTGTTGTTTAGGTGCTAAATGTGCAATATAAGTAGCTAATTAATAAAACAATTTTTATTTTGTAAGTACAAGTGAGTCCCATAAGGTGTTAGAGCTTACCTACTTCTCATACCAACTTTTTTTTCTAATAAACATTGCCTTATTAGAAATTAAAACTTCAAATCAAAATTTTGGATTAAAGTCCATTTAAGTAAAATTAAAGAAATTTTATCGATAAATAAATGATTTAAAATTCTGTATAACACCTTATATAATATAAATATAAAAGCTCTTTTTGTATATTGACAAAAAATCAAATATACATATATTAATTGAGTAATATAATATTTTAAAACGTTATTAATTCCTATAATTTAGTAAACAAATGAATTATTTTTAGAACCATCGATAAAAGTGAATGGTGTAAAAATATTTTTTGTGATAATTGTTTCTTTTATATTTATTATGAATTAATATATTAGATAGAAAATTAACTAAATTATTGTTTAATATTATTAGTATTGGTCATTTGCCCCAGAAGGCAATTCCATGAAAGAAGGCACTACATGTATTTCACTTACTCATTTTGCATTTTTTTGTTTATAAAGATATATAAACAATTTTTTTAATTATCTGTGTTTTTAATACCTGATGGATTCATACTGTAATTTACAAATCGATATTTAATAAAATATCGACCTTGGTTTCAAGAAGATATAGGACAGATAAGATAGCGCACTCGAAATGAAAACTATAAATTTATCAATATTATTATATTGCGATATTCAATCAAACGATAAATTATCATAAAACATAATAAATATATGGTAATAAATAAAAATATATAACTGAAATTTTATAATATAACAATAATAAAACAAATATGAATTAACTCTTATTCAATTATAAAATTTATTCCAAGGTTAGGTCTATGCAAAAAAAAACATGGGAATATGAAATCACAAAGTGCCTTAAATTCAATTGTTTAAAAAGTGCTTAATCATGGATGAACTATCTATTATTAATCTAATTATTCTAGTATTTTGTTATAAATAATGTGATATAAAATTAGTTTAAATTAATCCAAAATTGTGAAATGGATTTGTGGACAGTGTTCAGGGGGGCTATTTTGTTAGTCGGCGGACAAGCCCCTGAAGATAGTTTGGATTCTTCAGAAAGTGAGTGATAATAAGAAAAAAATAAAAAATGATAATAGGAAATAATAATTTAGATATTTAATGCGTTGGTTATTTTAAGATATAGAATTTCTATTAAAAATAATAATAATATATAAGTGTTTAGGCTTTTTATATTAAGCTGACTGTTGATTCGCCTACAGTTAATTAGGAGAGCGGAAATAAAACCGAACACATTTAGTGCCACTTTAGGTTATGTTGTTTTTTAAGGCTTTTTTATATTTAAGCAAATTATATAAGGTTGTCAAATATCTCCCTTCCGCCTTTTTGTATTATAAACCAAGAGCAAAAAGCGGAAGGGAGATATTTGACAACCTAATATTATCATGCAATAAACAAATAGCCAGATACACCTAAGTCTGTTTTTACATGGTAGATTGGTTCCAGAAGAATCCGTGTAAAAAAAAACGTGTAAAAAAGACATTGATCTTATACAAAAATGGGTGATTTGTTCCTAATCTCTAAAACCTATTAAAATTAGTGAAAAACAAGAATTTTTAGGGTATGCCCCTAAATTAGTGCTATTCACAATTGCTTTGACCAGTAAAATTGTTTGTTCGCGCTAAAGGAGAATTCACTTAAATCTTTAAGCTAGTGTTCGCAAACTATCGATACTATCGATGGTTTAAGACTTTTTCTTTCATAAATACTTTTTTGTGATATGAACATACTTCGCAAAAATTAAATTTGACAAAAAAAATTAAGTACATAAAATTTCAAATCGTGCTAAATGGAATAAAATCGTTTAAAAAAATTAAAAATATTCAATTTTCAAACCGTGTTATATCAAAACCGCGTACAAAAAGACCGTGTAAAAACAGACTTAGGTGTATAAGCTTATGCAAGATTCGACCTCATACGAGAATTAGCCATAGAAAATTATATTAGGTTGGGGTATCTATCAAACAATTTCAGATTTATGTTAGAAAGTGATATATTGTAAAAAAAAAATTGGCTGCTTTTCGTTTGATGCATTCAGTTGTGAGTTACAGGGTGAGAAAATTCAACCAGTTTACCATTTACCGTTTAACATTTAACAGTTTTCTTGAAAAAAAAATTATGATTTTAATACGGTAATATCCAATTTTGTGCAATTTGGTTTCGTAGATTCCGTTCAGGAACTTTTGATGTTTAAAATCTGCCTCGCACAAAATCAGAGGCATGATTTAAGTTGACCGGCATGTTAGTAGTCGTAACATCGCCCTGGAGCTAAAAATCGACCATAAAACAGTTTCAAACTAATAAACCAAAAATAGTGTATTTTTCCCCCAACCTAATGTTTGCAATCTTGGTGAATTAGCAAATTTTCCGAACATCAGTGTACAAAATCTATGCGTTCCCTAATTTCATCACTCTTTTATTCATTTTAAATGAAAATTTATTATCAGGATTTACGATCCCCAACGTGCATGTTAATAAAGAATAAATGTGGAAATAATAAATAAAATAAAAACAAACATCGTCCTGCCGTCGGCGTGGATTATTATTGGCGTATTTTCCGATCATTATTTACACATTACGAGCACGCACCTCCACCGCCTCCAAAGCCACCGCCATGGCGGTCGTTCGGACGTAAATAAATCTCCATAATTTCATTACACTGCCGATTGCATAAATTACTGTGTAGGAAAATTGGATTATGGACGGAAAATATTACACACGAAATTATTTAAGAACAGTAATAGATAAATGGTGGTCTGTCCAGAGGCAAGACGATGATTCTCTTTCCTTTCATTGTTCATTATCCATTAATTTTTTTTATATAATTTTATACATTTTCCTTTCCAAACTTCTGCTTTCATGCTTTCTGGTCTTGTGCCTTGGTTTTCATGTCCCTGTATTTTTTTTCTAGCGTAAGTTGCGACAGACATCGAAATTTTTCAAAAAATATTTGTATCAGGTGAGCAAAAGCTCGTGCTCAACTTAATTTCTCCATCAATATGTGTGCGTTTGTATTATATATGTATTTTGATTCTATTGTCGTCATACATAAAAAGTATTTTGTGACGACAATGGAAAGTAAAGTACTTGCCAATTTTTCAAAAATATTTGTATTCACAAAATCGTTGTTTCTATCGTTGTTAACTTTTAAAAAATTTTAAAAATGATTTGTATTAGACCAACAGAATTTTTTTTTATTTTACCTTCGACGAAGTCATATAGAAAGCAGTATTTTTTGCATTATGGGTCCGATCCAGTTTCCTTTTCTTTTCATAATCTTTCTTTGATTACTATAAGTTGGTGATCGAACTAAATTGTGTTTAAAAAAAAATTCAATAAGTTTTGTGCACGTTTAGAGTTCCAACCTGACATTCCTCCAAAAGATCATTTTTACTTAAATTTTTCTTATTGTTGGTTCATTTTATCTTCTTCATCGAGGTGAATTTTTTTTTACTCATTTTAATTGAATTAATTACTGTAAATTATAAAATTATTGATATTGAAATAGTTTATTTAAGGCTTGTAGATCTTGGGATTTTTCTGATGGTAAAAAAATCCCTTAAATATCCGTTGCGCAATTTTCATTGAAGTCCCAAATCTGGAAAATAATAATTAAGAGCAGTATCAAGAAAAGAACATAATATGAAAATAACTGTAATGATAAAATACTTGGGGTAGCAAAATGGTCAAATAATTTGGAATAAAAATTAGAAAAAAATAATTGTAACTATTGAAAAACTGTTATATCAGATACTATCAGTAGGTATTTCATTATAAAAATATTGTTTGATATCGAAATTGGCAAATTAAGAAGTTAATTATCATAAGCTAAGTATGTTCTTGTTTTTTGGAGTCCATGTTTCTAATCCTTACAGAGCCATGCTTCAAACATAGCATTTTTTTTGTGTATATTTGCAAGTCGAAGCTCGATAGTAGCATTTTTGTATTTTATACTACTGGGTTAATTCGATAAAAAAACTCTTGATTTTTTTTAAAGATATTTTTTTCAAAATCTTAATTTTTCGAACGGCTCCAGAGTATATTTACTGCACTTCTTTACGAATTGTTTAAAAGAAAATTAAGCGTATTTTTAAGTTGATTTTTTATTTATCTCTTAATTCAATGATAAATATTTTAACAATATTCAAACCACTTTGTAACAAAATGACATTAGAGATTATTTAACTTCCCGTAGGGTAAGTTATAGTAATCGCAAAAAAATCGAAAATGAAAATTTTTGCATATTTTTACGTTTTAGAGCTTTCTGAACAATTTGACATACATCAGAAAAAATAGATGTATACATTTCAGATGTTTCTAAACATTTAAAAATTTGTCATTTTTTTTTTAATTTAAAAATCTCGAAAATCGATTTTTTCAGAGTTCTAAAAGAAGATTGAATCTTTTTTAAAAATTGTAATCTTTGGTATGAGAAGTTCCAGCAATTTGCCTTAAGGCACGATGCCATGCAGCACTAGTTTGTAATATTCCATCTTGGACATAAGCAAATTTTTAGTCGCCAATCTAGTGATTGTGGACGTTCTGGTATTAATTCAGAAATATCAGTTTTCAAAATTAAATTAAAGTTACTTATATAATTCGGTGTGGCTGTTTTAATAAAATTCTTTCTTCGAGACTTTTCTAATATAGACATATCTTATATTAGAGAAAGAATAAAGTCCGGTGGAAAAGTTTACTAATAATGAAAATCGACGCGTGGAAACTTATAGCCTTTGTTTTTTTCCCAACAACTTTCGGAAATATTAAATTAGAAAAGTCAGGAGGAGTAGATATTTTTAGATAACGGGGAATTTATTAAATTATATAGAAAGGAATATTTTCTTTATCACTCAAATTCACATTAAATTTTATCAATTCCTGATTAAATATAAATATGACTTGAATAAAAAAAAAACGCAAAAGCAACTCATAACTTCTAATTTTTGTATTTATTTTATTGTTATTGCTTTTGCATTGTTATTTCAGGTAATGCACAATTATATTAAAATTATATAAAACATATTGCAATACGGTTGTATATATATATTTTTTTAATTTCAGTATTTCCTAATGTGCCTGCAGTACCGGGTTTGCCTTGCGTTGGAGAAGATCGTAAGTTCTACATCATTATTTTAGTTTCATACATCACAATAATCTAATTTAACCAAAAATTATATTCTGTTACTAGATGAAAAACTAAATAACTTTGTCTTCATTATTTCTTACTTTGATTTTGTTTTTCCAGGAAGCATCTATAGGAGAGGTGCCAGACGGTGGAGAAAATTATATAGAATCAATGGACATATCTTCCAGGCAAAACGGTTTAATAGAGTAAGTTAATATATAAATATACGATTTTGTTATTAATTTTACCGGTATTTTTATTATCTTATACAAACGTAAACAAAATTGAAAGTTGCTAGTACAAATATAAAAAAATGTATATACAACTACAACTATATTCAACTAAACAATAAAATAAAACAATAAGTTTATAATTTTAAATAATAATTCAAAAAAAGTATATGCAATTTAATTAATTCATTATCACTAGTAGTACGAGTACTTTTCACCAAAAACAGACGTATGAGTAAGAAAGACCAAAAACTCATAAAAGATCATATTACATTATTATAATAAACTGTATTGTCTGTATTCGATGTGTTAAACTAGCATAATCTTCAATATTTAAAAAAAATGATTTTTCTACACTAATTTAAGATCGGATTCTTTGTCAAGATAAATAATAAATTACTATAATTGTTGAGTATTATTATTTATCACGTTGTGATGCTTCTATAGCATTTTCAAACTTCGAAACGTTTTCGAAAAATAATATTTTATAATTGTAATAAGAAGCAAAAATATTTAGTAATTATCATAATTATTATGTATAAAGTTAGAAAAAAATAAAGATTACCCAGAGGTAATCTGTATGATATAAAATATTTTGGCGCAAATATTACTTAAAAAACCGTTACATTTTTACGTAAGATGAAACAAATATCTATCTATCAGTCCAATTCTATTTATTGTAATACGATATGAAGCCCTTAGTAAAGCAATAAATATTCAGTTTAAAACGAGTTGAGATAATATTTGACATTTGTTTATCTTATAGAATCACTTGAAGATATAGTTGTTTATGCGATTATGGAATTCAAATATACATTTGTTCCGAGAAATTTAAACTTTAGTGTATTTTGTATCAAATAGCGCTTATGTAAAAATACCAAAAATACCGGTATTTTTGGGAGTAAATACCGATAAAATTACCGCCGAAAAATCGGGCGGTTTACCGGTGATTTGGTATACCGGTATTGCATTCCCTAGTGTTGATAAGTTAGATGTATAAATGTTAGTGCTAATTTCTAGTATTGTGTCTTTGTGTGTGTCTAGTGTTCTATCTTTAGATGTAACCTACCAACGTTAATATCCACTGATGATGACATTGAATTGAATGCCGAAACGTTTGGGATTGAAGATTAATTTATAAATCTATGTTTTTTATTCTTTGATGTATCGTACCACAAAAACTTACTCATAAAAATATACATATTTGACATTTATTCCAGTTTATGTATCCCTTTTTCGGGTTCATCCACCTCAATAATTAGATCATTTTATTATCTTATCTTTTCCTCCCAGCGCGCTTTCTGCGCCTTCTGCCAGGACCGAATCTGGGGCTTGGGCAGACAGGGATTCAAGTGCATCCAGTGCAAGTTGCTGGTCCACAAAAAGTGTCACAAACTTGTCCAGAAACCCTGCACCAACGAGCACGTGGAACCGATTGTCAAAGATGACCCTCCGTCTGGCACGATAGCCTCCAGCCAACTAAACCTAGGTAATAAAGGACAGACAGGAGGATAATATTTTATTTGCAACTAGATGACCCGACAGACGTTGTCCTGTACTCATGACTACAATTTTTTAATATAATATACAAATATTCATCGTTTACCTAAAAATAATAAATATTGTTTTTTTTAAATTACTCTTCACGCCAAAATGCATATACATTTATAATATGAGCCATGTTAAATGTAGAACTGCTTTAAATGAAATGATGAGTCTCAATTCCCACACTGTATTGGAAATTGAAGCCTTTTAAACGGTGTAACATAACCATAACTATAACATAACACTGGTACTTCATGTTGGATTGAATTAATTGAATTTTTTATTATCTAAGATATCCAAAATTGCATCTTAAACTTCCCCTAAACGATATCGTGAGGGCCGAATTGTATGTATTCATCTTTACTTTCCCATTTGTTGTTATAAAGTGAAATTTAAAAAAAAATTAAATTTTAAAATTTAAAAAATATTGTAAAAAGATTAGTAAAAGATGCAAAGAAATTATATGTTGAAAAAAAAAACTATTTTGATAATTTAATATCTGAATTTTGTATTGGCGCCCCCTAAGGCGTGCGCTCGTATTTTTCGCATGCATCGCATTAAAGGTAGGACCGTCCCATATTAATACTTAATTTCATATTTTTAACTTCCCGTAGGGTAAGTTATTGTAATGGGCCGAAAATCGAAATTGAAAGTTTTTGCATTTCTCGACGTTTTGAAGGTTTCTGAACGTTTTGGCATACCTCAGAAAAAATGGATGTGTGTGTGTGTGTGTGTGTGTGTGAGTGTGTATGTATGTATGGATACAAATTTTCGCCCACGTTTTCGGGCGTACGGATTAACCGATTTGAATGGTTCAAAAAACATTCGATTCCTATTGATAGGGAAAAGAGCTGATTAGTTTTTGGCGAAGGCAGGTCCAGCCGTTTCGGAGATACGGAGCAAAGAGTGCAGAAAATAGAGATCGAATTTTTGAGAGAACGGAGTATCCGATTTGAATGATCTAAAAAAACATTCAATTAGTAATGATTGGGAGAAGTGCTTATTAGTTTTTGGCAAAGGCAGGCGCAGCCATTTCGAAGATACGGAGCAAAATATGTAAAAAATGGCAGTTTTTGAGAGAACTAAGCGTCCGATTTAAATGATTCAAAGAACTTTTTGCTTGTCCTAACAAAATAATTGATTTTGGAAAAAAAAAATTTGTTCCATTTTTTTTTTTTTTTTTGTATATCGAAAATATTTCAGATTTTCAATTCTGAGTATAGTTCTAATATACTTTTCAAATAATTTCAACTCTGCAATTCAGTTTATATAATTCTTATAAATATTAGACAGTGTTGCAATAATTATAATAATCCATTTGAAAGCATTCAGTATTCCTGGAACATTTCGTTACGGTACGGGAAGTTCCAGCAATTTGCCTTAAGGCACGATGCCATAATTGCCTCAAAACAGAATTCCACTTACAGCTAGTTTCCATTTATTTCTACAATATTGCACATACATCCCTGTACTTTATAATCACATACATCCTAGAAAATTTCCTTAACAAATTTCAGAAAGATTTATCAAAGTCCGAATAATCGTCTAGAAGGAGTATACAGTGAGTGCTTGTAATTTAATATGAACTTTATATAATAGCAATAAAGTTCAAATTGATTTTACGTTTTAGTTAGAAAACGTTTGTATAAGAAAAAGAAAAGAGTTTTTAGTGTTTTCCCGGCAATTATATGATTTTTTGTCGCCGCAAGAACCATTCTTGGACATCAACGAACATTTTAAAAAAAGAATTGGCCAAATTGGTCCAGGCGTTGTTGAGTTAAGCGCTTACCAACACATTTTGCGATTCATTTTTATATATAAGATAGTTTCTAATGGCTTGTTATCTACAGCAGGCGGTGATGATCAGAAGCACCAGAGTTTGGGACAAACTCTATCCAACAATTCGGGGCTTAACAATAAGCAGGGACAGATGACTGTTGAGAGTTTGGCTGGTGAGGATGGAGATGCCAATGATGATAAACGTGGAGAGGAGATTGCTGCTGAAACAGGTAAGGATAAAGGATAAATGACTGATAAAACGTCTAATGGGATTTAACGGATTGTGTCTGTTTCCCCAGGTGGTCAGAGACAGTACTCGTTGAGTGACTTTGAGTTGATCAGAGTTATAGGACGTGGCAGCTATGCCAAAGTGCTCATGGTCGAATTAAGGAAGACTAGGAGAATTTATGCTATGAAGGTTATTAAAAAGGCTTTGGTCACGGATGATGAAGATATCGATTGGGTGCAAACTGAGAAACATGTTTTTGAAACTGCATCGAATCATCCATTTTTGGTCGGTTTGCATTCGTGCTTCCAAACACCCAGCAGGTAAAAAACAATAAATATAAAGTAGTACAAACAGTGATTAAAAAAAAAAAGAGTGCGCGTAAGGATCACACGCGATTGAAGTAAAACTTATTTGCTACTGTACGATGTAGCAAATTTAAGTTAAGAAAAGATAAATACATCATATAACAATTTTGAATAATGTTTATTAGTAATATGGTAACACTCGTGATGCACATTTAATAGTGTCGTCAATCATTATACACATTTATATAATGATAAATTATAAATTATATTTTTATGATTGCATTAAAAATATATATAATATTTACAAAT
Organism: Ctenocephalides felis; assembly: GCF_003426905.1. Classification (NCBI taxonomy): domain Eukaryota; kingdom Metazoa; phylum Arthropoda; class Insecta; order Siphonaptera; family Pulicidae; genus Ctenocephalides; species Ctenocephalides felis. The sequence continues at coordinate 79,089,560 of NW_020537324.1, read as the reverse complement.
AATAATGTAATCAAAGTCGTACTTGAAATATGACATGATCGTTTTAAAGTAATTGCTTATTAATAAATTCTATAATATTCATTCACACAGTGGATTATGTTAAACAACGCCTAAACAAATATTGTTTTCACAATTTCACTCATCATGTAATAATTGTGTTTGAAGAACTTCATGTAATTAAAATTAACATACATTCATTGACTGTTTGTATTTTTTTACCTTTTCGCTGTCGATAAAATCTCATTCTTTGAACAGCTGTAATAGCTGCCTTGCCTAAAAAATTGAAGCCATACTTTTATATTTGTTTTATTTATCAAGTCCTGCACATAGCTTGATCTATGAATCATTTGCTTTTTATGTGAACGTTAATGCAATGATCATCATCAATATTACGAAGTAATAAATTAACCATATTATTAACGCCAACAGGCACATTTATAATTTGGCCAAATATTCCGAATTGTCCATTTGCATGTCGCAATCGTCTAATTTGCATGAAACACAACCCAGGTGAAATTAACCTTTCAGATACAGTATCTATTTTTGCACATGTACACTACATTTATTTATGGGGGACGGGATAAAATATTCTTCCGATCCTGACATTTTTATTAACTCACGATTTAATACCACTATTTAACCTTAAAAAGTTTTGACATAACACCGGAAATTTGAACAATATGCTTCACGCTTTCGGTGACGTGCGCACGTATAAAGTCCCGTATAGAAATCATATCATCGAGAGCGAATGACTCTCACTTCAGCTTGGCGTAACAATTTCCGTTGCATTTGTACGGATTTACACCCATGTCGCGCCTAAAGAAGTTTTACTTCAAAAATGTATTTTTTCCTCAGGTTGTTCTTTGTGATTGAGTTTGTTCGCGGTGGTGATCTGATGTTCCATATGCAGAGACAACGAAGATTACCCGAAGAACATGCCAGGTTCTACGCTGCTGAAATCAGTCTTGCATTGAATTTCTTGCACGACAAGGGTATCATTTATCGTGATCTGAAACTGGACAATGTTCTGTTGGATCACGAGGGACATATTAAATTGACCGATTACGGTTAGTAAATTAAGAATTTTGAAATGTTAAGATTCAATGATTAATTTTTAATTAAATATTTTAGGTATGTGCAAAGAGGGTATTCGGCCTGGTGATTCTACATCAACTTTCTGTGGAACTCCAAATTATATAGCTCCTGAAATTCTTAGAGGTATTTTAAACTAATATATATTAATAATTATTTATTTATTAATTTTTTTTATTAATAACTAGATGACCCGACAGACGTTGTCCTGTACCCATGTCTAGAATATTTTAATATAATATACTGATATTTACCGTTTATCTAAAAATAATAATTATTGTTTTTTAAATTACTCTTCACGCCAAAATGCATTCACATTTATAATATGAGCGATGAGTCTCAATTCCCACACTATATTGGAAATTGAAGTCTTTTAAACAGTATAACATAACCATAACCATAACATAACACTGGTACTTCATGCTGGATTAAATTAATTAATTTTATATTATTTAAGATATCCAAAATTGCATCTTAAACTTCTTCTCCTAATCGATATCGTGAGGGCCGAATTGTATGCATTCATCTTTACATTTCCATTTGTTGTTATAAAGTGAAATTTTTACGAATTTCAAAAATATTGTGGAAAGATTAGTAAAAGATGCAAAGCAATTATATAATAAAAAAGAACTATATTGAAAATTTAATATCTGAATCTTGTGTTGGCGCCCCCTAAAACGTGCGCTCGTATTTTTCGCATGCATTGCATTAAAGTTAGGACCTGCCCTGATTAATACTTAATTTCATATTTTAAGTGAATTAATTTGTCATATTTCTACATATGTGTCTAATTCAATCTGCCATATACGTGTATATACTGTATTTTACATTATTTTAATTTTTGGCACAACTCAGCTGCTTTTCGGCAATAATAATGTAGTCTTTTCAATTTTTTATTCATAATCTTATATTTATTACATATATTCTAATATTGTCTAGGTTCATAAGTAACATGAAATAATTGGCAGATGATGGATGACAGTATTGCACATACATCTCAGTACTTTATAATCACATACATCCTAGAAAATTTCCTTAACAAACTTTAGAAAGATTTATCAAAATCCGAATAATCGTTAAGGAGGTGCATACAGTGAGTGCTTGTAATTTAATATGAACTTTATATAATAGCAATAAAGCTCAGATTGATTCTACGTTTTAGTTGGAAAACATTTGTATGAGATAAAGAACAGGACTGTTTTTAGGGTTTTCCCGGCAATTATTCGATTTTTTCTCGCCGTAAGAACCATCCTTGGACTTCAACGAACATTTAAAAAAAAGAATTGGCCAAATTGGTTCAGGCTTTGTTGAGTTATGTGCTTGCCAACACATTTTGCGATTCATTTTTATATATAAGATAATAATTAATTTATAATTACTAATTATTTATTTATTGTCTGTCGGTAATACTGTGATCTCATGGTGATTTTTTTTCCTTAGGTGAAGACTACGGTTTCAGTGTAGACTGGTGGGCATTGGGGGTCCTGCTGTACGAAATGTTGGCAGGCAGATCTCCCTTTGATATTGCAGGAGCATCCGAAAATCCTGATCAGAACACGGAAGACTACCTGTTCCAAGTTATCTTAGATAAAACTATCCGTATACCCAGATCTCTGAGCGTCAAAGCTGCATCTGTACTTAAAGGTAAATAATAATAATTGTTTTAGAATATCTGAGTATCTCATAATCATAGTCAAATGCTTATGACTATGTTTTTTTTTGTTACAGGTTTTCTTGTGAAGGATCCTGCAGGCAGGTTAGGTTGTCACAAGGAAGGAGGTTTCATGGACATCGTCAATCATCAGTTCTTCAAAGCCATCGACTGGGAAATGGTAAGTAGTTAACTTCAGTCACATACATACTCTTTACTAACACAAACTTAATCCATTGATTCACAATTAGGGAATGCAATACCGGTATACCGAATTACCGGTAAACCGCCCGATTTTTCGGCGGTATTTACGCCAAAAATACCGGTATTTTCGGTATTTTTACATAAGCGCTATTTGATACATAATACGCTGAAGTTTAAATTTCTCGGAACAAATTTATCTTTAAATTCCATAATCGCATAAACAGCTATATCTTCAAATGATTCTATAGGATAAACAAATGTCAAATATTGTCTCAACTCGTCATTAAACTGAATATTTATTGCTTTACTAAGGGCTTCATTTCGTGTTACAATAAATAAAATTTGAATGATAGATAACGATGTTTGTTTCATCTTATGTAAAAATGTAACGGTTTTTTAAGTGACATTTGCGCTAAAATATTTTATATCATACAGATTACCCCTGCGGAATCTTTATTTATTTCTAAATTTATACATAATAATTATGATAATTACTAAATATTTTTGCTTCTTATTACAATTATAAAATATTATTTTTCGAAAACGTTTCCAAGTTTGGAAATACTATAGAACCGTCACATTGTTTTAAATAACAATACTCAACAATTATAGGTAAATATTATTTATCTCGACAAAGTATCCGATCTTAGATTAGTGTAGAAAAATTATTTTTTTAAAATATTGGAGATTATGCTAATTTAACACATCGGATACAGATAATACAGTTTATTATAATAACGTAATTTTAGGTTGTCAAATATCTCCCTTCCGCTTTTTTGCTCTTGGTTTATAATACAAAAATGCGGAAGGGAGATATTTGACAACCTATTATGATCTTTTATGAGTTTTCGGTCTTTCTTACTTATAAGTTTGTTCTTGGTGAAAAGTACTCAATATACTCGATAGTGATAATGAATTAATTAAATTGGATATAATTTTGTTAAATTATTAGTTAAAAAAATAAACTTGTTGTTTTATTTTATTGTTTTTATTGTTTATTTAAATATAGTTGTAGTTGTATATACATTTTTTTATATTTGTACTAGTAACTTTCAATTTTATTTACGTTTGTGTAAAATGAAAAAAATACTGGTAATTTACCGCGGTATTCCGGTTTTAAAATGAAAAATTACCGAAATACCGGTATTGAAATTTTCCATCGGTATTGCATTCCCTATTCACAATCATTTACTATATATTACCACCGACTATTATCATTGAGTTATTATTATGATGGTCAGTTGGCACAAAAGGAGGTTGAGCCCCCGTTCACACCGTGCGATGAACAAGACTATGCTGTTAATTTTGATCCTCAATTTACACGAGAACCAGCCCAGCTCACACCAGACGAACAGTATGGATTCTAGAATTTGTTTTTTTGCAGAAGTCACATATTTTTTGTTGGGCTGATTTGATCATTTTTGTGTCTTGGTTAAAGGAATTTTTAGCGATTGTGAAATGGAATGTGACATGAAATGTAGATTCGATTAGATTTATCGCATGATAAATGATTTATGGTTAACTCGTAATAAAAAAACAATTTTTATGAATTAAGTATATATGTATACTAAGGTGGTCCTTAATATGGACATTTTCGAATTTCCTTGCTCCCAGGTGCTCAAATGGTTACAAATTGATAAAAAAACAATTTTCTGAAAGTTTTAGCTTTTAATATTGTCTTTTAGATAGAGCGCAATTTAATCAAAGTTTTATATGGAAATGGCATGAAAAAATTTTCAAAAACTTTGCAGAGCGTCGAATTTAAATAAAAATTGACACAAATTTTTACTTTTAATTCATTTGTCGCTAAGCTATACCTAAAATTTTTTAACTTTTCGTAGGGCAAGTTATAGTAATCGCAAAAAAATCGAAAATGAAAATTTTTATATATTTTTACGTTTCAAAACCTTCCGAACTTTTTGGCATACCTTGGAAAATATTGATGTATGTGTGTGTGTGTGTGTGCGGATACAAATTTTCGTCGACGATTTCAGGAACACGGATGAAGCGATTTGAATAATTAAAAAAACATTAGATTCGTATTGATAAGGAGACGTGCTAATTAGTTTTTGACGAAGGCAGGTCTAGCCGTTCCGAAGATACGGGGCAAAAAGTGCCAAAAATGGTAACTCCGTTTCTAAGAGAACGGAGCGTCTGATTTTAATAATTCAAAAAACATTTTACTTGCATTAACAAGATGAATTCATCAAATTTTCATGAAGGCAGGTCTAGCGGTTTCGGAGATCTAGTGAAAAAAGTAACAAAAAAATGCCATTTGGCGGTCAAAAATGATCATTAGACATATGCACATCAAATTATCAGATATTTTACAGAGATTTTAATAATAAATATAAATTTTGTTTATATTACTATGGGTTCCGCACCAATGTTTATCCGTTAGACGGCGACGCGGCGCTTACGCGCTTTGACATTTTATCTCTATGCAGTTAAATCAGTACGATTGCTTTGAAAAACAGTTCAGAATTTCCAAAATGTCAAAATAAAGAAATCATTTTTTTTCTCAAAAAAAAAGTAATTTTTTGTCAAATTTATAGTTTCTCAAAAATCTAATTTATTCTAAGTAAATTTTTTTTCAACAATGTTAATCTTTTAAAAAAAATCATAATTTTTGGTACGGGAAGTTCCAGCAATTTGCCTTAAGGCACGATGCCATGCGCCCCACTAATTTTTTTAATTTTCAAAATTTATAACTTCTCGTAGGGCAAGTTATAGTAATAGCAAAAAAATCGAAAATGAAAATTTTCGATTTTTCCATACTATTTCCATACGAAGTTTGATTGAATTGCGCACTATCTAAAAATTAATATTAAGAGCTAAAACTTTTAGAGAATTGTTTTTCATCCATTTGGAACCATTTGGAACCCTTGGGAGCAAGGAAATTCAAAAATGTCCATATTAAGGACCACCTTGAAGTGTACTAGGGCGGGTCGATTTTAAGGTCACTTAGGCACATATGATTTTTGGATTTTAGGGGTCAAAATAAGATACTTTGCTGAAGAAACCATACCTAAAAAATGAATTCTATTAAATGATTACCTATAAAATCAGTTCCGCGCATTTACCCAAAAATGAGGGTCAAATTTTGAAAAACTCTTCAGGGGGGTTGAACCAGAGTAAATCATCAGTACATAATAAATTCATTTAAAAGAGTTAGGATAACCGTTGAGTTGCCATTTTTAAAGCCAAAAAGTCGGGACAACTGTTTAGAGGGCGTCCATAAATCACGTGATTGATTTTTAAGGATTTTTGGAGACCCAAGACCCAAATTACCACTCCCCTTCCCCGCCTAATAGTACGTGTTTTTTTAGTTAAGAGAAAAATTGTAAATATTTGAATTTTTTTTTTGAAAATGTAAATAGGATTTGTTAATTTCTAATGGGAGTATGGGCTTTGTAAAGTTAGTGGAAATCGTTCATACACTTTAAACGGGTCAAAACAAAATTTTTCAAAATTCAACCCTTAGTCTTTGGGTCAATGCACGGGACATAAGAATTCATTTTAGAGGTACGATTTTTTCGGCAAAGTATCTTAATTTAATCTTTAGTATTAGTGTCTAAGCGACTATTTTCTACTCTTACAAATCGACCCGCCCTAATGCATACTCTAAAATCAACTCTCAAGCCTATACGAGTTAACTCCAATCATTCCCCCGGAGCAGTCGATCATCAATTTTTTTTTATAATTTTTTCTATTAAGTTTTTTAATTTTATTTCCTTTATTGCTTTTTCTTTCATCGTTTTATAAATCACTCGTAGCTCGAGCAGAAGCAGGTTGCGCCTCCTTTCAAGCCCCGCCTGGAGTCCGACAGGGATTTGGCCAATTTTCCGCCGGAGTTCACAGACGAACCGGTTCATTTGACGCCGGACGACGAGTGAGTAGACAACAAAAAAAAAATATAAACAACAACCACAACAACTACAACAACAGTATTTCAAAAAAAAAACTAGATAGTTTAGACAAAAATTAGCAAAGGCCTTCTGTGTGGTCCAGAGCCATTGTTGTGAACACGATGTGCTGGTAGAAAGATCTCAAGATTTATTTTATTTTTTTAATATATCTTTATAAATATATATTTCGTCGCAATATGTTTAATATAGTTAGCAATAAGTTTAATAATGTCATGAGTGTTAGTTAATAAATTCATCCAAAAGAGTTAGGATAAGCTACGTCGTTTGAGAAGTCGGCACAACTGTATATAAACTAGTGAGGCGCATGGCATCGTGCCTTAAGGCAAAATGCTGGAACTTCCCGTACTATAATTAAACATTCTAGAAATGAAAATAATCAATAATTGTTCTAAATAATGTCAAATAGATTATTTATTATATAAACATACTGTGAACTTGCTTATTGTATAAACATACTGTGAGTGCTTTTTAAATTAGGCGACGAGCGTATTCTACATACAATTTCGTGTATGTTTATTAGAAATTCGTTCTTTTTTTTAAATTTGATGATTTTGATAATTTAGAATTTTTTTCGGAGTTTTGTATTTTTTTAGAAGTTTGAATTTTTTGTAAATTTTTTTGTTTGTTTCTGTAGAAGGAAACATTCTTTATGCATATCCAAAACCTAGAAAATAATTATAAATTAAATTAAATTAAATGAATATTTTTTTGAGTAAAATGGAGGCTTTTAGCTCAGAAAAATAAAATCGTTTATATAATAGTGACTAATAAGTCGTGCAAACGTTTTCTCATTTGTATCATCTTCAGTGCAAAAAAAAAACACAAAAATAACATTTTTTTCAACAGTAGTTAACTTTCTGTAGGGTAAGGTATCGTAATCAACGAAAAATCGTTTTTGTTTGCATATTTTTACGTTTCAAATCCTGAATATTTTGGCATACCTTAGAAAAAATGTGTGTATATTTTTGTATGTGCGGATACACATTTTTGTCGACGATTTCAACACGGAACACGGGATCAACCAATTAGAATGATTCAAAAACATTCTATTAGTATTGATGGGGAGAAATAGGGCAAAAGTGGCAAAAATGGCAATTCAGTTTTTGAGAGAACGTAGCGTCCTATTTTAATCATTCAAAAAAATATTTTACTTGTATTGACAAGATAAAAAAAAACTGGTTAAATTTTTAGGAAGGTAGGTACAGCGGTTTTGGAGATCTAATTAAAAACGTGAAAAAATACCATTTGACGGTCAAAAATGATTATTGGACATATGCACATTAATTTATGGATATTTAATAAGTAGGTACATTGTTTTGAAAAAAAATTCAAATACTCAAAATCTATGTTTTTTCAAAGGCTTCAATACAAAAATCAAAGTTAAAAAAAAATTGCGGTGCGGAAAGTTTCAGTAATTTTCCTTAAGGCATGATGCCACGCACAACTAGTTTTACCTCACAGTATAATATATTTACAGAATTTTTATGATAAATTTAATATTTTTAACTTCGCGTAGGGTTGAAAAAAGTTCAAAATTCCAAAATATTTAAAAAAACATTTTTTTCCAAAAGTTTTTTTTACAAAAAAGTCAATTTTTCTCAAAAATCTAATTTCTCAAAATCTAATTTTTTCAAAGTTTTAAAAAACACTTTTAATGTTTTTGGAAAAAATTAATTTTTGGTACGGAAGTTCCAGCAACTTGCCCTTTTTTCAAAAGTTTTTTTTTTTAAATTTTAAACAAAGTCAATTTTTTTCAAAATCATTTTTTTTTTTTTCAAAGTTTAAATAAAAGTTTTTTTTACAAAGAAAGTAAATTTTTGTGAAAATGTATATTTTTCAAAGTTTAAAAACAAATAATATTTTAACTTCCCGTAGGGTTGACAAAAAGGTTAAAATTTCCAATAATACAATTTGTTTTAAGTTTTTTTTAAATGTTATCTCGGAAGTTCCAGCAAATTGCCCTAAGGCACGATGCCATAACACCACTAGTATTTGCTTATACATCATTTATTGTAGTTTTATTCACTGATGAAGGCACTGGGACTAGAAACGTATTGTATATATATATAAGCAAATCCGAGTGCACATTATATAGGGTATTTTATTTTTATTCATTTATTTTTAATTAAAACTAATATTCATTTTAAGTTTTTGTTATAATTTTAGGTTTCATGATAATCCATCACACAAGCATGTTTTATTAACTTTCTTACCTGCTTTAGTAAAATACTTTTTTCTGTTTGATTTTTTCAAAATCGAATGCCTATTCTAGTAGTTCTATTGACCTGGCATGCACAAGCACGATTATATATCTAAGAATGCCCAATGATCAAATAAATAATATATAATAAATAAATGATCATTTACCATGTGTCCTTTACCCAGGCACGTCATCGACAAGATAGACCAGACCGAGTTTTGCTTTAGTAAAATACTTTTATCTGTTTTTTTTTTCAAAATCGAATGCCTATTCTAGTACAGTAGAACTCCAATTATTCGAATTAATGGGGACCGGGACCCATTCGGATAATCAAATATTCGGATAATCGGAGTTTTTTTTTAAAATTGCCATTGGAGAGAAAAAAAGTTACGTTTTGATATTGCACTATTTTTTTATTGAATTAAATGAAAGAAACATGACATTTTCACATGTTTTAAATATAAATAAAATGTACTTATGTACAAGTTTAGAAATAAAAATCATTGTTTTGTAAACATCTCCGTCAAATCAAAACAAACAATGTGCCTACACTGGCTTTGCTGGTGGGAGAATAATAGCGCACTTAGACTTTTTTGGACATTTTTTTTTCTGAAAGTGATTCGGATAATCGGCGATTTGGATAATTGGATTTGGATAATTGGAGTTCGGATAATTGGAGTTCTACTGTAGTTCTATTGACCTGGCATGCACATGCACGATTATGTAACCATAGATTATAATATAACCAATGTTTTTTTTTTCAAATAATTATCATTTACCATGTTATGAATAAATTATCCTTTGCCCAGGCATGTCATCGACAAGATAGACCAGACCGAGTTCGAAGGCTTCGAGTACGTGAATCCTCTCCTGATGTCGCTCGAAGACTGCGTCTGACGAAACGCTCCCCGACGCCGAACACTTTAAAAAAATTGAAAGAGAAGAGGTCTTCTTTAAAAAGAAGACCTCCGAAGACGACAGCGACAACAGCACACCGCCACCTTTACCACCATTGAGATATTTCGAGAACCAGAAATGCGAACTGCACCCGGACAGGCCCTATATGCTGACAAACGCCCTGCATTCGTCGGAATTCTCCTCGGAGATCGATTCCTCGGACTTCGATCAAGGTAACTTTTTACATCACTACGTGGTCAGTAGGCATTATCAGGAGCAGCAGTTCAGGCACCAGGATAATAATGGTCAGGATAATGATCACCATTACGAGAATCAGATGTGTTTTCAGAATATAGACGGGACGACCGGGTTTCCGATACATATTAATGGGTACGATGGCTTAGATTTGCCGGCTAGGGGCGATGATGATAGATTGATGCAAAGTAGCGATGATTACGATGAGGTTCCGTCTGATGATAATAATGGGGTAGTTGAGGGTAAGAATGGAAAGAAGCAGGGAGGGAACAAGGCGATTTTGAGACATATGTTTTGTTTGCCTTCGAACTAATTTTTTTTTTGCTTTTTATATTCACATTTAGGAGCCAATAGTAATGTTACGTTGGAGGTCTAGGAGGTAGTAATTGATCTTTCGACCTTCGAATAACAATTTTATCATAAAGGGGCGTCCATTAATCCTTAGAAAATTTGTAACCTGAATTAAAAAAAAATCCAGAATTTTTCATAAAAATTTCCCAAAGTTTAGGTACTAAATGTACATATAACTGTTTAGGGATGAAGGGGTAATTTTTTATAATAATTTTCCAACCAAGGGAGAGGAGGGTTGCGAAAAATCGCGTGATTAATGGACGTTCTCTAGGAGCCAGGGGTGGGGTTAATAAATAATAAAAATTCAAAATTTTTCATAAAAATTACAAAAATTTACCATTTTTTCTATGTGCCAAAATGCACGTAATGTTAGTTGGGAATGAAGGAGTAATTTTTTATAATAATTTTCCCTCCAAGGCGGAGGAGGGTCCAGAAATTTTTTAAAAATCGATCACGTGATCAATGGACGGGAGTTTGATAAAAAATCCCTCCCCATCACGTGGGGGAGGGAGGGGTATAGTGAGATAATTTTCGATTTTTTTAAAATTCAGGTGAAAAATAAATTCACATGACATTTTACTATACCCCTCCATCCCCCACGTAATATTTTGTGATTTTTTATCAAACCAAGGGGACGTACATTGATCACGTGATCCATTTTTAAAAATTTTCGGGACCCTCCTCCGCCTTGATTTTTTTTAAAAAAAAAATACTTTTTTATCCCCAACTACCGTTACTAGCATTTTTAGTACCTAGCAAAAATGTTAAATTTTTGTAATTTTTATGAAATTTTATGGTTCATCTGTTTGCATCAATCTTATTTATCGTGTCGAGATAATTAATGTATTTTAATTAATTTATATATATATATATATATATAGTATTATTTTCTAATTTCCCAGTATCAAATTTTTTTAAAAATAGACGTTTCAGTATTATCGATATCCCCAATACTCTTTTATCCCCAACTACAATTACTAGCATTTTTAGTACCTAGCAAAAATGTTAAATTTTTGTAATTTTTATGAAATTTTATGTTTCATCTGTTTGCATCAATCTTATTTATCGTGTCGACATAATTAATGTATTTTAATTAATTTATATATATATATATATATATATATATATATATTAGGTTGTCAAATATCTCCCTTCCGCTTTTTTGCTCTTGGTTTATAATACAAAAAGGCGGAAGGGAGATATTTGACAACCTTATATATATATATATATATATATATATATATATATATATATATATTAAAAGTATTATTTTCTAATTTCCCAGTATCAAATTTCTTTTAAAAACAGACGTTTCAGTATTATCGATATGTATTTAAATTAATATTTAAGAAGACATTTTTTCGGCAGCATACTTAACCAACAACAATACAAGGTTCTTGTAAATTCATTATGTAAATACATTTTGATATATAATTCATTACTTAAAATAATAACAATACAGACAACATCACATTCAATGCCAACAGTTGCTCATCTAAAAATAACAGTACTATAAAAAAGTCAATAAATAAAATTCCTATATTATGATTGGCAAATTTTTCGTAGACAGTTTGTTGTTGTATGATCCTGGTGATACATTGCTGAAGAGATCTGGTTAATCTAGGTGATTTATTGTGACCTGAATTCGAAAATGTAACATCTATTGATTTCTTTTCTGATTTTATTTCTTCATTCTGAAACTTTTATATGATTTTTCTTTTTTTCGTTTTTTTTCACATTTTTTTATGATTCTCTCAGAGCCGATACAGTTTTACTTTCATGTTCAGAGTATTTTAGAAGAAACTCATTGCGTACATTAAGATCATCTTCTAAGCGCTCCCATAATGGACTAAGGCTTTCACGCAATTCTAAAACAATATTTTTCGATCTTTCAAGTTTTTCCACATAATCAGTATCTGTAATTTCCATTTCCGAGTCGCTCAGATCAGCTTCAAAATCTAACGATGGCTTTATTTCAAGCTCATCGAATATCCTTATGAGATCTTTGCGTATCTTCTCCAACTCTGTTTGTCTGAATTTTTCCTGTTCCAACAAGTATTTTTTGGAAAACATCAATATATCGTGACTTGACGGTAATGTTGAACTTGTTGATAGTCGTTTTTGTTTGAATCCTAAATCTTTACATGAATTTATTTCTTTGTCCAACGTGTCAACAAGAAAAACATGTCGTTAATAACAGATTTTCTGCTATTGTATATCTTACTACAATTATAATCATATAACATATATTTGAGGATGTTCTATAGCTTCAAATGGCACGAAATCCTGTGTGAATTTTTCTGGCAAAGGCTCTGAAAGCAGTTTACAGGTTTCTATCACTTCATTACTTTTTCCAGTTCTTGTACATATACACCTTTAACTAATTTAGCTTCTTCAATAATATCACTAAAGAGGTCTGCAACAAGATCTATAAATTTTTCACATTTTATTGTTTCTTCCTTGTAACTATGCTGCTAGATACCTAATAAATACATAATACATAAATCATTTTAAACCTTGTAAGTTGGACCTGTTCGCTATGTACAAAATATCCATGTTAAGGGGGTTGTTCGGTTTTTTTTGTTACAAAAAATGCAAGGTATTTGTTTTTGTTTTTCACGAAATGTATTTATCATAGAAACATGCGGTTTTTTTTTAAACAAAAATTACAAGATCATAGAATATTAGGAAATTTTTTATTAATTTTTTTTCGCCGTCGTTTTTTAACCAGGGAGCGCCAAAGTGGGCATTGCAAAATCGATCTCTTTCGCGGTGCCACAAATAAATCCGTTGCGCATCGCCCGAAACAAAAAAAAGAAACTACGTTGAAGAAGAAGTTTGAATCCAGTCCCCCTACCAAAATGAAAAAGAAAAAAAGCAAGAAGGAAAAAAATGGCAGCTATTTTTTAAAAAAAGTGTTAAAAGCGGCATTTTTTTGTTCTTTGAGGAAGGGGGACTAGGTATTGCAGCGGTGAACAAATTAAAAAAAATGCAAGTCCATCCGACTTTTAGTTTTTTTAATTTGTGGCACCGCATTGAATAAAGTCATTTTGAGAAAAACGTATTTAAAGTTTTTAATATAATGTACTAAATACACCATTTAATTTAACCATGGTGTTCAAAGATGCTGACACATTAAAAAGGTCATGTGCATGAGGTATTATAATGAAAAAGAGAGCAGCTGGCATACAATAGCTCGCGGACCGATGAAAAAAACGGTTTCAGAGGATCATACTAAGAGATATATATATATCTATAACTTCGTCAAAAAAATAGATATTGAGATGATTTTTTTTTAAAATGATTCTAAGGTTTTTAGCTTTCATAATATCAAAAAACCGAACAACCCCCTTAATCGTATTTATTATTTTTGATCAATAGATTAATAACACTTAGTATTCCCATTAATTTATATTGTGCTTGTCTCGCCTAATCGTTCTCTCGATTGAACTAAATTTTAATTTTAAACTTATTTTAATAATATTGCTGATATATTAACAAACTATAAGAATTATAACAAATGCCAATATATGACATTCCACGATTAAATTAAAATCAGTCGATTAATAGAGAAAGTTTTAGATATTGTAAATATATTAGGACTTATTATTAGGCACTATAGTTTATAGATTGTATTTATCTATTATATAAATATAAGTATATACATATATTGAATAAGAGAAACCTTCGTTACTAAACGCTTTATAGATTCTGTTCAAAGAGAAAAATTATTACTTAGGGAATAACGTTATAAAGATAAATTTAAATAGATAGATAATTTTTTAGTTTTGAAGTTACGGAGGTTTCACTCATTGATTTTATATTTATTAACTTTTTTGTCGTAAAGCACCGGTTAAAAATGATTTTTATTTATATAGGTGCTTTATGAATAAATCGATTTTGTATTGTTTTAAAACTGTTTTGTATAAACTTTATGTATATGTATGTAAATTTATATATATATATACATATATATTTGTTGCGTCCTTTAACCAAATTCTATTCCATGTTTTTAGCATTTACAATCATAAAATTATATATCGGTAAGATATATATATATATATATATTATTGACAATGTGAGAAAAGTATTATAATTAGAGGCTGCTAATTGAAAATTAATATTAAACATATTGTAAATTATAAAACTGAATTAAAACGGAGATTAATAAAACTATTATTGATTAATATATATACACAATTTTTTATTGTGAATTATAATTTTATTTTTAACTTCCCGTAGGGTAGTTATAGTAATCCCAAAAAAAAAATCGAAAAAGAAAATGCATATCTTTACGTTTCAAAGGTTTCTGAACGAAAGAAAATTGATGGTGTGTATACGTATGTGTGGATACAAATTTTCTGTCCATGTTTTCGGGAGAACGGATCAACCGATTTGAATGATTCAAAAAACTTTCGATTTGTATTGTTAAGGAGACGTGCTGATTAGTTTTTGGCGAAGGCAGGTCTAGCCATTAAGGAGATACGGAGAAAAGACTGCGAAAAATGGTGTTTCAGTTTTTAAGAGAACGCAGCGTCCGATTTGTATGATTCAAAAAATATTTTGTTTGTATTGTTATGGTGAAGAACTGATTAAGTTTTTGGGAAGGCAGGTCTAGCGGTTTCGGAGATCCAATGAGAAAAGTGATAAAAAATGACATTTGACGGACAAAAATGATCATTAGGTATAATGATAATAGACATCGTATTATCAGATATTTTATAGAGATTTTAATAATAACAAATTTTGTTCACATTTCTATGAGTTTGTTAACCGCGACGCGGCGCTCACGCGCTTCGATATTCCGTTTCTACGCATCTAACGTATCGCGATTCTTTTGAAAAAAATTAAAAAATCCGAAAATATTTTGAAGTAGAAAAAAATCTAATCGTTCAAAAGGGTCAATTGTTTTCATAAATTTTAGAAATCCCAAAAATCGATTTTTTTCTGAGTTTTGAAAGAAAAAAGAATAATTTTTAAAAATTTTAATTTTTGGTACGGCAAGTTTCAGTAATTTGCCTTAAGGCACAATGCACCACTAGTTTATCTTTACGTTTCAAAGGTTTCTGAACAATTTGACATACCTTAGAAAAAGTGGATGTGTGTATGTGTGGATACAATTTTTTGTCTATATTTTCGGAGAAACTGATCAACCGATTTGAATTATTCAAAAAGCATAAGGCAGTTCCAGCGGTTTTGGAGCTCTAGGAAAAAAAAATAAAAATGTTGTTTTCAGCTATTTTCGAACAGTATAGATAAACCGATTTGAATGAGTATCAAATAATTAAAATTAAATAATCAAAAAAAAATTAAAATAACACCTGTATTTTCAAAAATTTCAAATTATTGCAAAAATTTCATAGTTTCCAAAACAATGTTCCAAAAACTTCAAAATTCTCAAAACAAATTAAATAATTTCTGCAAAATAATTATTTTTTTTTCTAAACTTTTAGAATTTTTACGGAAAGTTCCAGCAATCTGGCTTAAGGCACGATACCATACACCATTAGTTTGTGCAGAAAATCACTATAGAAAACTTATGTTTATTAATATTTATTTTTTTTATATTCTAATTAAATGTTTTTATATCTTTCACTTGTGAAGGGACTTTTTGCATATCTTCACGTTTCAGAGGTTTCTGAACATTTTAGCATACCTCAGAATAAATGGATGGATACAATTTTTCGTTCACGTTTTCGGACGCACGGATCAACCGATTTGAATGGTTGAAAAAACATTCGATCCCTATTGATAGGGATATGTGCTGATTAGTTTTTGGCAAAGGCAGGTCCAGCCGTTACGGAGATAAAGAGCAAAGAGTGCAGAAAATAGAAATCCGAGTTTTTGAGAGAACGGAGTATCCGATTTCAATTATCTAAAAAACATTCAATTTGTAATGATTGGGAGAATAGGTGATTAGTTTTTGGCAAAGGCAGGTCCAGCCATTTCGAAGATACAAAGCTAAATGTGAAAAAAATACCATTTTTGATAGAACTAAGCATCCGATTTGAATGATTCAAAAAACTTTCGAGAGAACAGAGTATTTTCATCAAATATTTATTCCAATAATAGTTTTTACAATGTTTTAATTTAACAATTTATTTTCGACTGATACAGAAGAGATTACAAAAAATATAATACAATATAAATTGTGAAAAATGTGGAGAATTAACAACTGTGGTGTATATTTATTTTGGTGTTGAAAAAATTATTCGCCGTAATAAAATTGTTGGAAACTGTTGCAAATATTGTGGAAGAAATCTGTTTGTATGATGAAGTAAATCAGAGACACGTAGAAGATGCCGGCCAAGGTGTTGTAAATTATTTCGTTTCTGAAAATATAAAAAAAAAATATTGTCACAACCGTCATGGCACGAGAGAAAGAAAAAGAAAAATAATAATATGTTCGAGTTTCATTACTACTATTTTTATTATTGGCTTTGTACTACTAGTACATTTGACCACTTAGAATCATTTTTATATTTTCTTATTTCTTTTATCTCACCTCTTGTACTGCTTAATATTTTCCTGAACATCGTCCTTCTCCTTGACGACATATCTGTTTATGCCGATAACAGCATTCATGTAATATTCGTACATGTCGAAGTGCTCCAGGGTGAACCAGAAGGCTTCCCTAAAAAGGTAAAAAAATTAATTTATTAATTTATTGTGATATAATTATATTTTGATTTTGGTTTTTCACTAACTTGTCGATCGGTTCCACTTTATAGGCCAGGTTCCAGAAGTTCTCGTTTTTGAAGTTCCAAGTGTTGAGGGCGAAGTGGCCCAGGGCGGTCATTACCAAGTAGATTTTGCGGTTTATTCGGGCCAATCTGGTAAGTGGAAATATATTATTATTGTAATTATTACTTCCAGAAGGATAAGTTTGTTTTCATAAAAAAATCCGATTTGATAGTATTATGTTCGACCTTCCAAGTTATTCTGAATCGAGTGGGGCCGAATTCGGAAAAAGTATTTATATGTGTGTGTGAGTAGATTTTTGACCTTTCGTCAACGATTTTTCGAAAACGGCTGGATCGATTTAAAAAATTTAAAAGCCATTCGATGTATCTCGGTGAGGACTAGCGTTCATCAGTTTTGCGCAACGATCAGCCAAGCCGTTTCTTTGTAAATAGCAGAAAAGTGAAAATTTTTTTGTCCATGTTTTTTTCCCAAATTCTGTGTCGATTTAAAAATTTCAAAAGCGCAAGAAATTGGTTGGAAATCGTGCTGATTAATTTTCTGGTGAATCGACCCGTCTGTTTCTTTGCAATATTTTTAGGACGACTTTTATGATTTTTTTGCGATAGATATGATGTTCTTATAGATCATATTAAAATGTTGCTAAGGTGATCATACGTGCCGGTTTGGCTGGGACAGTCCCGGATTTTCACCTTGTGTTTCGGGCTTTCCTAAAAGTAGTATTTGTCCCGGATTTCATTTTATAGCCCGAATTTTTAAAAAAAATATAAGATTAAACTGATTTTACGCACTTAAATAAAATTACAAATATCCATCAAATATTTGAAAATAATGTAAACAATGATGAGTATGCTTATATGAAGCAATAGGTAATGAATGGGAAAATTGTTGAATGCAAAATTCCAAAGTGTTAAAAAAGAATCTCGCATTGATAATTTCTGATTTCCATTTTCATTTTTACGAAAATTAGCAATTTTTTAACTTCCCGTAGGGCAAGTTATAGTAATCGCAAAAAAAAATCGAAAATGAAAATTTTTATATATCTTTACGTTTCAGAGGTTTCTGAATATTTTGGCATACCTTAGAAAAATGGATGTGTGTATATGTGTGTGTGTGCGCGTGTGTGTGTGTGTGGATACAACTTTTCGTCGACGATTTCGGGAACACCGATCAACCGATTTGAATAATTCAAAAAACATTCCATTCGTATTAATAAGGAGACGTGCTGATTAGTTTTTGACGAAGGCAGGTCTAGCCGTTCCAATGATACGGGGCAAAAAGTGCCATAAATGGTAACTCAGTTTTAAGAGAACGGAGCGTCCGATTTGAATAATTCAACATTTTAGTATTAACAAGATGAAGAACTGATCAAATCTTCATAAAGGCAGCTCTAGCGGTTTCGGAGATCTAGTAAGAAAAGTAAAAAAAGCCTTTTGACGGTCAAAAATGATCATTAGACATATGTACATAAAATTTTCAAGTACTCTATAGAGATTTCAACAATAAGTAATTTTGTTTACATTCCTAAGGGTTCCGTACCAATGTTTATTCGTTAGACGGCAACGCGACGCTTACGCGCTTCGATATTTCGTCTATATGCAGTTAAAGCAGTACGATTGCTTTGTAAAAAAGTTCAGAATTTCCAAAATATTTTAAAATAAATGATTTAATATGGTTCGAAATTCTATTAAAAGTTTCAAATCATTGATCAACTTTTATTGATTATTATTGATTATTTTGAATTACTCGAATTATTTTGAATTGCGGTACGGGAAGTTCCAGCAATTTGCCTTAAGACAGAATTCCACTTACAGCTAGTTTTCACTTACATTGGTCTACGTCCTGCGAGTCGGAGCAGCAGGTCCACAAATAATCCGGGAATCAGGTTGAACAAAATGAACTGTAAAGATAATTGAAATTGTTGTTATAGTGAATATTGGCTTAGGGATTGTTCAAGTATTACGTAAGCAGATTTTTACAATTATTTACCCCCCCCCACCCCCTTTGTTAGCAAAAGTAAGCAAAGCTCCTACCCCCTCCCCCCATGCTTACGTAAACATTTTGCAATTAATGTATACAAATTTTCGTCGACGATTTCGAGAACATGGATGAAGTGATTTGAATAATTCAAAGAACATTCGATTCGTATTGATAAGGAGACGTGCTGATTAGTTTTGACGAAGGCAGGTCTAGCCGTTCCAATGATACGGGGCAAAAAGTGCCAAAAACAGTAACTCAGTTTTTAAGAGAACGGTGAGTCCGATTGGAATAATCCAAAAAACATTATACTTGCATTAACAAGATGAAGAACTGATCAAATTTCCATGAAGGCAGGTGTAGCGGTTTCGGAGATCTAGTAACTAAAAGAAATGCCATCTGGCCGTCAAAAATAATCATTAGACATATGCACATCAAATTATAAGATATTTTATAGAGATTTTAACAATAAGTATATATTTGGTTTACATTCCTATGGGTTCCGTACCAATGTTTATTCATTAGACGGCGACGCGTTTCGATATTTCGTTTCGCAGTACGATTGCTTTGAAAAAAAGTTCAGAATTTCCATTTTATATAACTATATATTTTTATATTGCTATTTTTATATAACATGTAAATTCGATGTTTAGTATGGCTTTGCTGTAACAAAAATATTTAAGTTTTTTAAATAAAACCTTAAAAAACAATTCTCTGAAAGTTGTATCTCTTAATATTAACGTTTAGATAGAGCGCAATTCAATCAAAGTTTTGTATGGAAATAGCATGGAAAAATTTTCAAAAATTTTAAAAATGTTTTTTAGATGTAATTTAAAGAACAAATGAATGAATAAAACTCTTTCATTTGTCGCTAAGTTATACCTAAAACATTTTTTTTTAACTTTCAAATTTTTTTCCATGCTCTTTTCATACAAACTTTGATTGAATTGCAAACACTAAACGTTAATATTAAGAGCTAAAACTTTCAGAGAATTGTTTTTTATCTATTTGGAACCATTTGAGCCCCTGGGAGCAATGAAATTCGAAAATGACCATTTTAAGGACCACCCTAATATATATATATATATATATATATATATATATATATATATAAAATAAATGTGACAATTCACATTTATTTTTATTCATTAAACCAGTTGACAACGTAACGTCAACTTGACTTTTATAAGAACAAACTTAATATTACCAACTTTCAATGAAACAGTTATTTCAACTATGTTTCTTAACGTTGCCAACGTTGAATCGTTAAAAATAACTTTGACTTCAGTTTCATGTCAAATATTTTACATGTTGTCCGTTTCAGGACAGTTGTAAAAATTATTAAAAAAAAAAAAAACTATGACGTAATCATCATCTAGACCCCCCTGCCCCCATGTCACCCAAAATAAGCAAATCAATAACCCCCGCGCCCCCCTAAAGTGCTTACGTAATACTTCAACGGCCCCTTATCGTATAATGAATATACACAATAATAATTTAATTTGTTCAAATTTTATCTGATTGACGCGAAGCTTCTTGAACTCCAGAAATCCTCTGAAATTTCTCGGTTTTGCCAAAACTCTTGAAGCGATATTGAAAATACAAAAACCATTCACTACTTTGTAGCAACTTGTCCTTCTTACCTTTATCCTGAATTCGATCATACTCTCGACGGCTTCTGTCTTGGGGTGAAATATGGCATTAGGCAAAGGTCTCGCCTTGACAACCGCCAAACCGGCATCTATCATCTGGCGTTGGGTCACGAAAACCCTTTCTTGCACGGAGCAATTGTAGACGGGCAGTCGGAGTGACGTCTCTCTGGGATAATATAGTAATTGATACATGTATTATTGATAATTGATTTTGGGTTGGTTTTTGTGATCTATTTACGGTTGGACTGCTTTGCACCACAGTGCGACCAGCATCGCCTTGGTGATGACGTCCACGGGCATGTAGTCTAGGATGTTATCGTTTCTTGTATAGATAGTTCGGAGGATACCTTGGTAATAGAAAAAAGAGTGAAGTAAAACTTATTTTCTACTGTACAAGATGGAATTTGAGTTAAAAATTAATACATCATATAACGATTTTGAATAATGTTTATTAGTTATATTAGGTAACACTCGTGATGCACACATTTATTAGTGTCGTCAATCATTATACACATTTATATAATGATAAATTATAAATTATATATTTATGATTGCATTAAAAATATGTATAATATTTACAAACAATAATGTAATCAAAGTCGCACTTGAAATATGACATGATCGTTTTAAAATAATTGCTGATTAATAAATTCTATAATATTCATTCACACAGTGGATTATGTTAAACAACGCCTAAACAAATATTGTTTTTGCAAATTAACTCATCCTGTAAGAATTGTGTTTGAAGAACTTCATGTAATTAAAATTAACATACATTCATTGACAGCTTGTATTTTTTTTTTACTTTTTCGCTGGCGATATAATCCCATTCTTTGAACAGCTGTAATATCTGTCTCGCCTCTATTCACATACACGACGACTAATCACAATCGACCCGTATAGGAATGATCTGATCGAAAGTGAATGACGAACAGTTCGGGCATAACGTACTTTCGTTGCATTTGTACGGATTTACACCCTGTCGCGCCTAAAGAAGTTTTACTTCAAAAACTGTTATTGTTTTAATACCATTGGGTGTAAACACAGAACAAATGTGCTTTACTTTTGTTTTGCTTTTTTTCTCACTCGGCTTTGATAAAACTTATTTGGTGTAATTGTTTATTGTATCTCGTACAAGTTCAAATATTAGTTTAAGAAATTTGTCTCATGATAAATTTTAAACAATATTGTCTAGCACTATAAGTCTCTATAGTAACTTCGTATTCTTCTAAAATTATATCAGAAATGAAACTAGTGGTGTATGGCATTGTGCCTTAAGGCAAATTGCTGGAACTTCCCGTACCGTAATGAAATATTCGAGAGATTTTAAACGTTTTCAAATATATTATTACAAATACTGTAACTTTCATTATTTTTGCTATCTTGTTATATCTGAGCAAATCAAATGTAAATCATGAATCAATTTATCTCCAGAACATTAATCGTCAATTGTCATTTCATTTCGAAATTAATTTAAAAAAAAAAAAATAGTTGCTGATTTACACAAAATTGAGAAAGTGATCCCGTATAGTCACAGTCTAAACGCATTTGCAAATAATTCTGTGCGACATTTTTACTTATACTGTGCTTAGCTTGGCGGCATTTTCACATTTTTCAATAGTTTTCACAAAATTGGAAAAGTGCTCCCGTACATAAACAGTCTAAACGCACTTGGGTAATCATTTGTACCAGAGTGGCGCTTAGACTGTGCTTAGCCTGGGTAATTTTTTGAATTTTTAATCCAAAATAACAAAAATATTTTATGGAAAATAAAAAAAGATGTAATAATTTTTTATCTTCAAAAGCAATTGTTTTGTCAATACGAAAAGAAAGTTTTTTAGATCATTCAAATCGGACGCTTAGCTACTTAAAAACTGCCATTTTTTGCACATTTAGCTCTGTATCTTCGAAATGGTGGAACCTGCCTTTTCCAAAAACTAATCAGCACATCTGCCCATCAATAGGAATCGAATGTTTTTTAAACAGTTTAAATTGGTTGATCTGTGCGCCCGAAAACGTGGACGAAAAAATGCGGACATACAAAACACACACACATCTATTTAGTTTCTGAGGTACGCCCCTTAAAAATGTTCAGAAACCTTGAAAACGTCGAGAAATGCAAAAAATTTCGTTTTCGATTTTCGGCCTATTACTATAACTACCCTACGGGAAGTTAATTAAAGAAAACAAGTATTACCTTTTCCGACTCCTAAACAAATTCCAATAGGCCCATTGTAGTTGTCGTTCCAGCCTGGTATCGGATCTTTCCACGTGGAAATCACTTGAAACGAAACAAAATTTGAACAACTTAGCATTTTTTACAATTTTGTATTCAATTTTACCTATTCCTGGTCTGAACAAAACCAGAGGCAACCTGTGACTATAATCATCCACAACGTTTTCTGCCAAATGCTTCGTCAGCAAGTACGTATTATGCAAATCCCCAATGTACCTAAAACAAAATTCAGTAAACTTTTGTCAACATTAGGATTTATACAAAAACCGACATTTCAGAAAACCGGTTTTCGAATTTTAATTTTACTAAAAAACCGGTTTTAACCGGTTTTCGAATTTTATATAGAAAATAAATTTTTGCTCGAATATTCTGTAATTTATCCGCAAAAGTGTAATTTAGAGCAGTATTTGACTGAGTTTATTTATTGTTCAATTTTATAGATAGTAAACAAAATTATTTTAATTTTAATTAGTAGAACTAAAGAATAATAGTTTATCTTGATTAAATATCTTTGAAAATAATTATTCGTTGTTCATGCATCATTTGCACATATAAGAATGAAAATATTTTTATGATAGTGAAAGGAAAGTTTTCGAATAAATAAAATTTATACATTAATGAATAACAAAAATTCATTAAATTAAAAATAAAAAAACATATTTACATACATGTTATATTAGATAAATATTAGATACATACTTGTTAATATCAATTTTAGTTCTAAAAACAATTAAGCTAAACTCGAGTATTGTCTGTTCCGAGCAATTGTAATTAATTAATTTTAAACATTTTAATTGTTTTTTTGTTTAATAAAATATTATATCAAGAAACTGAGAACATCTATCGAATTGCTACTTAGACGTGTCCTTTGTTTACTCACAAAAATTCTTGAAATAGAAAATACTCTCATACTTGCGACCAAATCATGCTTAATTGTTTTTAATGTCTGATATAATAATTCTAAGCTTTTTGTTTTTTTATTTGTGACTTCTAGGGTTTAAAACTCTTTTTTTATCAGTTTGAGTAGATGAAGTTATTTCTTCAAGAAGTCGCACTGATTTAAATTAAAATATACGAGGTGTGTTCAAAAAGTACCCGGAATTACTAATAATTAAATTTCGCGGGTCTGGAGTGTCTGATTGTCAAAATTTTTTTTTTATTGTGTTGGTATATACATGCCCCTAAAGTATGATGAAATTTTCAGCTATATTCACTGTTTACTTTGTCTGTGGTTGTCGCTAAAGGTTCGACGTGTTTTTCTGAGCTCGGCGATTTTTACAATGGAAGAATTGAAAAGTCAAAGAATTTGTATTTGTACCAGATATGGCTCCGTGTGACTTTTTCCTATTCCCAAAGTTGAAGAGACCCATGAAAGGACGGCGGTTTTCCTCGATTGAAGAAAATCGCCGAGAGTGCTCAAGGACATATCAAAAAGTGAATATCAAGGGTGCTTCGAAAATTGGAAAAAACGCTGGCATAAGTGCATTATATCTGGGGGGGAATACTTTGAAGGGGACCACATTAATGTAGACGAATAAATAAATTTTTTTTTTGAAAAAACGAAAATTCCGGGTACTTTTTGAACAGACCTCGTACTCTGGTATAAAAATCTAAATTAATACGAGTATATACAAAATCTTTTCTGGGAGCCATTGCGTACTGATAAGATATAAAATGCTACTGAACCGATATGATTTCAAGAATCAAAACGCTTTCATCTATCTTTTATATTTGGCTATGTTTGTCATTTTCCATATATACAGTGAAAACCGACTTTTTTCACTAAAAACCGGTTTTCGAATTCTATAATTTTCGTCAAAAAATCGGTTTTTGAAAACCGACAAAGTCTAGTCAAAATATCCAACTATCTTTTACCCACTTGTTGGTCAAGATATCCAATTTATATTCATCCTGGTACTGTTCCGCCAATCTGATGGCCTCTTTCCAATCTCCATGGTCCCTGTAAACTTTTTCTTCGATGACATCTTTGTCGGTGTTGCAATATGTGGTTGACACATGGACACCAACCACCAAATTGGGCATCTGCAACATCAGTTCCATCATTTCTCGAGTTCCTCGAGTGTTCATGAGGATTGCTTTTTTCAAAGGATCGTCGAACCTAAAGGATAAATGAAATTTATAAAAAAGATAAATGATTAATCTATAAATATATTAAATATAAGATTAGGTACAATGTTTTTTTATTACCTTACACTGGCGGCGGCGTGG
The DNA here is from genome assembly GCF_003426905.1 of Ctenocephalides felis. Lineage (NCBI taxonomy): Eukaryota > Metazoa > Arthropoda > Insecta > Siphonaptera > Pulicidae > Ctenocephalides > Ctenocephalides felis. The sequence goes on along the minus strand of NW_020537324.1, from coordinate 79,064,185 downwards.
AAGACGACGTGGGAAGTTAGTACTAGTTTTTTGTCCTGGTCGTTGAGGCCGAGTTGGAGGGATGTGACGTCGCCGGTGACGGCGAAAACTTTCTCGAAGGCTGAAGGGGTTGTGTTTCTCACCACGTCGAATAACTGAGGGTAATATGTTTAATTTGAGTTTTAAAGTTGGACGTTACATAAACAAAAAAAGTATAAGAGTTTTTAGAAATTTATTTAAAGTCCATACGTTTCGACTAGCAGCTTAGCCTTCATTCAGTGGCAATCAATCTTATATATAAAAATGAATCGCAAAATGTATTGGTAAGCGCATAACTCAACAACGCCTGGACCAATTCGGCCAATTCTTTTTTTTTTTAAAATGTTTGTTGAAGTCCAAGAATGTTCCTTACGGCGAGAAAAAATCAAATAATAGCCGGGAAAACTTTAAAAACAGCCCTTTTCTTCTTCACATACAAACGTTTTCTAACTAAAACGTTGAATCAATTTGAGCTTTATTGCTATTATATAAACTTCATATCAAATTACAAGCACTCACTGTATACTCTTTCCAAACGATGATTCGGCTTTTGATAAATTTTTCTGAAGTTTGTTAAGGAAATTTTCTATGGTGTATGTGATTATAAAGTATTGAGATGTATGTGCAATATTCTATAAATAAATGGTAAAAAACGACATGTCATAGTTTGCATTGAAAACAAATGAAAACTATCATCTGCCAAAAATTTCTATTTACTTATGAACCTAGACAATATTGGGATATGTATAATAAATTTATGATTATGAATAAGAAAAATGAAATGTCTACATAATTATTACCAAAAAGCAGCTGAGATGTGCCAGAAATTAAAACAATATAAAATACAGTATATGTATGGCAGATTAAATGATACACATATGAACAGGATATGACAAATTAATTTACTGAAATATGAAATTAGGTATTAATTAGGGCCGGTCCTACCTTAAATGCGACGCATGCGAAAAATACGAGCGCACGCCTTAGGGGGCGCCAAGACAAGATTTGGATAATAAATTTTCAAAATAGTTTTTTCTTTCAATATATAATTTCTTTGCAACTTTTACTAATCTTTCCACAATATTTTTAAAATTCGTAAAAATTTCACTTTATAACAACAAATAGGAAAGCAAAGTTGAATACATACAATTCGGCCCTCACGATATCGATTAGGAGAAGTTTAAGATGCAATTTTGGATATCTTAAATAATAAAAAATTAAATTAATTTAATCCAGCATGAAGTATTAGTGTAATGTTATGGGTATGGTTATGTTATACCGTTTAAAAGACTACAATTTCCAATATAGTGTGGGCATTGAGAATCATCATTTTATTTAAAGCTGTTCTGCATTTAACATCGCTCATATTATAAATGTATTTGCATTTTGGCATAAAGAGTAATTTAAAAAACAATAATTATTATTTTTAAATAAATGGTAAATATTAGTATATTATATTAAAAAATTATAGACATGGGTACAGGACAACGTTTGTCGGGTCATCTAGTTTAACTATAAAAATTGAAACTAAATAAATAATATAATAAGAAAGAATAATATAGTAAGAAATTTTACAGAAAAACAATAATGATAATAATAATAATAATAAATATTTTTGTCACGTGTTTGTTAATTTGAGTTGTAGTCAATCATTTTTAACAGCAATCAGAACTTCACTCACTATGAGCTGTTGAGCTAACTAATTATTTTAGATGAGTAGTAATACAATGTAACAATTTTTATAAGAGATACTGGAGAGATTCCATCAATTGATGTATTTGCAATAAAACACGATTTGCCTTTATTTAGTTGTTTACTAGGGACGTGTATACTTTGGTATAATCTTGTTCAGGTATTTTATTACTCGCTAAAGTTTGTACTTAAGTAACTTGGTGTTAATTTAGTCGATTGTTCTTTTAGTTTATATATATATATATATATATATATATATATATATATAATATGACTATTTCCTTACCTTGTTTTCTAAAATTTCCTGAACCCTGTTTGCGGCCGTCTTTCCCCGTTTAGGCCGAATCAGCAGATAAATTGCCTCCAAGTCAGGGCAAGATCTAAGCAGCTTCTCGATTATACATTTTCCCATAAAACCTATGCAAATTTATATATTTTTAAATTAATTATTATAAAATATGAACTTACGATATTGTTTTTACCACTGTTTATTATTAGGTATGTTAAATTTTACAAACGTTTCGAGACTTGGTTTGTTTCATCATTAGTGAAATAATTTTATATTTAATCGTTAAAATGTTGATCGGATTGTTTGTGATATCATCGGATGCACGACTTATGACTTAGTAGTTCTAAATTTTCGAGATATTTCTAAATTTTAGATACAGGTCTTATTTCTAGAGACAGTTTTAAATTTTGGAGGTAGTTCTAAATTTTGAAGATGATTTTAAATTTAAGAGATGGTTTTAAATTTTAAAAAACTTCTAAATTTTTAGTTAGGTAGATTTAAATTTTTGAGAATAAGTTAGAATCATCTCTAAAATTTTGCAGTTTTAAGTTTTAGAGATAAGTTTAGAATTATCTCTAAAATTTTAGATTTCTAAATTAATTTCAAAGATAGTTCTGAATTTTGTGAATAATTCTAAATTTAGATGATTCTAAATTGTAGAGAAGATACTTAATTTTAGAGATAAAATTGAAATTTGGATGAAGTTCTAAATTTTAGACATGGTTTTAAATTTTAGAGATGGTTTTAAATTTTAAAGATAGATCTAATAGTTTTAAATTCTAGAGAATCATTTAGAATTATTTGTAAAATTTTCGAGTTCTAAGTTTTATAGATAAATTTAGAATTATCTCCAAAATTTTAGAGTTCTAAATTAATTTTAGAGATAGTTCTAAATTTTAAAGATAGTTTTAAATTTTAGACATGGTTCTACATCTTGGAAATAATTTTAAATTTTAGAGTTAGTGCTAAATTTTAGAGGTGATTCTATATTTTTTAGACTAATTCTAAATTTTAGAGATAAGTTTAGAACTAACTCTAAAATTTTAAAATTCTAAATTAATTTTAGAGATAGTTCTAGTTTTAAATATCAGAGATTGTTCTGAATTTTAGAAATGAATCTAAATATTGAAGATGATTCTACATTTTAGAGATAATTATATAATTGAAACATAGTTTGAAATTTCAGAGATAGTTCTAAATTTCAGAGATGGTTCTAAATTTTAATAGAGACTGTTAGAGATAGATTAGATTCTAAATATGGAGATAGATTAGAGATAATTCTAAAATTTAGACGTAGTACTAAATTTTAGAGATAGTTCTAAATTTTCAAGATAGTTTTAAATTTCGGGGATTGTTTTGAATTTTAAAAAACGTTCTAAATTTTAGAGATTAATTTAGAATTATCTCTAAATTTTTAGAGTTATGAGTTTTGGAAATAAGTTTAGAACTATCTCTAAAATTTTACAATTTTGAATTAATTTTAGCGATAGTTCTAAATTTGTTTTAGATATAGTTCTAAATTGTGGAGATAGTTCTAAGTTTCAGAGGCGGTTTTAAATGTTTTAGAGGTAATTCTAAGTTTTATAAATTAATTTAGAATCACCTAAAATTTTAGAATTCTGAGTTTTAGAACTATCTCTAAAGTTTTGGAGTTGTAAATCAATTTTCGAGGCAGTTCTAAATTTTTAGATATAGTTTTAAGTTTTAGATATGATTCTAAATTTTAAAGATGACTCTAAATTTCAGAGATGGTTCTATTAGTAGAGATAGTTCCAAATTTTTGTTAGAGATTGTTCTAAATTTTAGTTGAGTTAATTCTAAATTTTAGAGATGGTTTTAAATTTTAGAGATGGTTCTGAATTTTATATATATGTAGTTACAGATTTTAGGCATAGTTATATATTTAGGAGATAGTTCTGAATTATATAGATAGTTTTAAATTTTAGAGAAGGTTCTGAATTTTAGAAATAGTTCTAAATGTTTTAGAGGTAATTATAAATTCTAGAGATTAATTTAGAATCATCTTTAAAATATATATATATATATATATATATATATATATTAAGTTTTTGGACTTACCACTTCCTCCAGTAATAAAAATGGTTTTATCCACAAAAAACTGCGGTATATTTATAGCGTCCATCATCGATTATAAATATACTACTAAATATAACAATTAAACAATTAACAAATCTATTATTACTATTTATTAATACAAACTAAATATTTAAAAAAAAATATTAAAATTTTTCTCTATCCATTTATGTCCTCGCCATGGCGTTCGTCGCCCGACTGACTCCGTTCGCCCGAACGTTTAATTCGATTTATTTTTTTTCAAAAACAAAATATAAAAAATATTGATTGATTGTTTCAATAATTTATTCGCCAAATAAACGCTTATGACAATCAACTTTTTTCGGGAGCGCCCCGTCCGAGGTCACGATCTTTTCTTTATATTTAAGGGGGCATTGTCTGGATATGAAAATCGGTAAAATATTCATTCTGATTATATATGTATTTACTAGATGACCCGACAGACGTTGTCCTGTACCCATGTCTACATTTTTTTAATATCCTATACTAATATTTACCGTTTACCTAAAAATAATAATTATTGTTTTTTAAATTACTCTTCACGCCAAAATGCAAATAAATTTATAATATGAGCGATGTTAAATGTAGAACTGCCTTAAATAGAATGATGAGTCTCAATTCCCACACTATATTGGAAATTGAAGTCTTTTAAACGGTAAAACATAACCATAATCATAGCATAACACTGTTACTTTATGTTGAATTAAATTAATTTAATTTTATATCATTTAACTTATCCAAAATTGCATCTTAAACTTCTCCTAATCGATATCGTTAGGGCCGAATTGTATGTATTCATCTTTACTTTCCCATTTGTTGTTATAAAGTGAAATTTTTACGAATTTTAAAAATATTGTGGAAAGATTAGTAAAAGATGCGAAGAAATTATATACTGAAAAAAAAACTCTATTGAAAATTTAATATCCGAATCTTGTGTTGGCGCCCCCTAAGGCGTGCGCTCGCATTTTTCGCATGCATCGCATTAAAGGTAGGACCGGCCCTGATTAATACTTAATTTCATATTTTAAGTGAATTAATTTGTCATATCCTGTTCTTATGTGTATCATTCAATCTGCCATACAGATACTGTATCTTATATTATTTTAATTTTTGGCACATCTCAGCTGCATTTAGGAAATAATAATTATTTATTATACATATTCTAATATTGTTTGGGTTCATAAGTAAATTGAAATTTTTGGCAGATGATAGTTTTCATTTGTTTTCAATGCAAACAATGACATGTCGTTTTTTGCATTTTTTTTCTATTTATTTCTACAATATTGCACATACATCCCAGTACTTTATAATCACGTACATCCTAGAAAATTTCCTTAACAAACTTCAGAAAGATTCATCAAAATCCGAATAATCGTTTAGGAGGAGTATACAGTGAGTGCTTGTAATTTAGTATGAACTTTATATAATAGCAATAAAGCTCAAATTGATTCAACGTTTTGGTTAGAAAACGTTTGTATGTGAAAAAGAAAAGGGCTGTTTTTAGAGTTTTCCCGGCAATTACTCGATTTTTTCTCGCCGTAAGAACCATCCTTGGACTTGAACGAACATTTAAAAAAAAAATTGGTCAAATTGGTCTAGGCGTTCTTGAGTGTCTTACCAACACATTTTGCGATCCATTTTTATATATAAGAAGATTTGGGTGAACTTATTTGTGTTGATATGAAGGAGTTATTTTTCTTCAACTTAAGGTGTAACGAGAAAAACCAAATTGATTATTTTATGTTTCAAGTCATCATTTGATAATGAAATTATCAATTATCAAGGGCTGCATCCCTCGACCATTTTTAACACTTACGGGACGGCACCGAATTTAAAACAATCTATTCCACCGGCTGTAAACTTGATTTCATTGTGTATGTTATGCAATTTGTTTGATAAAAATTTGTGGTCATTGAAGGACATACATTTATATTATTAATTTATTTTTGATCATTTTATAAAGAATGGTGACCAATGTTCAAAACAATTTCCAAAATGCATAGCTGGTTGATTTGGACATGTTTTACAATAAAATGTGTTTGCCGCTTTCCTCCCATTGCTTTTCTGTCAGAACAAACAATACAATCTTTTTTTCTTTCTTTTGCATTTAGAATATGCCACTGATTAGTCAGTATATTTGTTCATTTTCGTGCTGCGATAATGATTTGTTTTTTCTATTATATTGTCAATTAATTCATTTGTAAAATATAAAGTAAAATAATCTATTGGACGTCTTATATTGCTTGGTATTTGTAGTCGGGGTGTTTGTTAATGTATGTCAAACTCGATTATTGAAGGAGAATCGGCACATTCGCTAATGGCTAATGCCTTTCCACTCTTCATTTAATTTGTCGAACTTCTTCTTCTTTTTGTTGGTTGGATAATATCTTCATCACATTCATCACTCTCTTTGATGCGAATAGTAAATTCATGAAATTTGTCTGTATGAATGTCTATTTGAAACTCATCTTCACTACTGCTTAATTTACAAAATTTACCAGTCGTTTTGTCATATTTAAAAGCGCTCGGTCGTTTTAAATAATAAAAAAAGACCATATAGCATAGAAAAGGGCTATAAATACTACTAAAATAACTTAAAATTATTTTCAAAATACAATACCGATTATCAATGCTATATGTAATTTATTCAACTTTTCGATGCAAACTGAGTCATTGTTTATAAAATAGCCGGTGCCTCACAGAGTTTGTTTGTCCACTCAGGTGGACAGCCGTCCCCAAAGTGTTAATAATCTCAATCGATATAGATAAAACGATCTATTGAATTCAAAATCTCTTTATTAATTAATCATGTACAGTTACACTATCTCAGATATCTTCCAGAGGCCTAAAGCAAGAGTCAGAATTACTACAATCCTTCAGCAAAATACATCATCATATCGATCTGTCTCATGGCCTTCTTTTGGCTCTCCGGCTTCAAATCTCTCAATCTCGATTCCAAACGTTTGCAGAAATAATGACAATTGTCCTGGACGACAGGAGGTATCACCTCGTGTTGCAAAACCTCAATTGTTGGGAAAACCATCGACGGTTTGCGAACGGTGTCTGGAGTTCGCGAATAAATCATTGGAGACACTGGAGGCTCTGCATTTTTCGAGGTCTGGACTGATTTCTTATACATGACTTCTTTGGCTTTTAGTTCTTGAATCTTGGGAAAAGAGATAGAGGAATTAATAGCAAACTGGCAAAAATCGGAAATGATTTTTTTTTGTAAATCTTTTGATTCGAATTCTTCTAAACATTTTGACGTACTTTAGAAAAAATGGGTGTATGTATGTCCGCATTCAAATTGTTGTCGATGATTTAGAGAGCACAGCTTAATCGATTTGTTATTTGCATTCGATTTCATGGGGGACGTGCTGATTAGTTTTTGGCTGAGGCAGATTCTGTTCTTTTGGAGATATAAAAGTGCAATTCAGTGAGATGAAGCATCCGATTAGAATGATTTAAAACACATTTTATTTGTATGAGGAATTGTTTACATTTTTGCGAAAGCAGACATGGGGAGCTATCTTTGTATATTGCTCTATTTTAGCACGGATTAATATATTAAGAGATCAAAAGATATGGCTACTACTTTCAATTTCATTGATCGGAAAAAATAGATGGCTGCACTACAAATCTTTCGTTCATTCTGAGGAAAACCCATTGGAATTTCAAACATTTTCATTTTTAAATTATTAGGTTTTCTTATGCTGTATTACCTACTGTACGAATCATACCTAGATTTACATACTGTACGCGTGCTGCCATCTTTTGATATTTTCGTAAATTAAAATGAAAGGTAAAATAAAGGACAAGGGTAAAAGTGTAGAATCTAGTAAAAAAACTAGTGCTGGAACTTCCCGTACTAAAAATCATTATTTTTTAAAAAAGATTAACATTTTTGAAACAAATTTACTCTGAAAAAAAAATTTTGACGAAAAATTACTTTTTTTTGAAAAAAAAAACTTTTTGAAGAAAAATTTATTTTGAAATATTTTGGAAATTTTGAACTTTCTTTCAAAGCAATCGTACTGCTTTAACTGCATAGAGACGAAATATCAAAGCGCGTAAGCGCCGTGCCGCCGTCTAAAGGATAAGCGTTGGTACGGAACCCATCGGAATGTAAACAAAATTTATACTTATTGTTAAAATCTCTATAAAATATCTGATAATTTGATGTGATTTTTTTACTTTTTCTTCCATATCTCCAAAGTCGTTGGACCTTCCTTTTCAAGGAAGTCCTAGTCAATACAAATAAAATGTTTTTTGAATTATTCAATTATTTTGCCCCGTATATTCGGAACGGCTGGACCTTCCTTCGCCAAAAACTAATCAGCATGTCTCTTTGTCAATACGGATCGAATGTTTTTTGAATTATTCAAATCGCTTCATCCGTGTTCCCGAAATCGTCGACGAAAATTTGTATCCGAACACACACACATACATCCATCTAAGGTATGCCAAAATATTCAGAAACCTCTGAAACGTAAAGATATATAAAAATTTTCATTTTCGACTTTTTTGCCATTACTACAACTTGCCCTACGGGTGTTAAAAAAAAAATAAAAATTAGAGACAGTCCTGAATTTTAGACATTGTTCTAAATTTTAGACATAGTTTCAAATTTTGGAAATAGTTCTAAATTTCAGAGATGGTTTTAAATTTTAGAGATAGTTCTAAATTCTAGATAGTAATTTCTCTATAAAATATCTGATAATTAGATGTGCATATGTCTAATGATCATTTTTGGCCGCAAAATGTCTTTTGTTTTAACTTTCCGTAGGAAGTTATTCGATTATTCAAAAAACATTCGATTCGTATTGATAAGGAGACGTGCTGATTAGTTTTTGGCAAAGGCAGGTCTAGCCGTTCCGAAGATCCAGGGCAAAAAGTGCCAAAAATAGAAATTGATTTTTTGAAAGAACTGTGGTGCGTCCGATTTAAATAATTCAAAAAACGTTTTATTTGTATTGACGAAATGAAGAACTGATGAATTTTTGGGAAGGCAGGTCTAGCGATTTCGGAGATCTATTTAAAAAAATGGAAACGATGCCAATTGGCGGGCAAAAATGTACAATAGACATATGCACATCAAATTATCATGTATTTTATAGATATTTTAATAATAAGGACAAATTTTGTTCACTTTTCTATGGGTTCCGCACCAGTGTTTATCCGTTATATTGCGACGCGGCTCCCAAGCGCTTCTATATTTTGCTTCTACGTAGCTATGCTTTGAAAAACAGTTCAAATTTTTTAAAATATTTCAAAGTATAAAAAAATTATAAACAAATTTTCCAAAAAGGTCAATTTTTTAATAATTTTTTTTTTAATCTCAAATATCGATTTTTTTCGGAATTCTAAAAGAAAATTTAATCTTTTTTGATGATTTAAATTTTTGGTACGGGAAGTTCCAGCAATTTGCCTTAAGTTACAGTAACAGCTTTGTTACTACCGACACTAATAACCAAAATCAAGAAAATATGATTTATCACAATAAAACAGCGCACCAAAAATAGCAAATCAATTATCACAAACTATTATTATTGTCACAACACTTACAGTTTGGTAAACACTGTCATCCTTTATCCCTCCAAGAAATCCATCCTTATCGAAATAATGATAAAAATGCCATTGAGATTGATAAATCTCGTCATTCTTTTTGGAATCCTTAACGACATCCTTTTCCTTTTCATATTTCTTCAGAAAAAGCATCATTTCGTTCTCAACTTCTTCTTTAGTCAAACCAAATTTTTTCGCAATTAATTCCCAAGCATCGTGCGTTCCTTTCTTATCTTTATAGCCGGCATTTTTGGAATCCCATAATATTCTTTTCTTTTCGAATCGTTTTATTAGCTTCAATCTTGAAGCATCTGTCCACTCGTAGACCATTTCAGGAAAAAAAATGATAGAGGACAAATTTGAGAACGGAATTAAATTAAATAGAAAAGTGCGCGCGTTTGCGAATGAAATTATTTTGTATCAACTTATAATGCATTATCTCTTGATTTAGAGATAAAGACGGCGTTTGATAAACAGAGTGACACATCGATGATGATTAAACTGTTACTAATTACTGAATTTGAAATATATTATTTAAACAAGGTGTAAGTCGCATTTTGCCTTAAGGCATGATTCTGCCGCATTACAGAAAAATGTTATGGCAAAGCCATGTTACGCTTCAACTTTCATACATGATGCTACTGAATCATACTGAATACTGTCGAAATGTCATGTATAGCAAATACAGGCGTTTTACACATAAACTGCAACGTCACTCGTATGTTATGAAGCCGAGTCAGAAAGACCCTGTTTTCTAAGTGAGAGAAGTGTTTTCTAAGACATTTGTGTGGTTTCTTGGTTTGGTTTTCCATCTGAGAAATGTGCACAGCAACCACATGGCTTTGTCGAGATTTAGTATGGAAAGTTCTCCAAAACATGGCCTTACCATAACATTTTTCTGTTATGCGGCAGAATCGGTCCCTAAATCAACTAGTGGTGCATGGCATCGTGCCTTAAGGTAAATTGCTGTAACTTCCCGTACCAAAAATTAATTTTTTTTATAAAGATTCAATTTTCTTTTAGAAAAAATCGATTTTTGAGATTTTTCAAATTTCTGATAAAAAATTGATATTTTTGAAAAAATTGTTTTTTTTATACTTTGAAATATTTTGTAAATTTCGAAATGTTTCTCGAAGCGATCGCACTGTTTTAGCTGCATAGAGACAAACTATAGAAGCGCGTAAGCGCCGCGCCGCCGTCTTACGGGCAAACTATGTTACGGAACCCATAGAAATGTAAACAAAATTGATACACATTATTAAAATCTTCATAAAATATATAATAATTTGATGTATACATGACCACTTTTGACCTCGAAATGGCATTTTTTTTACTTCTTCCACTATATCTCCGAAACCGCTAGACCTGCCTTCCCAAAAATTTAGTCAGTCAGACAAAAATATATTTATTTATTTTCAAGGAAAAGTTTGTTTTCGCAAGAAAATCCGATTTGCTAATTTCATCGACGTTCCAAGTCGTGTCTATGTATGTCGGTTTTTTGTCGATTTTAGAAGTTCTTCTATTTAACGAAAATATACTTTGACGCATACTAAACTAGGTCTTTTGTCTGGGTATGGCGAGCTCTGTACCGCCTGAGTATAATTCAAATTGTAATTAATTTTTATAATTAAACCATTTTTCGCAGGCCTCTAACATTTCAGGCTGTTCGTTAAGGCAAAAATATTAAGTTCTCGAAGGAAAAGTTTGTTTTTGCAAGAAAATCCGATTTGCTAATTTTATGTTTTATCGACGTTTCAAATCGTGTGTATATGTGTCAATATTTGACTTTTCATAGACTTTCTCAAAAACCACTGGACCGATTTCAAAAAGTTTTTTCCATATAGCGAAGTAAATACTAAATAAAAGCTATTACGCATACTAAACTAGGTCTTTTGTCTATAATTTTGTATAATGCGTTCGGGTATAATACTGATTGAATACACCACTTTTTTTTGTTTCTTGTCTCTATCGAAACTGCAGTTTTGCAAGAATTTATGGGGGGAGAATCTAGAATGCTAGGATTTTCTTTTTTAATTATACTTTGTTAACTCATCGCAGGGTAAGTTATAGTAAAAAAAATCGAAAATGAAAATTTTTATATCAAGGGTTTTTGGCATACCTTAGAAAAAATGGATGTGTGTGCCTGTGTGCGGATACAAATGTTTGTCGACGATTTTAGGAACACCGATCAACCTATTTGAATAATTCAAAAAACATTCGATTCGTATTGATAAGGAGACGTGCTGATTAATTTTTGGCGAAGGCAGGTCGAGCCGTTTCGGAGATACGGGGCAAAAAGTGCCAAAAACGGTAACTCAGTTTTGAAGAAAACGGAGCGTCCGATTTTAATAATTCAAAAAACATTTTACTTGTATTGACAAGATGAAAAACTGATTAAATTTTTGTAAAGGCAGGTCCAGCGGTTATGGACTTTCAATAAAAATAGGTTAAAAAAAAAGCCATTTGGCGGTCATAAATGTTTATTGGATATATGTACATCAAATTATCAGATATTTCATAGAGATTTTAACAATAAGTATACATTTTGTGTAATTTATTTTGGGTTCTGTACCAAGATTTTTAATTACGGTGCAGGCAGATTTTTAATTACGATGCCATGCTCTCTACTGCTTATTGCTTCGATTGATTACTAGATTTATCATTTCTCTAATGAAATCTTATTGTTTTTTTAACTACAGATGATTTTCCTCAGAGATAGGGTGATCACTGCAAACGTGTTTTTCGAAAGGGGCTCTCGCAGATCTGAATATGAATATAGCTAAAAAATGCCTTTCTATGGTATAGATTTTTGTATCGATACATTTCATAGTTTTTACAGATTTTTTTTTTGCCTTTGGTATGTAACCCAAAATGCTACTTTCAGCTAATTTCAAATTTCCCGCTTCAATCTCAAATTGTTTCATCTTTTCTCCGCGCATTGGCAGACGTTTGTCTGTGAACAACTTCATTGTTATTGTTAGTTTCAAAGTGAATTCAAAAATAGTGTGCTTAAAATTAAACAAAATACATATAATATCACAATATCATTTAACCGATCGTTGAAAAATGAATAGCTTTCTTTCTAAAGACATCCAAGAAATATATTCGATCATTCCTCAAAAATCAAAACAAGAAACTAACAAAAACTGCAAGTACATAACCTCAAATTTTACCTTGGACTGGTCTTTGATAAAAACAGACTTTAAAATTACTTTTAACACAGAAATAAATCACGACTGGTTTAAAACAGCAATCACTGACTTATCTATTATTATAATACAATCTGAGAAAGCTATTCAAGAAGCAGATGTAAATGTTATATTGCACAATTGTTTGTGGACAAATCGAGTACAAGATATTGAGAGGTGTTTGAAGAAGTATTTGGATAACAAGAATAATGTGGATAATGTGGAAATTATATTATTGTTGACTTGTATTATTGAACGTGCTTTGGGTGATGTCTTGTTATTGAAATGTAAATCTGTGCCGTTTTTGCTGAGGGACTTGTTGGACACTCAGGAGTTGCTGTCGATGATGGGAGAAACACCTGTAAGTAGAATAATAATCTGTAATTATATATTATACTACTAATATTGTTATTTACAATTACTTTTTCAGGTAACATTCACCAAAACTTTGCTCGGCAACCCCCAAGGTTTAAATCTCAGAAACATAGTCTGACACGGCTTTGCAAATCCTAACGAAATACACTCATCGTATCCAGCTATTTTATTTATACTACTCGCATCATTTGGAGAAATCCTAAGCAAGCACGAACTGACAAAACAAATTATACACAGACCTTTAATAAATACATATTTATCCAACATAAGTAACAATCTTGCAAGCATCGATATTGACCAAGTTTTGCCAATAATTGCACAAACAAAGTGTATTCCTGTTAGTTTCCACCCATACTGGACTCGTATAATTAATTATTACAAAACCAAACACTGGTCAAGTTGTGCACTTTTATTAATTCCACAATTTGAAAGCATGTTTAGATATATTTTTTGCACAGTCAATAACCAGCCTGATAGATTATTGACTGCAGATTGCAAAACGTTTTATACGACACTTGATGAAATTTTTGAAGAAACTGATTCGAACAAAATATACCAAGTGTATGATTACAACTATTTAAGTCTTGTGCATGATGTTTTTGTATATATATCAGGACCGAGACTACGGGATAAATTAAGTCATGGAGAGATTGATGTTGAATCTTTAGACCAAAATGTGGTAAAAGTTTTGTTAATTTTGGTATCATACGGAGTTGTGGTATTTGATAACAAGGTTTGTCCTGCGTGGTTAAAATGTGTTGAGACTTACAAATGCTTGTACCACAAAAATGCTGTATTTTTAAAACATTTGCAAGATGTTTTATTTGAAACCCAAACCTTACACAATATTTTAACACCCGAAGACTTTAAATTAAACTTAACACACAACAAATATTCAACATCCACAATCAACATATCAGCTATTTTAGACCACATCACAAATTTACCAGTATCAGTGTTCTTTCGACCAAAAATTGAAAAAGAATTAGTGACAATACTCAATCAAATTATGGAAAATCTATTTCTATCTATTAAAAATTTCAAAGACAGTTTGGATATTAAATATAAAGCTTTTGTGGAACGTACATTGAGATCTAAGAGACGTGCAACTTATCGACAGTTGTTGCAATTTTTACCAGATTTTTATGGAGCTGTTTTGAGATTTTGTGGGTTTTTGTTGCGAGTGTTTGAGATGGTGCAGGAGGATAACGAGGAGAAGACTTATACGAACTTATTAAGGTAAATTATAAATTTTTAGATAAATAATTATATGTATATGTATATATATATATATATATATATATATATATATATATTCTGATATTTTTTTCAGATTTTTAAAATCAATGCTACAATGTGCTGAAAACTTAACGAAATATTTACATTCAGAACATAATAAGTGGAATGAATCACTAACGATGATTGACAGGACTTTTGAAGACATGAAGGTAAGTGATTTGGTTTTCTAATATATACTATACTATATATATATATATATATGATAGATTTCTTGGAGGGCGTAACATCAAGTAAAAAAAGTAAAGTAAAGATTTTTTTCAAAACATCTTTATATTTCCATACGTTTCGACGTAAAATTCTACGTCATCTTCAGTGGTTCTACAATTTAAAAAAAGAAAAAAAAAACAGAAAGTAACGTTACAAATTGAATATACATAAGCAATAGTAAAAAGAAAAGTTTTAACTAAAGAGAATTGCATAAAACATTACTTACTTGAATTATTTGAATTATTTATATTATCACTAACACATATTAATATAACTTGTACAGATTAATAATTAAAGACAAGCACTAACTGTCAGTAATTTCTTTTTTTAATAAGTCAGTAATTTCTCTAATTATTAATCTGTACAAGTTATAATAATATGTGTTAGTGATAATATAAATAATTCAAGTAAGTAATGTTTTATGCAATTCTCTTTAGTTAAAACTTTTCTTTTTACTATTGCTTATGTATATTCAATTTGTAACTTTACTTTCTGTTTCTTTTTTTTTTTTTTTAAATTGTAGAACCACTGAAGATGACGTAGAATTTTACGTCGAAACGTTTGGAAATATAAAGATGTTTTGAAAAAAATCTTTACTTTACTTTTTTTACTTGATGTTACGCCCTCCAAGAAATCTATCATACATTTCAACATCAAATTTAAACATTTTCAACATATATATATATATATATATATATTATATATATATATATATATTATAGAATGGTCCTTAATATGAACATTTTCGAATTTCTTTGCTCCCAAAGACTCAAATGCTTCCAAGTTATTGAACAAAAATCCCGTGAAAGTTTTAACTCTTAATATTAACATTTAGATAGTCCGCAATTCAATTAAAAGTTTCGTATATTTATTACTAACATATATTTTCATATATTATTACTGTACAAAAATAGATAAACAATTTTTACCAAAATTGGTATAAAACAAAACATATATTATAGCACCGTACATGATGATGTTGGATGTATAATGGATGTACATCAACCTGTAAAAAAGTATTAGAATCATTAGACGCACAAAATATTATTTGATGAATTAAATTTTCTATGGTAATGGATTTCAAGTATATTATATTTCATACCTGTTGTATGACTTTCTTGCCGATTCAATGTTGATTTCTTCTTTCAATAAATATTTCGAACTACCTTCTTTCGCTTTTATCATGTATTCATACAAGTTAAAATTATCAAAGCTGAAGTGAAAATCTTTCCTAGAAAATAATTGTATACGAGGTGTGTTCAAAAAGTACCCGGAATTACTAATAATTAAATTTCGCGGGTCTGGAGTGTCTGATTGTCAAAATTTTTTTTTATTGTGTTGGTATACATGCCCCTAAAGTATGATGAAATTTTCAGCTATATTCACTGTTTACTTTGTCTGTGGTAGTCGCTAAGGTTCGACGTGTTTTTCTGAGCTCGGCGATTTTTACAATGGAAGAATTGAAAAGTCAAAGAATTTGTATTAAATTTTGCGTAAAAAATGAAATAAAGTGTTGCAAAGTGCAAAAATTCACCAGATATGGCTCCGTGTGACTTTTTCCTATTCCCAAAGTTGAAGAGACCCATGAAAGGACGGCGGTTTTCCTCGATTGAAGAAAATCGCCGAGAGTGCTCAAGGACATATCAAAAAGTGAATATCAAGGGTGCTTCGAAAATTGGAAAAAACGCTGGCATAAGTGTATTATATCTGGGGGGGACTACTTTGAAGGGGACCACATTAATGTAGACGAATAAATAAATATTTTTTTTGAAAAAACGAAAATTCCGGGTACTTTTTGAACAGTATATCATATTTGTCCATAAATATATAAGCTTTAGATTAACAAAAACGTTATTTAGAATCAGAAATTTGCGAATCAGCACCTCACTATTTATTATTCTCATGTTACCTGTCGCAATCCTTTAAATTTTTGGCCAGGGCCCAAAACTTTTCGCGCTTGAAGTCCCAGCTATTCACCGAGAAGAATGACACTGCCATCATGCCCATGTAGGCCTTTCTTGCAATCTTTTGGAACCTTCGGTAAGTGGATAAATGTAATTTTAATCTTTACATTTTCATGTTAAAGAAGCAAAAAATACCACGAAAAATTACCAAGTCACCCAAAAAAATATTTAAAAGAATTAAGCGAGGAATCTCTTACTCGAAGAATGAAAAATGGCCATACGATCTTAAATAAAATGTAAAAAAAATAAAAAAAGAGATCTCATAGGAAATAATCTTTTAAATGCATTTACACCCAGCATATTGTCTTAAAAAATGTACATTATTTTGATCGGCAATAAATCTATGTAAATAAAGAAAAATTCCTTGTCGATTTGAAATGTTATAGAAACTTAATAAGCCATATAGTTGGATGCAATTTTTTGCTTATTTTTCAAAGAAACAGGAATTATTCAACGTTAAATCACTTGCTTAATATTATAATCATTCTTTATTCATTTCATTTCGTTTGCAGCCAAATATCGTTTCGACACTGTATGTGTGATATCATTCAGCACGTTAACAAATTCTAAAAAATAGTTTTACGAATTTTATAAAATTACAAGATTACTATAAGATATTGCAAATGAAAATATCTATACATACTAATTATTATTTTTTGATCTTTAATTAATGCAAAAATGTACTGATTCAATGTGCTAAAAAGGCGGAATTACTTTTATTTAAACAAAGAGAGTTAAAAATGATAAAAACATTTTCAGCAAGTTTTATAGCATCCCAAATTTTTCTTCATACAAAATAATATCATTGTTAGTGTTAAAAGTATGATTCATACTAATGACATGTTCTGAAAGCATGGTATGTATTGGTTTGGATTTTTAATTTACAGATATTTGATCCATTCTCTTAATATTTATCTTAATATATTTGTATTATTATAATATGTATTATTAAAATTGTATTTTTAAGTCCTCCTGGAGCTACTCTGTGGACTATATGATAAATAAATATTGTGAACTTTCATCAATATAAGAACAATTGCAATCGTTACAACTCATTTTATAAATAGTATTAGCAATACGCTTATTAGGTTTTAAGACATTAAGAAAATGAATTATGATTATCGTATCGTAGGAAATGAAAATTAAGAAGAAAACAACTTTTTTTAAACAAATGTCAATTCAATGTCAATGTCAATGTCAAAATGTCATGTCAATTTTAAAAATTGTATAGATATGCTGATCTTTTTTGGTAAAAATCTTGATATATTTCTACTAACTTGATATTTTCATTTTTTATATCTTCTACTATTCTTATAATTTATTAACTTTGTAAAATATTTTTGAAGTAAAACTTCTTTAGGCGCGAATGGGGTGTAAGTCCGTACAAATGCAACGGAAGTGCGTTACGGCAGATAAGAGTCGATATAATAAGTCTCGCTCTCGATGATATCATTTCTATACGGGTCGACTGTGATTAGTCGTCGTGTATGTGAATGCAGATCTGTCATTGTATGCGTACCGATATCGACAAGGAAATCGGCATAGATAAATAACCATTTAAAGTTACATCGTAGTACAAATCTTGATTAATGAAAATGCCTGAATCAGAAGAATATTTTACCCTGTTCCTTGAATAATAAAAAAACAATTAAATAATTTGTACCGTTGTACTGAAAACGTAAGTAGTTTCTACGAATAATTAAAGTTAAATCTTTGAAATTATTAAATAGAGAAACTATTTTTTAGGCAAGACAAATATTGCAGCTGTCCAAAGAATGAAATTATATCGC
>NW_020537324.1:79028125-79044704 GCF_003426905.1 Ctenocephalides felis | reverse complement strand
ATTGAATGTTTTTTAGATCATTCAAATCGGATACTCCGTTCTCTCAAAAATTCGATTTCTATTTTCCGCACTCTTTGCTCCGTATCTCCGAAACGGCTGGACCTGCCTTTGCCAAAAACTAATCAGCTCTTTCCCTATCAAAGGAATCGAATGTTTTTTGAACCATTCAAATCGATTGATCCGTGCGCCCTAAAACGTGACTGGAAATTTGTATCCACACAGCATACACACACACACACACATACACACACACACACACACATCCATTTTTTCTGAGGTATGCCAAAATGTTCAGAAACCTTCAAAACGTCGAGAAATGTAAAAATTTTCAATTCCGATTTTCGGCTCATTACAATAACTTACCCTACGGGAAGTTAATAAATAGTATTTTAAAGTAAAAAAGTTTATCAAATCCGTATTAACAAAATTAAAATAAAGAAAAATGATCCCAAAATTTAAAAAAGTATTAGGGTTACACCATCCCTTAATAATAATAACTTGTATTTTCAAGAAACATTCAAGCTTTTTCTTCAAGCTCAAAAATATGAACTAAAATTATGTCAAAAATATTAAATGACTGAACTCTAGTTAAAAAAATAATAAATTACTAAAATGGCTATAAAAAATAGGGGTTGGTGATAAAAAAGTAAAAATTTTTGGTTGTATGCATTTTTAATGCCACATCGTAAAAAATAAAAACAAACAAATCCGTTCAAAACTTACAAAAAAAAATTTAAGGGGGAACAACCCTTATAACTTAGGGGTATGAAACAAAGACAGTAGACGATTATCAAACCTGCAGAATATCTAAGTAAAATTTAGTAGAAATCGGTAAAGCCGTTTCGGAGGAGTACAGTAACTAACATTATGACATGAAAATTTTATATATGTATACATTAGGGTGGTCCTTAATATGGACATTTTCGAATTCCTTTGCTCTCAGAGGCTCAAATGCTTTCAGTGATAAAAAACAATTGTCTAAAAATTTTAGCTCTCAATATTAACTTTTAGATAGTGCGCAATTCAATTAGAAGTTTCGTATATTCATTATTAAGTAAATTCTTGCGCCATCGTTAAAAATAAGAGCCAAAATTTTTAGGGAAGTTTTTTTTTATCAATTTGGAAGCATTTGAGCCCTTGGGAGCAAAGAAATTCGAAAATGTCCATATTAAGGATCATCATAATAAGGATATATATATATATATATATATATATATATATATATACAAAAGAAAATCAAATCACTTACCTTCATGTCTTCAAAAGTCCTGTCAATCATCATTAGTGATTCGTTCCATTGATTATGTTCTGAATGTAAATATTTCGTTAAGTTTTCAGCACACTGTAGCATTGATTTTAAAATTCTGAAATAATTATCAGAATATATATATATATATATATATATATATATAATTTATTTAAAAATTTATAATTTACCTTAATAAGTTCGTATAATCCCTTTCCTCGTTATCCTCCTGCACCATCTCAAACACTCGCAACAAAAACCCACAAAATTTCAAAACAGCTCCATAAAAATCTGGTAAAAATTGTAACAACTGTCGATAAGTTGCACGTCTCTTAGATCTCAATGTATGTTCCACAAAAGCTTTATATTTAATATCCAAACTGTCTTTGAAATTTTTAATAGATAGAAATAGATTTTCCATAATTTGATTGAGTATTGTCACTAATTCTTTTTCAATTTTTGGTCGAAAGAACACTGATACTGGTAAATTGGTGATGTGGTGTATGATAGTTGAGATGTTGATTGTAGATGTTGAATATTTGTTGTGTGTTAAGTTTAATTTAAAGTCTTCTGGTGTCAGGACATTGTTTAAGGTTTGAGTTTGTATTAACACATCTTGCAAATGTTTTAAAAATACAGCATTTTTGTGATACAAGCATTTGTAAGTCTCCACACATTTTAACCAAACAGGACAAACCTTGTTTTCAAACACCAAAATTCCATATGATACTAAAATCAACAAAACTTTTACCACATTTTGGTCTAAAGATTCAAAATCAATCTCTCCATGACTCAATTTATCCCGTAGTCTCGGTCCTGATATATATACAAAAACATCATGCACAAGACTTAAATAATTGTAATCATACACTTGGTATATTTTGTTTGATCGAGTTTCTTCAAAAATTTCATCAAGTGTTGTATAAAACGTTTTGCAATCTGCAGTCAACAATCTTTCAGGCTGGTTATTGATTGTGCAAAAAATATATCTAAACATACTTTCAAATTGTGGAATTAATAAAAGTGCACAGTTTGACCAGTGATTGGTTTTGTAATAATTAATTATACGAGTCCAGTATGAGTGGAAACTAACAGGAATACACTTTGTTTGTGCAATTATTGGTAAAACTTGATCGATGTTGATGGTTGCAAGATTGTTGCTTATGTCGGATAAAGATGTTTTTTATTAAAGGGCGTTGCATGATTTTTTGAGTCAGATTGTGCTTGTTTAGGATTTCTCCAAATGATGCAAGTAGTATAAATAAAATAGCTGGAAACGATGAGTGTATTTCATTAGGATTTGCAAAACCATGCCAGACTATGTTTCTCAGATTTAAACCTTGGGGGGTTGCCGAGTAGAGTTTTGGTGAATGTTATCTGAAAAGGTAATTATTAGTAAAATATTAGTAGAAGAATATATAAATATAATTACAGGTTATGATTCTACTTACCGGTGTTTCTCCCATCATCGACAGCAACTCCTGAGTGTCCAACAAGTCCCTCAGCAAAAACGGCACAGATTTACATTTCAATAACAAGACATCACCCAAAGCACGTTCAATAATACAAGTCAACAATAATATAATTTCCACATTATCCACATTATTCTTGTTATCCAAATACTTCTTCAAACACCTCTCAATATCTTGTACTCGATTTGTCCACAAACAATTGTGCAATATAACATTTACATCTGCTTCTTGAATAGCTTTCTCAGATTGTATTATAATAATAGATAAGTCAGTGATTGCTGTTTTAAACCAGTCGTGATTTATTTCTGTGTTAAAAGTAATTTTAAAGTCTGTTTTTATCAAAGACCAGTCCAATGTAAAATTTGAGGTTATGTACTTGCAGTTTTTGTTAGTTTCTTGTTTTGATTTTTGAGGAATGATTGAATATATTTCTTGGATGTCTTTAGAAAGAAAACTATTCATTTTTGCACGATCGGTTAAATGATATTGTGATATTATATGTATTTTGTTTAATTTTAAACGCACTATTTTGAATTCACTTTGAAACTAACAATAACAATGAAGTTGTTCACAAACGTCTGCCAATGACAGCAGCGAATGCGCGGAGAAAAGATGAAACATTTTGAGATTGAAGCGGGAAATTTGAAATTAGATGAAAGTAGCATTTTGGGTTATATACCAAAGGCCAAAAAAAAAAATCTGTAAAAACTATGAAATGTATCGATACAAAAATCTATACACATATAAAGGCATTTTTTAGCTATATTCATATTCAGATCTGCGTGAGCACCTTTCGAAAAACACGTTTTGCAGTGATCACTCTATCTCTGAAGAAAATCATCTGCAATTAAAAAAAACAATAAGATTTCATTAAAAAAATGATAAATCTAGTAGTTAATCGAAGCAATAAGCAAAACTAGTGGGGTGCATGGCAACGTGACTTAAGGCAAATTGCTGGAACTTTCCGTACGGTAATTAAAAATCTTGGTACAGAACCCAAAAAATTAAAATACACAAAATGTGTACAAATTATTAAAATCTCTATAAAATATCTGATATTTTGATGTACATATATCCAATAAACATTTATGACCGCCAAATGGCTTTTTTTTTAACCTATTTTTATTGAAAGTCCATAACCGCTGGACCTGCCTCATCAGTTTTTCATCTTGTCAATACAAGTAAAATGTTTTTTGAATTATTAAAATCGGACGCTCCGTTTTCTTCAAAACTGAGTTACCGTTTTTGGCACTTTTTGCCCCGTATCTCCGAAACGGCTCGACCTGCCTTCGCCAAAAACTAATCAGCACGTCTCCTTATCAATACGAATCGAATGTTTTTTGAATTATTCAAATAGGTTGATCGGTGTTCCTAAAATCGTCGACAAACATTTGTATCCGCACACAGGCACACACATCCATTTTTTCTAAGGTATGCCAAAAACCCTTGATATAAAAATTTTCATTTTCGATTTTTTTTACTAAACTTACCCTGCGATGAGTTAACAAAGTATAATTAAAAAAGAAAATCCTAGCATTCTAGATTCTCCCCCCATAAATTCTTGCAAAACTGCAGTTTCGATAGAGACAAGAAACAAAAAAAAGTGGTGTATTCAATCAGTATTATACCCGAACGCATTATACAAAATTATAGACAAAAGACCTAGTTTAGTATGCGTAATAGCTTTTATTTAGTATTTACTTCGCTATATGGAAAAAACTTTTTGAAATCGGTCCAGTGGTTTTTGAGAAAGTCTATGAAAAGTCAAATATTGACACATATACACACGATTTGAAACGTCGATAAAACATAAAATTAGCAAATCGGATTTTCTTGCAAAAACAAACTTTTCCTTCGAGAACTTAATATTTTTGCCTTAACGAACAGCCTGAAATGTTAGAGGCCTGCGAAAAATGGTTTAATTATAAAAATTAATTACAATTTGAATTATACTCAGGCGGTACAGAGCTCGCCATACCCAGACAAAAGACCTAGTTTAGTATGCGTCAAAGTATATTTTCGTTAAATAAAGAACTTCTAAAATCGACAAAAAACCGACATACATAGACACGACTTGGAACGTCGATGAAATTAGCAAATCGGATTTTCTTGCGAAAACAAACTTTTCCTTGAAAATAAATAAATATATTTTTGTCTGACTGACTAAATTTTTGGGAAGGCAGGTCTAGCGGTTTCGGAGATATAGTGGAAGAAGTAAAAAAAATGCCATTTCGAGGTCAAAAGTGGTCATGTATACATCAAATTATTATATATTTTATGAAGATTTTAATAATGTGTATCAATTTTGTTTACATTTCTATGGGTTCCGTAACATAGTTTGCCCGTAAGACGGCGGCGCGGCGCTTACGCGCTTCTATAGTTTGTCTCTATGCAGCTAAAACAGTGCGATCGCTTCGAGAAACATTTCGAAATTTACAAAATATTTCAAAGTATAAAAAAAACAATTTTTTCAAAAATATCAATTTTTTATCAGAAATTTGAAAAATCTCAAAAATCGATTTTTTCTAAAAGAAAATTGAATCTTTATAAAAAAAATTAATTTTTGGTACGGGAAGTTACAGCAATTTACCTTAAGGCACGATGCCATGCACCACTAGTTGATTTAGGGACCGATTCTGCCGCATAACAGAAAAATGTTATGGTAAGGCCATGTTTTGGAGAACTTTCCATACTAAATCTCGACAAAGCCATGTGGTTGCTGTGCAGTCAGGCACATTTCTCAGATGGAAAACCAAACCAAGAAACCACACAAATGTCTTAGAAAACACTTCTCTCACTTCTCTCACTTAGAAAACAGGGTCTTTCTGACTCGGCTTCATAACATACGAGTGACGTTGCAGTTTATGTGTAAAACGCCTGTATTTGCTATACATGACATTTCGACAGTATTCAGTATGATTCAGTAGCATCATGTATGAAAGTTGAAGCGTAACATGGCTTTGCCATAACATTTTTCTGTAATGCGGCAGAATCATGCCTTAAGGCAAAATGCGACTTACACCTTGTTTAAATAATATATTTTAAATTCAGTAATTAGTAACAGTTTAATCATCATCGATGTGTCACTCTGTTTATCAAACGCCGTCTTTATCTCTAAATCAAGAGATAATGCATTATAAGTTGATACAAAATAATTTCATTCGCAAACGCGCGCACTTTTCTATTTAATTTAATTCCGTTCTCAAATTTGTCCTCTATCATTTTTTTTCCTGAAATGGTCTACGAGTGGACAGATGCTTCAAGATTGAAGCTAATAAAACGATTCGAAAAGAAAAGAATATTATGGGATTCCAAAAATGCCGGCTATAAAGATAAGAAAGGAACGCACGATGCTTGGGAATTAATTGCGAAAAAATTTGGTTTGACTAAAGAACAAGTTGAGAACGAAATGATGCTTCTGCTGAGTAAATATGAAAAAGAAAAGGATGCCGTCAAGGATTCCAAAAAGAATAACGAGATTTGTCAATCTCAATGGCATTTTTATCATTATTTCGATAAGGATGGATTTCTTGGAGGGATAAAGGATGACAGTGTTTACCAAACTGTAAGTGTTGTGACAATAATAATAGTTTGTGATAATTGATTTGCTATTTTTGGTACGCTGTTTTATCTTGATAAATCATGTTTTCATTTTGATTTCATGATTTTGGTTATTAGTGTCGGTAGTAATCAAACTGTTACTGTAACTTAAGGCAAATTGCTGGAACTTCCCGTACCAAAAATTTAATTTTTTAAAACAGATTCAATTTTCTTTTAGAACACCGAAAAACATTATAGTAAGTTATTGCAAGTTATAGTAATCGCAAAAAAATAGAAAATGAAAATTTTTATATATCTCTACGTTTCAAAACCTTCTGACCATTTTAGCATACCTTAGAAAAAATTGATGTATGTGTATGTGTGTGTGTGTGCGTGTGCGTGTGTGTATGTGTGTTCGGATACAAATTTTCGTCGACGATTTCGGGAACACCGATCAACCGATTTTTTTCGATCATTAAAATTGAAAATAGTAGCCATATCTTTTGATCACTTCATAAATTAATCCGTGCCAAAACAGGGTAATACAGTAGAATCCGATTAGTATTACACCGGATATATTGACAACCGCTTAATATGACGTAATCGCACTAGGAATTTGGTTTGCATATAAAATTCCTTAAAAAAACAGCTGTCTAGTCGGATATATTGACATCGCTTACATTGACATGTCGCTTATAATGACCCATTTTTGCAAAAATTATGTCCATTTATAATGACCGACATGATTTTACATGATGTGGCCAAGTCTACGAAAGCAATTGCTAAGTCTTTTATGCACAATAGCACTAGGGACTGTTTTTACAATCAAATTATGTAAAGAAATTAATCAAAAATTACTGATTACTTACATTAAAAAATCACTTTTGTATGTTCATGGGTAGGGTAGACCAAATATTAATGGTCCACCACGGATATCTCGTAAACAAATAAAATTAGATTTTTTTAACAAAAATATTTGATGTAGAGGGCAAAAAATGTATAAATTTATAACGAGCCATCACCTTCATTATTATGACTTTGCTATCAGAAGATAAGCAGCACATGAGTGGTATAAAAAGGACCAGCAGAACCTTTACTTTGGCAAAGGTGTAAGCAATAAAATAGTAAAGTTTGAAAAAAAGCAATTTTACAAGAGATTAATTAAATAATTTGTTATTCCGGCTCGTATATATTTGTTCGAAGATAGCTCCCCAAGTCTGCTCTCGCAAAAATGTAAACAATTCCTCATTCTGTCAATACAAATAAAATGTGTTTTAAATAATTCTAATCGGATGCTTCATCTCATTGAATTGCACTTTTATATCTCCAAAAGAACAGAACCTGCCTCTGCCAAAAACTCATCAGCACTTCTCCCCATGAAATCGAATGCAAATAACAAATCGATTAAGCTGTGCTCTCTAAATCATCGACAAAAATTTGTATGCGGACATACATACACCCAATTTTGTAATACTATACCCAAGGTATGTTAAAATGTTTAGAAAAATTCGAATCAAAAGATATGCAAAAAAAATCATTTTCTTTTGTTTGCAATTACTATAACTTACCCTACGGGAAGTAGTCAATTTGCTATTAATTCCTCTATCTTTTTTCCCAAGATTCAAGAACTAAAAGCCAAAGAAGTCATGTATAAGAAATCGGTCCAGACTTCGAATAATGCAGAGCCTCCACCAGCGTCTCCAATGATTTACTCGCGAACTGCAGACGCCGTCCATAAACCGTCGATGGTTTTCCCAACAATTGAGATTTTACAACATGAGGTGATCCCTCCTCTCGTCCAGGACAATTGTCATTACTTCTGCAAACGTTTGGAATCGAGATTGAGAGATTTGAAGCCGGAGAGCCAAAAGAAGGCCATGAGACAGATCGATATGATGATGTATTTTGCTGAAGGATTGTAGTAATTCTGACTCCTGCTTCAGGCCTCTGAAAGATATATGAGATATTGTAACTGTACATGATTGATTAATAAACAGATTTTGAATTCAATAGATCGTTTTATCTATATCGATATGAGATAAATTAAGATTTTTAAAAATGATCAAGAGATGCAGCCCTTGATAACTGATAATTTCATTATCAAATAATGTCTTGAAACATAAAATAATCAATTTGGTTTTTCTGGTTACATCTTAAGGGGCACAACTAGTGTAACCGCCTAAAAAAGGTGATTTTTGGGAATTTATATTAAAAAACCTACTTTATCGATCATTTAAAAATTTTAGGAATATATTTACACATGTTTTAAGAATACATAGTAAAATTTTTGAAGAAAAAAATTCAATATTTTTTAAGTTATCATCGATCTCCGGCGCGACAAAAAACAGGCGCTTCACTGCTGCAGTGATTCCGGCCTCCTACGTGGATGAAATTTAAAAAAAAAATCTCGTTAAACTAGATAATATTGTCTGTAAAATGAACTACGATAAAGAAAAAAAATCAAAAATTGACAAACGACGGCATTTTTTAAAAAAGAGTCGAATTTTACCCAAAATTTTGGTCGTTTTTGGACTGCCAAAATTAGATTTTTGATCCAATAAAAAAATAGATAGTTCATTTTACGGAGAACTATATATATAACATGTAAAAAAAATTTAATAGTGATCGGATCATTTGTTTTTGAGTAATCACTGCAGCAAATTAAAAAAATGCTGTTTCGAGAAAAACGCGTTTAAAGATAAAATGATCGTTGTACATATATATATACTTTTAAAATGGCTGTAACTCAAAAGCTATTTGAGATATCGATTTGAAATTTTAATACGTTATTTTTAAAGGTGTAATCTACCGAAATATGAAAAAAAAAACAAAAATCGATTTTTTCAAAATTTCACACTAGTTGTGCCCCTTAAGAAAAATAACTCTTTCATATCAACACAAATAAGTACACCGAAATCTTGTATATAAAAATGGATCGCAAAATGTGTTAGTTAACAACGCCTAGACCAATTTGGCCAATTCTTTTTATAAAATGTTCGTTCAAATCCAAGGAAGATTCTTACGACGAGAAAAAATCGAATGATTGCCGGGAAAACCCCCAAAACAGCCCTTTTCTTTTTCACATACAAACGTTTTCTAACCAAAACGTTGAATCAATTTGAGCTTTATTGCTATTATATAAAGTTCATACTAAATTACAAGCACTCACTGTATACTCCTCCTAAACGATTATTCGGATTTTGATGAATCTTTCTGAAGTTTGTTAAGGAAATTTTCTAGGATGTACGTGATTATAAAGTACTGGGATGTATGTGCAATATTGTAGAAATAAATAGAAAAAAAATGCAAAAAACGACATGTCATTGTTTGCATTGAAAACAAATGAAAACTATCATCTGCCAAAAAATTTCAATTTACTTATGAACCCAAACAATATTAGAATATGTATAATAAATAATTATTATTTCCTAAATGCAGCTGAGATGTGCCAAAAATTAAAATAATATAAGATACAGTATCTGTATGGCAGATTGAATGATACACATAAGAACAGGATATGACAAATTAATTCACTTAAAATATGAAATTAAGTATTAATCAGGGCCGGTCCTACCTTTAATGCGATGCATGCGAAAAATGCGAGCGCACGCCTTAGGGGGCGCCAACACAAGATTCGGATATTAAATTTTCAATATATAATTTCTTTGCATCTTTTACTAATCTTTCCACAATATTTTTAAAATTCGTAAAAATTTCACTTTATGACAACAAATGTGAAAGTAAAAATGAATACATACAATTCGGCCCTCACGATATCGTTTAGGAGAAGTTTAAAATGCAATTTTGGATATCTTAAATAATAAAAAATTAAATGAATTTAATCCAACGTGAAGTATCAGTGTAATGTTATGGTTATGGTTATGTTATAGCGTTTAAAAAATTTCAATTTCGAGACTCATCATTTTATCTAAAGCAGTTCTACATTTAACATCGCTCATATTATACATGTATATGCATTTTGGCGTGAAGAGTAATTTAAAAAACAATAATTATTATTTTTAGGTAAACGATAAATATTAGTATAAGATATTAAAAAATTGTAGACATGGGTACAGGACTACGTCTGTCGGGTCATCTAGTAAATAAATATATAATCAGAATGAATATTTTACCGATTTTCATATCCAGACAATGCCCCCTTAAATATAAATAAGAGTTCGTGACCTCGGACGGGGCGCTCCCGAAAAAAGTTGATTGTCATAAGAGTTTATTTAGCGAATAAATTATTGAAACAATCAATCAATATTTTTTATATTTTGTTTTTGAAAAAAATAAAATCGAATTAAACGTTCGGACAAACGGAGTCAGTCGGGCGACGAACGCCATGGCGAGGACATAAATGGATAGAGTAAAATTTTAATAAAAATATTTTAAATATTTAGTTTGTATTAATAAATAGTAATAATAGATTTGTTTATTGTTATATTGTTGGTTTTAGTATATTTATAATCGATGATGGACGCTATAAATATACCGCAGTTTTTTGTGGATAAAACCATTTTTATTACTGGAGGAAGTGGTAAGTCCAAAGAAGTAACACTAAATTTTATATATACTTATACATATATATATATATATATATATATATATTTATAATAAAGGTTCTAAATTTTGGTGATGGTGTCATAAGCGACTACATGACAAACTGATATCTCTAAAATTTAGAACTATTTCTAAAATTTAGAACTGTATCTAAAATTTGGAATCATTTCTAAAATTTAAAACTATCACTAAAATTTAGAACCATGTTCAAATTTAGATCCATGTCTAAAATTAAAAACTAACTCTAAAAATAATTTAGATTTCTAAAATTTTAGAGTTTTAAATTTATCTCTAAAACTTACAACTCTAAAATTTTAGAGTTGATTCTAAAATTATTCTCTAGATTTTAGAATTATCTCTGAAATTTAAAACTAACTCTGAAATTTAGAACTATCTCCAAAATTTAGAATTTTCTCTAAAAAATTTAGAACTATCTCTAAAACTCAGAACTGTCTTTAAAATTTGTAACTATATCTAAAATTTAGAACCATCTCTAAAATGTAGAACCATCTCTAAAATGTACAACAATCTCTAAAATGTAGAACCATCTCTAAAATGTAGAATCATCTCTAAAATTTATAACTGTCTCTAAAATTAATTTAGAACACTAAAATTTTGGATATAGTTCTAAATTTATCTCTAAAACTCAGAATCTAAAATTTTGGAGAGTGATTATAAATTTATCTCTCAGTTTTTCAAATTCTGAACTGTCTCTAAAATTTATAGAATTTTCTCTAAAAAACTCAGAACTCTGCAATTTTAGTGATGATTCCAAATAAATCGCTAAAATTTAGAACTGTCTTTACAATTTAGAACAATCTCTGAAATTTAGAATTATTTCCAAAATTTAGAACTAGATTTAAAATTAATTCAGGAATCTAAAATTCTAGAACTTTTTAAAATTTAAAACCATCTCTGAAATTTAAATTTATTTTTAAAATGTAGTACTATCTCCAAAATTTAAAACTATCTCTAAAATTTAGAACTGTCTCTAAAATGAACTACATCTAAAATGTAAAACTAACTCTAAAAATTAGAACTGTCTCTAAAATTTAGAACTATCTCTGAAATTTTAGAACTATTTCTGAAATTTTAGAACCATCTCTAAAATTTTAGAACTATCTCTAAAATTTTAGAACTATCTCTAAATTTTAGAATTATGCCTAATATTTAGAACTATTTCTAAATTTAAGAACTATCTCTGAAATTTAGGACTGATACCACTAAGTCATAAGTCGTGCATCGGGTAACACGGGCGTTTAAAATTTAACATACTTAATAAATAGGGCTAAAAGGAGTGTCATATGTCCTTATTTCATAGTTAATTTAAAAATATTAGGTTGTCAAATATCTCCCTTCCGCTTTTTTGCTCTTGGTTTATAATACAAAAAGGCGGAAGGGAGATATTTGACAACCCATTTTTCTTTAAAACTTTTAATATTTTTCATTAATATATGATGGTTGTAATTATTCTGAAAAAATAAATTTACATTTAGATCTTCAATTGAATTTTCGAATTAAAAATAACAAAAAAATGCTTCATTGAAGTAATAAAATTCATACTTTAAATCCTATTTAGTGTGATAAAATGTATGGAGTCAATAGAAAAAATCAGTGTTATATAATTATTATTATTTATTTGTGCATGTGCTTAACCAATGGTAATTTATAACATTTTAGAGAACATAAATTCAAACATAAATACTTATTCCTAGTTATTATTTTATTTAGTTATATAAATTTGCGTAGGTTTATGGGAAAATGTATAATCGAGAAGCTGCTGAGATCATGTCCTGACTTAGAGGCAATTTATTTGCTGATTCGGCCGAAGCGGGGAAAGCCGGCTGCGAACAGGGTTCAGGAAATTTTGGAAAACAAGGTAAGGAATAGTCATATATATATATATATATATATCTACATATATATAAAAATAAGTTGGGTTTTCCTTCCTGACGATATAACTCCAGAACGCACGAACCGATTTCGACAATTTTGCATTCGTTGGGTCTCGGGCTCCGCAAGGCTAAGAAAATTAGTGGTACATGGCATCGTGCCTCAATACAAATTGCTGGAACTTCACGCACCGTAATTAAAAATTCGAGTAATGACATTAGTGAAAATTATCAGAATTATGCTTAGTTAAGTCAACGAGCAATTCTTGCCGCAAAGAATAATAATGTACACGCACTGAATTTCACCATTCAATGAAAAATTGCTGGTGATTTGGTGACATACCAATGATTCCGTTTGATTTGACTTCAAACGATTGCAATTTCCAGTTCGCCTTGCGTTCGCAATAACAAGTCGCGAGGCCAATCGCTTAGTGTTTGCGGGATAAATTTCAAATAGATTATTTAAAAAATCATTGTTTTTCACATGGGCAGTTATACGTTGCCTGTTCACGAGTTGGAAAACCATCCGCTTTGTTTGTGTTAACGTCAGACCAAAAAACAAAAAATGTGGTTTCCCAAAGAGCACTTCAATGAAACGGATAATTTGCGTATTCACTTTCAATTACTTAAAGAAGTTCAACTAAAAAACACTTCATTTTTGTAATCGAAATAAATTTATTACTGTTGTATAATAAAATCAATTTTTTCCTTTTCAAATATGAAACCAACAAAAAATTTCTTCATCTTTCTCACGAAACCATCTGATGGCGAATCGGAGTTCGTTGGGTTTACTAGTATATTTATATATATATATATATATATATATATATATATATATAATATATATAATAAGATTACTCGCAATGGTTTCT
Organism: Ctenocephalides felis; assembly: GCF_003426905.1. Lineage (NCBI taxonomy): Eukaryota > Metazoa > Arthropoda > Insecta > Siphonaptera > Pulicidae > Ctenocephalides > Ctenocephalides felis. The sequence continues at coordinate 79,031,119 of NW_020537324.1, read as the reverse complement.
GTTTCCTGTTCTTAGTGAACAACTAATTAAGGAAAATGAGCTTAACAGCTCATAGTGAGTGATGTTCAGATTGCTGTTAAAAATGATTGACTACATTCAAATTAACAAAAACGACACAAAAATATTTATTATTATTATTAATATCATTATTGTTTTTCTATGAAATTTCTTACATATTATTGATTTAGTTTTAATTTTTATAGTTAAATTGATTGCCACTGAATGAAGACTAAGATGCTAGTCGAAACGTATGGACTTTAAATAAATAAATTTCTAAAAACTCTCATACTATTTTTATTTATGTAACGCCCGACTTTTTAACTCAAATTAAACATATTACCCTCAGTTATTCGACGTAGTGAGAAACACTACCCCTTCGGCCTTCGAGAAAGTCTTCGCCGTCACCGGCGACGTCACATCCCTCCAACTCGGCCTCAACGACCAGGACAAAAAACTAGTACTAACTTCCCACGTCGTCTTCCACGCCGCCGCCAGTGTAAGGTAATAAAAAACATTGTACCTAATCTTATATTTAATATATTTATAGATTAATCATTTATCTTTTTATAAATTTCATTTATCTTTTAGGTTCGACGATCCCTTGAAAAAAGCAATCCTCATGAACACCAGAGGAACTCGAGAAATTATGGAACTGATGTTGCAGATGCCAAATCTGGTGGTTGGTGTCCATGTGTCAACCACATATTGCAACACCGACAAAGATGTCATCGAAGAAAAAGTTTACAGGGACCATGGAGATTGGAAAGAGGCCATCAGACTGGCAGAAGGGTACCAGGATGAATATAAATTGGATATCTTGACTAACAAGTGGGTAAAAGATAGTTGTATATGTTGATTAGGCTTTGTCGGTTTCCAAAAACCGGTTTTTTGACGAAAATTATGGAATTTGAAAACCGGTTTTTTAGTGAAAAAAGTCGGTTTTCACTATATAAATGGAAAATGACAATATAGCCAAATATAAAAGATAGATGAAAGCGTTTTGATTCTTGAAATCATATCGGTTCAGTAGCATTTTATATCTTATCAGTACGCAATGGTTCCCAGAAAAGTTTTGTATATATTAATTTAAATTTTTATACCAGTGTATATATTAATTTAAATCAGTGTGGCTTCTTTTTGAAGAAGTAACTTCCTCTACTCAAACTTAAAAAAATAGTTTTAAACCCTAGAAGCCACAAATTAAAGAATAAAACCTTAGAATTATTATATCAGGCTTTAAAAACAATTAAGCATAATTTGGTCGCAAGTGTGAGAGTATTTTCTATTTCAGGAAATTTTGTGAGTAAACAAAGGACACGTCTAAGTAGCAATTCGATAGACGTTCTCCATTTTTTGAAATCATATTTTATTCAATAAAAAAAACAATTAGAATGTTTAAAATTAATTAATTAAATTTGCTCGGAACAGACAACACCTGAGTTTAGCTTAATTATTTTTAAAACTAAAATTGATATTAACAAGTATGTATCGACATGTATCTAAGTTTTTTTTAATTTAATGAATGTTTTTCATTCAAAAATGTATAAATTTTATTTATTCGAAAACTTTCCTTTCACTATCATAAAAATATTTTCATTCTTATATGTGCAAATGATGCATGAACAACGAATAATTATTTTCAAAGATATTTAATCAAGATAAACTATTATTCTTTAGTTCTACTAATTAAAATTAAAATAATTTTGTTTACTATCTATAAAATTGAACAATAAATAAACTCAGTCAAATACTGCTCTAAATTACACTTTTGCGGATAAATTACAGAATATTCGAGCAAAAATTTATTTTCTATATAAAATTCGAAAACCGGTTTAAACCGTTTTTTTAGTAAAATTTAAATTCGAAAACCGGTTTTCTGAAATGTCGGTTTTTGTATAAATCCTAATGTTGACAAAAGTTTACTGAATTTTGTTTTAGGTACATTGGGGATTTGCATAATACGTACTTGCTGACGAAGCATTTGGCAGAAAATGTGGTGGATGATTATAGTCACAGGTTGCCTCTGGTGTTATTCAGACCAGGAATAGGTAAAATTAAATACAGAAACTAAATGACAAGAAGTTGTTTAAATTTTGTTTCGTTTCAAGTGATTTCCACGTGGAAAGATCCGATACCAGGCTGGAACGACAACTACAATGGGCCTATTGGAATTTGCTTAGGAGTCGGAAAAGGTAATATTTGTTTTTTTAAATTTCTGATATAATTTTAGAAGTATACAGAGTTACTATAAGGACTTATAGTGTTAGGCAATATTGTTTAGAATTTAATCTTATATATAAAAATTGAGCTCGATCAAATGATTCAGTAAAACTCGAAAACGGCTAAACCGATTTGGCCAGTCTTAGTCTTGAAAAATTCGTGCTAATCAGTAGGTTGTCGGAAAGGTGAGATATTATTTCAAAATCGCGTAGAAACTTTACATTTTTAATTTGAAAATTTTTGTAGAAGCGTAATTTGAATAAAACAATAATGACGGTGGCTAATACGTCAAATGTCAAACGATTTTGACAGATGATGTTCAATTACGTTTAATAGGATGTTTTACGTGAATAATATTTAATTATGATTAAATTGTTCTAAGTAGTAGTGTTTGTAGTTTTATTTATATACAAAAACGTTAGTAAACGGGCCGCAAGTGTTACTAGAGACTCAAAATATCAACTTTTTTGAAATGTTAATATGAAAATGCACTTTTCGGCATATTTTTCTCAAACACGGTGCTCTGAAAGATCTCATTTGTATAATTATATACTCATTGGTATTTATAAAACATTTTCTAGGTTATATTATTTTTTATTTATCTTATTTGAATTCAGAACCTAAATTTGGTATCGATCAAATGGACATTTTGTCGAATAACATTTTCACAGTTATAATTTCCCAGAATTTATCGAGAAATAGATATGACAATGCTTATTATCATATATTAAAAGAGTACAATGCAACTAAATAATAATATATAATGTTACAGGA
>NW_020537324.1:78990606-79027125 GCF_003426905.1 Ctenocephalides felis | reverse complement strand
TCACACACATATACATAATTTTTCCAAATGTTGGTCTCATCCGATTGAGAATAACTTGAAAACGTCAGAAAATACAAAAAATAGCGAATCGGATTTTTGTATGAAAGCATTAAGTTAATAATTCCAATACTAATAATAATATATTACCACTTACCAGATTGGCCAGAATAAATCGCAAAATCTACTTGGTCATGACTGCCCTGGGTCACTTCGCCCTCAACACTTGGAACTTCAAAAACGAGAACTTTTGGAACCTGGCCTATAAAGTGGAACCGATCGACAAGTTGGTGAAAAACCATCAAAATATAATTATATCATAATAAATTAATAAATTTATCATTTACCTTTTTAGGGAAGCCTTCTGGTTCACCCTGGAACACTTTGACATGTACGAATATTACATGAATGCTGTAATCGGCATAAACAGGTATGTCGTCAAGGAGAGGGACGATGTCCAGGAGAATATTAAGCAGTACAAGAGGTAAGTGGTGATAATGGAAAATGGAACTAGTGGTGTATGGCATCGTGCCTTAAGGCAAATTGCTGGAACTTCCCGTACCGTAATGAAATATTCGAGAAATTTTAAACGTTTTCAAATATATTATTACAAATACTGTAACTTTCATCATTTTTGCTATCTTATTGTTATATCTGAGCAAATCGGACGTAAATTATAAATCAATTTATCTCCAGAACATTAACAATCGTCATTTCATTTCGAATTCAATTTAAAAAAAAAAAATAGTTGCCTAATTTACACAAAACTGAAAAAGTGCTCCCCAATAGTCACAGTCTAAACGCATTTGCAAATAATTCTGTGTAACATTTTCACTTATACTGTGCTTAGCTTAGCGGCATTTTCACATTTTTTTCAGTAGTTTTCACAAAATCGGAAAGTGCTTCATAACATAAACAGTCTAAACGCACTTGGGCAAATATTTGTACCAGAGAGGCACTTAGACTGTTCTTAGCCTGAGTAATTTTTTGAATTTTTAATCCAAAATTACAAAAAATTTTTTGAAAAACCAAAAGCAATTATTATTATTATTTTCCAAAAGCAATTATTTTGTTGAAACAAGCAGAAAATTCTTTGAATCATTTAAATCGGACGCTTAGTTCACTCAAAAACTGCCATTTTTTTAACATTTAGCTCTGTATCTCCGAAGCCGCTGGAACTACCTTTGCCAAAATCTAATAACCACTTTTCTCCGTCATTACGAACTGAATGTTTTTTGGATCATTCAAATCCAATGCTCCTAACTCTCAAAAACTCGATTTCTATTGTCTGCACTTTTTGCTCCGTATCACCGGAACGTCTGGACCTGCCTTTGCCAAAAACTAATCAGTACATCTCCCTATTAATAGGAATCGAATGTTTTTTAAACCATTCAAATCGGTTTCCGAAAACGTGGACGAAAAAATGCGGAATACAAAATACACACACACACACATCCATTTAGCTTCTGAGATATGCTCCTTAAAAATGTTCAGAACAGAACCTTCAAAACGTCGAGAAATGCAAAAATTTTCATTTTCGATTTTCGGGCCCTTACTATAACAACCCTACAGTAAGTTAATAATGGTAAATGAAAGTACTTGGATATAAAAATAAATTTATATGGAGTCGAATAAATTGATAAATTTTTGAAAATTAGTGCTTAAAAGATAATGGAAATAAGAAAATATATAGTATAAACTAGTTGAAAGTGGCATTTAGCCTTAACGCAAGTTGCATGAACTTCCCGAAATGTGTAAGAATTGACTTAATCAATCGAAATTGAAATTTAGATATTTAGATAAAATTAGTCAACTGTTTATTCCGAAAATAAAGTATCGCTGCTTTCAATTAAATCTAAACATTGCGATTTTGAATAGAATTTTCTCCAACCATTTAAATAACTGTAGATAATTTTATTAGTTATATTAGTGCTGTAAAATTTGAATTAATTGACAATGTTCGACTCATCACATCACAAAAGCAACTTTTGACCAAATTTTGCTACAATATTCTCTCAAAACTTTGATGAATTTTTAACATTAAAAACGTTGGTCGTAGGCCCGTAACATTTTAGTATGTTCTATAAGACCATGATATCTATTTTTTTTTGTCTTTACAGGAATGAAATAATCTACAACGCCTTGGCTGGAATCTTCTATGTGTCTCTGATTTACTTCATCATACAAACAGATTTCTTCCACAATATTTGCACCAATATCCAAAATTCTATTACGGCGAATAATTTTTTCGACACCAAATTTAAATATACACCATTGTAATAAATTTTTCACATTTTTCACAATTTTATATTATGTTCAGATTTTTTTGTAATTTCTCTGTATTCTGTAAATTGTTAAATTAAAAGATTGTAAAAACTATTATTGGAATAAATATTTGATAAAAAAGATTTTAACAATATAAAAAGTTTACAAAGATTCTTTAGTGATTTTCTGCAAAAAACTGGTAACTAGTCTTGTATGGCATCGTGTCTTAAGGAAAATTGCTGGAACTTCCCACAAAAATTTCTAAAAGCTTAGAAAGAAAAAAAAATAGTTTGAAAATTTTAAGTTTTTTCGAACATTTTTTGAAAACTAAGTTTTTTCGAAAATTTTTGAAGATACTGATGCAACTTAATGTTTTAACTTGATCTTTACGTTTCAAAGTTTTCGAACATTATGACATACCTTAGAACAAATTGATGTATGTGTGTGTGTGTGTGTGCGGATACAAATTTTCGTCCCCACGATTTCGGGCGCACGGATCAACACAATTTAAATTATTTAAAAAACATTCGATTCCTATTGATAGGGAGATGTGCTGATTAGTTTTTGGCAAAGGCAGGTCGAGCCGCTTTGAAGATACGGTGCAAAAAGTGCCAAAAAATCGCAAATCAGTTTTTGAAGTAACGGCGCGCCCGATTTTAATAATTCAAAAAACATTTTAAATGAAGAACTGATGAAATTTTTGGGAAGGCAGGTCTAGCGGTTTCAGAGATCCAATAAAAAAAGTGAAAAAAAATTCTATGTGGCGGACAAAAATGATCATTAGACATATACACATCAAATTATCACACTTTTTACAAATATTTTAACAATATTAACAAATTTTGTTCATTTTCTATGCGTCCGTAGTAATGTTTATCCGTTCACTGCGACGCGGCCGCCCACGTGCTTCGTCGATATTCGTTTCTACGCTGCTAACCTATCGCGATTATTTTGAAAAATATGTTCAAAATTTTCCGAAATATTTCAAGGTATAACAAAATCAACTTTTTCAAAAATGACAATTTATCTCGAAAAATTTTTAAAAATTTCAAAAAATTTGATTTTAAAAAAAAAAAAAAAAATTAGTTCCAGTAATTTGCCTTAAGGCAAGATGCATGCACCACAAGTTTTTTAATTTAGAAAATTTCTTGAAAATTTTTGATACCCATTCATATCGTTGAACCATACTGTTGAAAATATCAGAATTTCGACTGCAAAACATTTTTTTTTTTTTTTTGAAACCGCGGACCTGCATCAGCACGTGTCCTTATTAATAGGAATCGAATGCTTTTGAATCATTCAAATCGGTTGATCCGTGTTCTCGAAATCATGGACGAAAAATTGTATCCACACATACGTAAGCAGACACATCAATTTTTTTCCAAGGTATGCCGAAATGTTCAGAAACCTTTGAAACGTAAAGATAAGTAGAAAATTTAATTTTAGATTTTTGGATAAATAAAATTATAATTTACAATAAAAAATTGTGTATATATTAATCAATAATAGTTTTATTAATCTCCGTCTTAATTCAGTTTTATAATTTACAATATGTTTAATATAATTTTCAATTAGCAGCCTCTAATATAATACTTTCTCACATTGTCAATAATATATATATATATATAATATATATATATATATATATTATATATTCTTACCGATATATAATTTATGATTGTTGTAAATGCTAAAAACATGGAATAGGAATTTGGTTAAAGGACGCAACAAATATATATGTATAATATATAAAATTTACATACATATACATAAAGTTTATACAAAACAGTTAAAACAATACAAAATCGATTTATTCATAAAGCACCTATATAAATAAAAATCATTTTTAACCGGTGCTTTACGACAAAAAAGTTAATAAATATAAAATCAATGAGTGAAACCTCCGTAACTTCAAAACTAAAAAATTATCTATCTATTTAAATTTATCTTTATAACGTTATTCCCTAAGTAATAATTTTTTTCTCTTCGAACAGAATCTATAAAGCGTTTAGTAACGAAGGTTTCTCTTATTCAATATATGTATATACTTATTATATTTATATAATAGATAAATACAATCTATAAACTATAGTGCCTAATATTAAGTCCTAATAAGTTTATTATATTTACAATATCTAAAACTTTCTCTATTAATCGACTGATTTTAATTTAATCGTGGAATGTCATATATTGGCATTTGTTATAATTCTTATAGTTTGTTAATATATCAGCAATATTATTAAAATAAGTTTAAAATTAAAATTTTGTTCAATCGAGAGAACGGTTAGGCGAAACAAGCACAATATAAATTAATGGGAATACTAGGTGTTATTAATCTATTGAACAAAAATAATAATTAAGGGGGTTGTTCGGTTTTTATTTTTTTCTGATTTTGAGATTTTTGATATTATGAAAGCTAAAAACCTTAGAATTATTTAAAAAAAAAAATCATCTCAATATCTATTTTTTTGACGAAGTTATAAGCATCCGCGAGCTATTGTATGCCAGCTGCTCTCTTTTTCATTATAATACCACATGCGCATGACCTTTTTAATGTGTCAGCATTCTTTGAACACCATGTTTAAATTAAATGGTGTATTTAGTACATTATATTAAAAACTTTAAATACGTTTTTCTCAAAATGACTTTTTAAAAAAAAACTAAAAGTCTAACTTGCATTTTTTTTAATTTTTCACCACTGCAATACCTAGTCCTCCTACCTCAAACAACATTACGCAAAAAAAATTTGCGAAGCTTCTCGCCCCCCCCAAAAAAGGGATTTATTTTGTGGCACCGCAAAAGAGATCGATTTTGCAATGCCCACTAGTTAAAAAACGACGGCGAAAAAAAATTAATAAAAAATTTCCTAATATTCTATGATCTTGTAATTTTTGTTTAAAAAAAACCGCATGTTTCTATGATAAATACATGTCGTGAAAAACAAAAACAAATACCTTGCATTTTTTGTAACAAAAAAAAACGAACAACCTCCTTAATATGGATAATTTGTACATAGCGAACAGGTCGAACTTACAAGGTTTAAAATAATTTATGTATTATTAGGTATCTAGCAGCATAGTTACAAGGAAGAAACAATAAAATGTGAAAAATTTATAGATCATGTTGTAGACCTTTATAGTGATATCATTGAAGAAGCCGAATCGGTTAAAGGTTAGTACAAGAATTGGAAAAAGTAATGAAGGATGTGATAGAAACCTGTAAATTGCTTTCAGAGCCTTTGCCAGAGAAATTCACACAGGATTTCGTGCCATTTGAAGCTATAGAACATCCTCAAATATATGTTATATGATTATAATTGTAATAAGATATACAATAGGAGAAAATCTGTTATTAACGACATGTTTTTCTTGTTGACATGTTGGACAAAGAAATAAATTTATGTAAAGATTTAGGGTTGACTATCAACAAGTCCAACATTACCCTCAAGTCACGATATTGATGTTTTCTAAAAATACTTGTTGGAACAGGAAAAATTCAGACAACCAGATTTGGAGAAGATACGCAAAGATTTAATAAGGATATTCGATGAGCTTGAAATAAAGCCATCATTAGATTTTAAAGCTGATCTTCTGAGCGACTCGGAAATGGAAGTTACAGATGCTGATTATGTGGAAAAACTTGAAAGATCGAAAAATATTGTTTTAGAATTGCGTGAAAGCCTCAGTCCATTATGGGAGCGCTTAGAAGAAGATCTTAATGTTCGCAATAAGTTTCTTCTAAAATACCCTGGTCATGGAAATAAAACTGTATCGGCCCTGAGAGAATCATAAAAAAAAAGAAAAATCATATAAGAGTTTCAGAATGAAGAAATAAAATCAGAAAAGAAATCAATAAATGTTACTCCATCAACACCACAATCAAAGACTACACGAACGACTCGGCAAAATACATTTTCAAATTCAGGTCAGAATAAAACACCTAGATTAACCAGATCTTCCGACAATGTGTCACCAGGATCATACAACAACAAACTGTCTACGAAAAATTTGCCAATCATAATAAAGGAATTTTATTTATTGACTTTTTTATAGTACTGTTATTTTTAGATAAGCAACTGTTGGCATTGAATGTGATGTCTGTATTGTTATTATTATTTTAAGTAATGAATTATATATCAAAATTTATTTACAATAACCTTGTATTATTGTTGGTTAAGTATGCTGCCGAATAAATGTCTTCTTTAATATTAATTTAAATACATATCGATAATACTGAAACGTCTGTTTTTAAAAGAAATTTGATACTGGGAAATTAAAAAATAATACTATTAATATATATATATATATATATATATATATATAAATTAATTAAAATATATTAATTATGTCGACACGATAAATAAGATTGATGCAAACAGATGAACCATAAAATTTCATAAAAATTACAAAAATTTAACATTTTTGCTAGGTACTAAAAATGCTAGTAATGGTAGTTGGGGATAAAAGAGTATTGGGGATATCAATAATACTGAAACGTCTGTTTTTTAAAGAAATTTGATACTGGAAATTAGAAAATAATACTATTAATATATATATATATATATATATATATATAAATTAATTAAAATACATTAATTATGTCGACGCGATAAATAAGATTGATGCAAGCAGATGAACCATAAAATTTCTGTGTCCCCAAAATAAAATCTGTATAAAATTTTTATAATGAAGAAAAAACATATAACTAATTTAATGAAATTATTTGAGCTGTTTTAGAAAATTTTCTTCATACAGAAATGATTGTGGAACTCAAATGTTGGATAAATAAATAAACTATCCATTAAAATGAATTATTTATAACAAAAAATAATGATAAAATAGAAGACGTGATATTTATGAAACTATAATATTCAAGGAAGTCACTATTAATTTTCTGTCGTTCAAATAATACTTCAAGAAATATTTAAATATATTTATTAAGATCCATTATTCTAAAAATAATTTTAAAAATCAACTACCTTCAGGATTCCGTTCCAGACTGAAAATAAAATAATAAGGTCACCTTGTTAATACTGGTATAACCGAGATAGATGTATAGTATTATTGTTTTATCTAAAACAGCTCAAAAAATTTGCAAAATCTTAGAATCCAATTCTCGAATAAAATAGAAATGTTATGTTACACAAACTGTCAAAAAGCTATGAATTTGCTGCACGATCAGGCGTATCACACATAAAACCTAACCTCCAAAAGTCAAACCTCATAATATTTACTTTGGTTAGACTTCAAATCACGTAGGGGGTGGCTCTAGTAAAATATCAGGTGTATTATTTTTACCTAAATTTTGAAGTGAAAAAAAATTGCAAAAGTACTAAAAATAAGCGTTATGTTGGTTGGGAGATAAAGGGGTAATTTTTTATAATAATTTTCCCACTAAGGGGGAGAAAAATTACAAAAATTTAACATTTTTGCTAGGTACTAAAAATGCTAGTAATGGTAGTTGGGGATAAAAGAGTATTTTTTTAATAATAATCAAGGCGGAGGAGGGTCCCGAAAATTTTTAAAAATGGATCACGTGATCAATAAAAAAAATGTTTGATAAAAAATCACAAAATATTACGTGGGGAGAGGGAGGGGTATAGTAAAATGTCATGTGAATTTATTTTTCACCTGAATTTTAAAAAAATTCAAAATTATCTTACTATACCCCTTCCTCCCCCACGTGATGGGGAGGGATTTTTTATCAAACCCCCTTTTCCCTTAAAAATCTCGTCTCTGAGGGGGCGTCCATTGATCACGTGATCGATTTTTAAAAATTTTCTGGACCCTCCTCCGCCTTGGAGGGAAAATTATTATAAAAAATTACTCCATCCCCAACTAACACTACGTGCATTTTTGGCACATAGAAAAAATGTTAAATTTTTGTAATTTTTATGAAAATTTTTGAATTTGTATTATTTATTAACCCCATCCCTGGCTCCTAGAGAACGTCCATTAATTACGTGGTTTAAAACACCCACATAAATAAAAATTATAATATAAAATATCAACTGGTGCTTTATAAAAATGCACGGAAAAAAGTTAATAAGTACAAAATCAATGAGTGAAACCTCCGTAACTTCAAAACTAAAAAATTATCTATCTATTTAGGAGCAACCCTCCTCTCCCTTGGTTGGAAAATTATTATAAAAAATTACCCCTTCATCTCCAAACAATTATATGTACATTTAGTACCTAAACTTTTGGAAATTTTTATGAAAAATTCTGGATTTTTTTTTTAAATTCAGGTTACAAATTTTCTAAGGATTTTTGGATCCCTATTTCCTCTTGGTAATACGTGGTTGATGGACGCCCCCTTATGATAAAATTGTTATTCGAAGGTTAGATTGTGTGTATGAAATACTTGATACCACACCAATTACCTCCAGTGAATATTATAGAAAAGCAAAAAAAAATTTAGTTCGAAGGCAAACAAAACATATGTCTCAAAATCGCCTTGTTCCCTCCCTGCTTCTTTCCATTTTTACCCTCAACTACCCCATTATTATCATCAGACGGAACTTCATCGTAATCATCGCTACTTTGCATCAATCTATCATCATCGCCCCTAGCCGGCAAATCTAAGCCATCGTACCCATTAATATGTATCGGAAACCCGGTCGTCCCGTCTATATTCTGAAAACACATCTGATTCTCGTAATGGTGATCATTATCCTGACCATTATTATCCTGGTGCCTGAACTGCTGCTCCTGATAATGCCTACTGACCACGTAGTGATGTAAAAAGTTACCTTGATCGAAGTCCGAGGAATCGATCTCCGAGGAGAATTCCGAAGAGTGCAGGGCGTTTGTCAGCATATAGGGTCTGTCCGGGTGCAGTTCGCATTTCTGGTTCTCGAAATATCTCAATGGTGGTAAAGGTGGCGGTGTGCTGTTGTCGCTGTCGTCTTCGGAGGTCTTCTTTTTTAAAGAAGACCTCTTCTCTTTCAATTTTTTTAAAGTGTTCGGCGTCGGGGGAGCGTTTCGTCAGACGCAGTCTTCGAGCGACATCAGGAGAGGATTCACGTACTCGAAGCCTTCGAACTCGGTCTGGTCTATCTTGTCGATGACATGCCTGGGCAAAGGATAATTTATTCATAACATGGTAAATGATAATTTATTGAAAAAAAAAAACATTGGTTATATTATAATCTATGGTTACATAATCGTGCATGTGCATGCCAGGTCAATAGAACTACAGTAGAACTCCAATTATCCGAACTCCAATTATCCAAAATCCAATTATCCAAATCGCCGATTATCCGAATCACTTTCAGAAAAAAAAATGTCCGAAAAAAGTCTAAGTGCGCTATTATTCTCCCACCAGCAAAGCCAGTGTAGGCACATTGTTTGTTTTGATTTGACGGAGATGTTTACAAAACAATGATTTTTATTTCTAAACTTGTACATAAGTACATTTTATTTATATTTAAAACATGTGAAAATGTCATGTTTCTTTCATTTAATTCAATAAAAAAATAGTGCAATATCAAAACGTAACTTTTTTTCTCTCCAATGTCAATTTTAAAAAAAAAACTCCGATTATCCGAATATTTGATTATCCGAATGGGTCCCGGTCCCCATTAATTCGGATAATTGGAGTTCTACTGTACTAGAATAGGCATTCGATTATAAAAGTATTTTACTAAAGCAAAACTCGGTCTGGTCTATCTTGTCGATGACGTGCCTGGGTAAAGGACACATGGTAAATGATCATTTATTTATTATATATTATTTATTTGATCATTGGGCATTCTTAGATATATAATCGTGCTTGTGCATGCCAGGTCAATAGAACTACTAGAATAGGCATTCGATTTTGAAAAAATCAAACAGAAAAAAGTATTTTACTAAAGCAGGTGCAAGAGTTAATAAAACATGCTTGTGTGATGGATTATCATGAAACCTAAAATTATAACAAAAACTTAAAATGAATATTAGTTTTAATTAAAAATAAATGAATAAAAATAAAATACCCTATATAATGTGCACTCGGATTTGCTTATATATATATACAATACGTTTCTAGTCCCAGTGCCTTCATCAGTGAATAAAACTACAATAAATGATGTATAAGCAAATACTAGTGGTGTTATGGCATCGTGCCTTAGGGCAATTTGCTGGAACTTCCGAGATAACATTTAAAAAAAACTTAAAAAAAATTGTATTATTGGAAATTTTAACCTTTTTGTCAACCCTACGGGAAGTTAAAAATATTAATTTGTTTTTAAACTTTGAAAAATATACATTTTTCACAAAAATTTACTTTCTTTGTAAAAAAAACTTTTATTTAAACTTTGAAAAAAAAAATTGATTTTTGAAAAAAATTGACTTTGTTTAAAATTTAAAAAAAAAACTTTTGAAAAAAGGGCAAGTTGCTGGAACTTCCCGTACCAAAAATTAATTTTTTCCAAAAACATTAAAAGTGTTTTTTAAAACTTTGAAAAAATTAGATTTTTGAGAAATTAGATTTTTGAGAAAAATTGACTTTTTTGTAAAAAAAACTTTTGGAAAAAAATGTTTTTTTAAATATTTTGGAAATTTTGAACTTTTTTCAACCCTACGCGAAGTTAAAAATATTAAATTTATCATAAAAATTCTGTAAATATATTATACTGTGAGGTAAAACTAGTTGTGCGTGGCATCATGCCTTAAGGAAAATTACTGAAACTTTCCGCACCGCAATTTTTTTTTAACTTTGATTTTTGTATTGAAGCCTTTGAAAAAACATAGATTTTTGAGTATTTGAATTTTTTTTCAAAACAATTGTACCTACTTATTAAAATATCCATAAATTAATGTGCATATGTCCAATAATCATTTTTGACCGTCAAATGGTATTTTTTTACGTTTTTAATTAGATCTCCAAAACCGCTGGCCTACCTTCCTAAAAATTTAACCAGTTTTTTTTATCTTGTCAATACAAGTAAAATATTTTTTTTGAATTATTAAAATCGGACGCTACGTTCTCTCAAAAACTGAATTGCAATTTTTTCCTCTTTTGGCCCTTTTTCTCCCCATCAATAGTAATAGAATGTTTTTGAAGTATTCAAATTGGTTGATAGCGTGTTCCGTGTTGAAATCGTCGACAAAAATGTGTATCCACACATACAAAAATATACACACATTTTTTCTAAGGTATGCCAAAATATTCAGGATTTGAAACGTAAAAATATGCAAAAAAAATCGATTTTTCGTTGATTACGATACCTTACGCTACAGAAAGTTAACTATTGTTGAAAAAAATATTAGTTTTTGTGTTTTTTTTTTAAATTATTTGATATATTTTTGCACTGAAGATGATACAAACGAAACTTATTAGTCACTGTTATGTAAACGATTTTATTTTTCTGAACTAAAAGCCTACATTTTACTCAAAAAATTATTCATTTAATTTAATTTAATTTATAATTATTTTCTACGTTTTGGATATACCTAAAGAATGTTTCCTTCTTCAGAAACAAACAAAAAAAAATACAAAAAATTCCAAACTTCTAAAAAAAATTCAAAACTCCGAAAAAAATTCTAAATTATCAAAATCATCAAATTTAAAAAAAAATGAACAAATTTCTAATAAACATACACGAAGTTGTACGTAGAATACGCTCGTCGCCTAATTTAAAAAGCACTCACAGTATGTTTATATAATAAGCAAGTTCACAGTATGTTTATATAATAATCTATCTGACATTATTTAAAACAATTATTGATTATTTTCATTTCTAGAATTTTTAATTACGGTACGGGAAGTTCCAGCAATTTGCCTTAAGGCACGATGCCATGCGCCTCACTAGTTTATGTACAGTTGTGCCGACTTCTCAAACGACGTGGCTTATCCTAACTCTTTTGGATGGATTTATTAACTAACACTGGTAACGTCTCATTAAACATATTGCTATCTATATTTTCAACAAAAAAGCGACGATATTCATACTTATGAAGATATATTAAAAAAATAAAATAAATCTTGAGATCTTTCTACCAGCACATCGTGTTCACAACAATGGCTCTGGACCACACAGAAGGCCTTTGCTATTTTTGTCTAACTAATTTTTTTTTTTAAT
This sequence comes from Ctenocephalides felis, assembly GCF_003426905.1. Classification (NCBI taxonomy): domain Eukaryota; kingdom Metazoa; phylum Arthropoda; class Insecta; order Siphonaptera; family Pulicidae; genus Ctenocephalides; species Ctenocephalides felis. The sequence goes on along the minus strand of NW_020537324.1, from coordinate 79,014,800 downwards.
ACTGTTGTTTTAGTTGTTGTGGTTGTTGTTTATATTTTTTTTTGTTGTCTACTCACTCGTCGTCCGGCGTCAAATGAACCGGTTCGTCTGTGAACTCCGGCGGAAAATTGGCCAAATCTCGGTCGGACTCCAGGCGGGGCTTGAAAGGGGGCGCAACCTGCTTCTGCTCGAGCTACGAGTGATTTATAAAACGATGAAAGAAAAAAGCAATAAAAGAAATAAAATTAAAAAACTTAATAGAAAAAATTATAAAAAAAAATTGATGATCGACTGCTCCGGGGGAATGATTCGAGTTAACTCGTATAGGCTTGAGAGTTGATTTTAGAGTACATTAGGGCGGGTCGATTTGTAAGAGTAGAAAATAGTCGCTTAGACACTAATACTAAAGATTAAATTAAGATACTTTGCCGAAAAAATCGTACCTCTAAAATGAATTCTTATGTCCCGTGCATTGACCCAAAGACTAAGGGTTGAATTTTGAAAAATTTTGTTTTGACCCGTTTAAAGTGTATGAACGATTTCCACTAACTTTACAAAGCCCATACTCCCATTAGAAATTAACAAATCCTATTTACATTTTCAAAAAAAAAATTCAAATATTTACAATTTTTCTCTTAACTAAAAAAACACGTACTATTAGGCGGGGAAGGGGAGTGGTAATTTGGGTCTTGGGTCTCCAAAAATCCTTAAAAAATCAATCACGTGATTTATGGACGCCCTCTAAACAGTTGTCCCGACTTTTTGGCTTTAAAAATGGCAACTCAACGGTTATCCTAACTCTTTTAAATGAATTTATTATGTACTGATGATTTACTCTGGTTAACCCCCTGAAGAGTTTTTCAAAATTTGACCCTCATTTTTGGGTAAATGCGCGGAACTGATTTTATAGGTAATCATTTAATAGAATTCATTTTTTAGGTATGGTTTCTTCAGCAAAGTATCTTATTTGACCCCTAAAATCCAAAAATCATATGTGCCTAAGTGACCTTAAATCGACCCGCCCTAGTACACTTCAAGGTGGTCCTTAATATGGACATTTTGAATTCCTTGCTCCCAGGGTTCCAAATGGTTCCAAATGGATGAAAAACAATTCTCTAAAAGTTTTAGCTCTTAATATTAATTTTTAGATAGTGCGCAATTCAATCAAACTTCGTATGGAAATAGTATGGAAAAATCGAAAATTTTCATTTTCGATTTTTTTGCTATTACTATAACTTGCCCTACGAGAAGTTATAAATTTTGAAAATTAAAAAAATTAGTGGGGCGCATGGCATCGTGCCTTAAGGCAAATTGCTGGAACATCCCGTATCAATAATTATTATTTTTTTTAAAAAGATTAACATTGTTGAAAAATATTTATTTCGAACAAATTAGATTTTTGAGAAACTATAAATTTGACTTTTTTTGAGAAAAAAATGTTTTCTTTATTTTGACATATTTTGGAAATTTTGAACTGTTTTTCAAAGCAATCGTACTGATTTAACTGCATAGAGATGAAATATCGAAGCGCGTAAGCGCCGCGTCGCCGTCTAACGGATAAAAATTGTTACGGAACCCATAGGAATGTAAACAAAATTTATACTTATTGTTAAAATCTCTGTAAAATATCTGATAATTTGATGTGCATATGTCTAATGATCATTTTTGACCGCCAAATGGCATTTTTTTGTTACTTTTTTCACTAGATCTCCGAAACCGCTAGACCTGCCTTCATGAAAATTTGAAGAATTCATCTTGTTAATGCAAGTAAAATGTTTTTTGAATTATTAAAATCAGACGCTCCGTTCTCTTAGAAACCGAGTTACCGTTTTTGGCACATTTTGCCCCGTATCTTCGAAATGGCTAGACCTGCCTTTGCCAAAAACTAATTAGCACGTCTCCTTATCAATACGAATCGAATGTTTTTTTTAATTATTCAAATCGCTTGTTCCCGAAATCTTCGACGAAAAGTTGTATCCGCATACACATACATACACGCACACACACATACATCATCACACACATCATTTCCCAAGGTATGCCAAAATGTTCGGAAGGTTTTGAAACGTAAAAATATATAAAAATTTTCGTTTTCGATTTTTTTGCGATTACTATAACTTACCCTACGGAAAGTTAAAAATTTTAGGTATAGCTTAGCGACAAATGAATTAAAAGTAAAAATTCGTGTAATTTTTTATTTAAATTCGACGCTCTGCAAAAATTTTGTAATTTTTTTCATGCCATTTCCATACAAAACTTTGATTAAATTACGCTCTATCTAAAAGACAATATTAAGAGCTAAAACTTTCAGAGAATTGGTTTTTATCAATTTGTAACCATTCGAGCCCTTGGGAGCAAAAAAATTCGAAAATGTCCATATTAAGGACCACCCTAGTATACATATATACTTAAATCATTCATAAAAATTGTTTTTTATTACGAGTTAACCATAAATCATGTATCATGCGATAAATCTAATCGAATCTACATTTCATGTCACATTCCATTTCACAATCGCTAAAAATTCCTTTAACCAAGACACAAAAATGATCAAATCAGCCCAACAAAAAAATATGTGACTTCTGCAAAAAAAGAAATTCTAGAATCCATACTGTTCGTCTGGTGTGAGCTGGGCTGGTTCTCGTGTAAATTGAGGATCAAAATTAACAGCATAGTCTTGTTCATCGCACGGTGTGAACGGGGGCTCAACCTCCTTTTGTGCCAACTGACCATCATAATAATAACTTAATGATAATAGCCGGTGGTAACATATAGTAAATGATTGTGAATAGGGAATGCAATACCGATGGAAAATTTAAATACCGGTATTTCGGTAATTTTTCATTTTAAAACCGGAATACCGGTAAATACCGGTATTTTTATTATCTTAAACAAACGTAAACAAAATTGAAAGTTACTAGTACAATTATAAAAAAATTGTATATAACTACAACTATATTCAACTAAACAATGAAAGCAATAAAATAAAACAACATGTTTATTTTTTTAACTAATAATTTAACAAAAGTATATCCAATTTAATTAATTTATTATCACTATCGAGTATATTGAGTACTTTTCACCAAAAACAAACGTATGAGTAAGAAAGACCGAACTCATAAAAGATCATAATAGGTTGTCAAATATCTCCCTTCCGCCTTTTTGTATTATAAACCAAGAGCAAAAAAGCGGAAGGGAGATATTTGACAACCTAATATTACGTTATTATAATAAACTGTATTATCTGTATCCGATGTGTTAAATTAGCATAATTTCCAATATTTTAAAAAAATAATTTTTTACACTAATCTAAGATCGGATACTTTGTCGAGATAAATAATATGTACCTATAATTATTGAGTATTGTTATTTAAAACAATGTGATGCTTCTATAATATTTTCGAACTTCGAAACGTTGTCGAAAAATAATATTTTATATTTGTAATAAGAAGCAAAAATATTTAGTAATTATCATAATTATTATGTATAAATTTTAGAAATAAATAAAGATTACGCAGGGGTAATCTGTATGATATAAAATGTTTTAGCGCAAATGTCACTTAAAAAACCGTTACATTTTTACATAAGATGAAACAAACATCGTTATCTATCATTCAAATTTTATTTATTGTAACACGATATGTAGCCCTTAGTAAAGCAATAAATATTCAGTTTGAGATAATATTTGACATTTGTTTATCTTATAGATACACTTAAAGATAAACCTAAGTCTGTTTTTACACGGAGATTGGTTCCAGATGAAGCCATGTAAAAAAAGACATTGATCTTATACAAAAATGGGTGATTTGTTCCTAATCTCTAAAACCTATTCAAATTAGTGAAAAATAAGAATTTTCAAGAACAAGAATTCATGTTTATTTTAATAATAATTCCCCTAAATTAGTGCTATTCACATTTGCTTTGACCAGTAAAAATTGTTTGTTCACGCTAAAGGGGAATTCACTTAAATCTTTAAGCTAGTGTTCGCAAACTATCGATACTGTCGATGGTTTCAGACTTTTTTCCTTTCATAAATACTTTTTTGTGATATGAACATAGTTCGCAAAAATTGAATTTGACAAAAAAAAATTGAGTACATAAAATTTCAAATCGTGCTAAATGGAATAAAATCGTGTAGAAAAATTAAAAATATTCAATTTTCAAACCGTGTGCAAAAAGACCGTGTAAAAACAGACTTAGGTGTATAGCTGTTTATATGCGATTATGGAATTTAAAGATAAATTTGTTCCGAGAAATTTAAACTTCAGTGTATTATGTATCAAATAGCGCTTATGTAAAAATACCGAAAATACCGGTATTTTTGGTGTAAATACCGCCGAAAAATCGGGCGGTTTACCGGTAATTCGGTATACCGGTATTGCATTCCCTAATTGTGAATCAATGTATTAAGTTTGTGTTAGTAAAGAGTATGTATGTGACTGAGGTTAACTACTTACCATTTCCCCAGTCGATGGCTTTGAAGAACTGATGATTGACGATGTCCATAAAACCTCCTTCCTTGTGACAACCTAACCTGCCTGCAGGATCCTTCACAAGAAAACCTGTAACAAAAAAAAAAAACTTAGTCATAAGCATTTGATATGATAAAAAAAATATTTATAAACCAAATATTCTAAAACAATTATTATTATTTACCTTTAAGTACTGATGCAGCTTTGACACTCAGAGATCTGGGTATACGAATAGTTTTGTCTAAGATAACTTGGAACAAATAGTCCTCCGTGTTCTGATCAGGATTCTCGGATGCTCCTGCAATATCAAAGGGTGATCTGCCTGCTAACATTTCGTACAACAGGACCCCCAATGCCCACCAGTCCACACTGAAACCGTAGTCTTCACCTAAAGAAAAAAAAATCATATGAGATAATAAATAAATAATTATTAATTATAAATTAATAATTATCTTCGTATATCTAAAAATGAATCTCAAAATGTATTGGTAAGCGCTTAACTCAACAACGCCTGAACCAATTTGGCCAATTCTTGTTTTAAAATGTTCGTTCAAGTCTAACGATCGTTCTTACGGCGAGAAAAATCGAATAATTGTTGGGAAAACCCTAAAAACAGCCCTTTTCTTTTTCACATACAAACGTTTTCTAACTAAAACGTAGAATCAATTTGAGCTTCATTGCTATTATATAAAATTCATATTAAATTACAAGCACTCACTGCATACTCCTTCTAAACGATTAAGTGGATTTTGATAAATCTTTCTGAAGTTTGTTAAGGAAACTTTCTAGGATGTATGTGATTATAAAGTACTGGGATGTATGTGCAATATTGTAGAAATAAATGGAAAAAATTTCAAAAAACGACATTGTTATTGTTTGCATTGAAAATAAATGAAAACTATCATCTGCCAAAAATTTCAATTTACTTATGAACCTAGACAATATTAGAATATGTATAATAAATTTATGATTATGAATAAGAAAAATGAAATGTCTACATTATTATTGCCGAAAGGCAGCTGAGATGTGCCAGAAATTAAAATAATATTAGATACAGTATATGTGTGGCAGATTGAATGATGCACATATGAACAAATATGACAAAATAATTCACTTAAAATATGAAATTAAGTATTAATCAGGACCGGACCTACCTTTAATGCGATGCATGCGAAAAATACGAGCGCACGCTTTAGGGGGCGCCAACACAAGATTCGGATATTAAATTTTCAATATAGTTATTTTTTTAATATATAATTTCTTTGCATCTTTTACTAATCTTTCCACAATATTTCCACAATTCGTAAAAATTTCACTTTATAACAACAAATGGGAAAGTAAACATAAATACATACAATTCGCTCCTCATGATATAGATTAGGAGAAGTTTTAGATGCAATTTTGGATATCTTAAATAATAAAAAATTAAATTAATTCAATCCAACATGAAGTACCAGTGTTATGTTATGGTTATGGTTATGTTATACAGTTTAAAAGACTTCAATTTTCAATATAGTGTGGGAAGTGAGACTCATCATTTTATTTAAAGCCGTTCTATATTTAACATTGCTCATATTATAAACGTGTATGCATTTTGGCGAGAACAGTAATTTAAAAAACAATTATTATTTTTAGGTAAACTGTAAATATTTGTATATTATATTAAAAAATTGTAGACGAGGGTACAGAACAACGTCTGTCGGGTCATCTAGTTATTAATAAAAAAAAAAAGAATAAACAAATAATTATTAACATATATTAGTTAAAATTACCTCTAAGTATTTCAGGAGCTATGTAATTTGGAGTTCCGCAGAACGTAGATGTAGTATCACCAGGCCGAATACCTTCTTTGCACATACCTAAAATATGAAAACATAAAAATTAATAATTGAATCTTCACATTTCAAAATTCTTTGAATTACTAACCGTAATCAGTCAATTTAATATGTCCCTCGTGATCCAACAGAACATTGTCCAGTTTCAGATCTCGATAAATGATACCCTTGTCGTGCAAGAAATTCAATGCAAGACTGATTTCAGCAGCGTAGAACCTGGCATGCTCTTCTGGCAATCTTCGTTGTCTCTGCATATGGAACATCAGGTCACCACCACGAACAAACTCAATCACAAAGAACAACCTGAAGAAAAATAAATTTTTTACTTCACTGCTATACCACAAAGTGCATTATATTTATTTTTTTAAGTAAAACTTCTTTAGGCGCGACTAGGGTGTAAATCCGTACAAATGCAATGGAAGTGCGTTACGGCAGATGAGATAAGATAAGATAGGAGTGCCAATGATTCGTTATTCGCTCTCGATGATATCATTTCTATACGGGTCGATAGTTATTAGACGTCGTGTATGTGAATAGAGATTTGTCGTTGTATGCGTACCGATATCAACAAGGAAATCGGCATAGATAAATAAACATTTTAAAATTACATCGTAGTACAAATCTTGATTTAATGAAAAATGCCTGAGTCAGAAAAATATTTTACTCTGTTCCTTGATAATAATAACACAAATTAAACATTTGTGCCGTGTACTAAACTTAAGTTTATTGATTTGAAATTATTTCTATATTATTCGTAGTTTTTGTAAATCTTTGAAGTTATTAAAATGAATAATATTTTTTAGGCAAGACAGATATTACAGCTGTTCAAAGAATGAGATTATATCGCCAGCAAAAAAGTAAAAAAATCCTTCAGTCAATGAATGTATGTTAATTTTAATTACATGAGGTTCTTCAAACACAAATATTACATGATGAGTGAAGCTGCAAAAACAATATTTGTTTATTTAACATAATCCACTGTGTGAACGAATATTATAGAAGTTAATTGAGCAGCAATTCCTCCATTTGTCTAATGAAAGTTCATTTCTAAATGCTAATTACAATGACAAACCGATCATGTCATATTTGAAGTATGACTTTAATTACATTATTACATTATTGTTTTTAAATATTATACATATTTTTAATGCTATTATAAATATACTAGCAAACCCGACAAACTCCGTTTCGCCACCAGACGGTTTCGTGAGAAAGATGAAAAAATTTTTTGTTTGTTTTATATTAGAAAAGAAAAAAATTGGTTTTATTACACAACAGTAATGAATTTATTACGATTACAAAAATGAAGTGTTTGTTAGTTGAACTTCTCTAAGTAAATGAAAGTAAATCCGCAAATTATCCGTTTCATTGAACTGCTCTTTGGTAAACCACATTTTTTGTTTTTTGGTCTGACGTTAACACAAACAAAGAGGATGGTTTTCCAACTCGTGAACAGCCAACGTATAACTGCCCATGTGAATAACAATGATTTTTTTAATAATCTATTTGAAATTTATCCCGTAAACACTAAGCGATTGGCGGGAGAAATTGTTATTGCGAACGCAAGGCGAACTGGAAATTGCAATCGTTTGAAGTCAAACGGAAGACCAGTCGGAATAATTGGTATGTCACCAAATCTCCAGCAATTTTTGATTGAATGGTGAAATTCGGTGCGTGTACATCATTATTCTTCGCGGCAAGAATTGCTCGTTGACTTAACCAAGCATAATTCTAATAATTCTCGCTAATGTCATTACTCGAATTTTTAATTACGGTGCGTGAAGTTCCAGCAACTTGCATTAGGGCTCGATGCCATGCACCATTAGTTTTCTATAAACTATAAACCTTGCGGAGCCCGAGACCTTTCCAAAGAATGCAAAATTGTCGAAATCGGTTCGTGCGTTCTTGAGTTATATCGTCAGGAAGGAAAACCCGACTTATTTTTATATATATAGAAGATAATTTATAATTTATCATATAAATGTGTATAATGATTGACACTAATAAATGTGTGCATCACGAGTGTTACCTAATATAACTAATAAACATTATTCAAAATCGTTATATGATGTATTTATTTTTACTTAAATGCCATCTTGTAGAGTAGCAAATAAGTTTTACCTCAATCGCGTGTGAACCTTACGAGCACTCTGTTTACCTGCTGGGTGTTTGGAAGCACGAATGCAACCCGACCAAAAATGGATGGTTTGAAGCAGTTTCAAATACATGTTTCTCAGTTTGCACCCAATCGATATCTTCATCATCCGTGACCAAAGCCTTTTTAATAACCTTCATAGCATAAATTCTCCTAGTCTTCCTCAATTCGACCATAAGCACTTTGGCGTAACTGCCACGTCCTATAACTCTGATTAACTCAAAGTCACTCAATGAGTATTGTCTTTGACCACCTGGGGAAACAGACACAATTAGATCCCATTACCCGAATTTTCAGTCATTTATTCTTACCTGTTTCTGCAGCAATCTCCTCTCCACGTTTATCATCATTGGCATCTCCATCTTCACCAGCCAACCTTTCAACAGTCATCTGTCCCTGCTTATTGTTGAGCCCCGAATTGTTGGACAGAGTTTGTCCCAAACTCTGGTGCTTCTGATCATCACCGCCTGCTGTAGATAACAAGCCATTAGAAACAATCTTATATATAAAAATGAATCGCTCAAAATGTGTTGGTAAGCGCTTAACTCAACAACGCCTGGACCAATTTGACCAATTCTTTTTTTAAAATGTGCGTTGATGTCCAATTGTCGGTAAAACCCTAAAAACAGCCCTTTTTCTTTTCTCAAACAAACGTCTTCTAAGTAAAACGTAAAATCAATTTGAGCTTTATTGCTATTATATAAAATTCATATTAAATTACAAGCACTCACTGTATACTCCTTCTAAACGATTATGTGGATTTTGATAAATCTTTCTGAAGTTTGCTAAGGAAACTTTCTAAGATGTATGTGTATATAAAGTACTGGGATGTATGTGCAATATTGTAGAAATAAATGGAAAAAATTGCAAAAAACGACATGTCATTGTTTGCATTGAAAACAAATGAGCACTATCATCTGCCAATAATTTCCTTATGAACCTAGACAATATTAGAATATGTATAATCAATTTATGATTATGAATAAGGAAAATGAAATGTCTACATTATTATTGCCGAAAGGCAGCTGAGATGGGCCAGAAATTAAAATAATATAAAATACAGTCTATGTATGTCAGATTGAACGATACACATATGAAAAAATATGACAAATTAATTCACTTAAAATATGATTTAAGTATTAATCAGGCCTTTAATACTTTTAATGCGATGCATGCGAAAAATACGAGCGCACGCCTTAGGGGGCGCCAATACAAAATTCGGATATTAAATTTTCAATATAGTTTTTTTTTTCAACATATAATTTCTTTGCGTCTTTTACTAATATTTTTACAATATTTTTAAAATTCGTAAAAATTTCACTTTATAACAACAAATGGGAAAGTAAAGATGAATACATACAATTCGGCCCTCACGATATCGATTAGGAGAAGTTTAAGATGCAATTTTGGATATCTTAAATCATATGAAATTAAATTAATTTAATCCAACATGAAGTATCAGTGTAATGTTATGGTTATGGTTATGTTATACCGTTTAAAAGACTTCAATTTCCAATACAGTGTGGGAATTGAAACTCATCATTTTATTTAAAGCAGTTCTACATTTAACATCGCTCATACTATAAATGTATATGCATTTTGGCGTGAAGAGTAATTTCAAATACAATGATTATTATTTTTAGGTAAACTGTAAATATTTGTATATTATATTAAAAAGTTGTAGTCATGAGTACAGGACAACGTCTGTCGGGTCATCTAGTTGCAAATAAAATATTACCCTCCTATCTGTCCTTTATTACCTAGGTTTAGTTGGCTGGAGGCGATCGTGCCAGACGGAGGGTCATCTTTGACAATCGGTTCGACGTGCTCATTGGTGCAGGGTTTCTGGACAAGTTTGTGACACTTTTTTGTGAACCAGAAGCTTGCACTGAATGCATTTGAATCCTTGTCTGCCTAGGCCCCAGATTCTGTCCTGGCAGAAGGCGCAGAAAGCGCGCTGGGGAAAAGATAACAGATGATAAATTATTGAAAGGTGTCAGATGGAATAAACCCGAGAAACGGATACATAAACTGAAATAAATGTCAAATATTAGGTTGTCAAATATCTCCCTTCCGCTTTTTTGCTCTTGGTTTATAATACAAAAAGGCGGAAGGGAGATATTTGACAACCTATTATGTATATTTTTATGAGTAAGTTCTTGTGGGGCGATACATCAAAGAATAAAAAGCAAACATTTATAAATTAATTTTAGATCCCATACGTTTCGACATTCAATTCAATGTCATCATCAGTGGATATTAAGGTTGGTAGGTTACATCTAAAGATGTGTACACAACACTAGAAATTAGCACTAACATTTATACATCTAACTTGTCAACACTAGAGAATGCAATACCGGTATACCGGTATATCGAATTACCGGTAAACCGCCCGATTTTTCGGCGGTAATTTACCGGTAAACCGCCCGATTTTTCGGCGGTAATTTTACCGGTATTTACCCCAAAAATACCGGTATTTTCGGTATTTTTACATAAGCGCTATTTGATACATAATACACTAAAGTTAAAATTTCACGGAACAAATGCATCTTTAAATTCCATAACCACATAAACAGCTATATCTTCAAGTGATTCTATAAGATAAACAAATGTCAAATATTATCTCAACTCGTCATTAAACTGAATATTTATTGCTTTCCAAAGGGCTTCCTATCGTGTTACAATAAATAGAATTCGACTGATAGATAATGATGTTTGTTTCATCTTTTGTAAAAATGTAACGGTTTTTTAAGTAATATTTGCGTCAAAATATTTTATATCATACAGATTACCTCTGCGTAATCTTTATTTATTTCTAACTTTATACATAATAATTATGATAATTACTAAATATTTTTGCTTCTTATTACAATTATAAAATATTATTTTTCAAAAACGTTTCGAAGTCTGAAAATGCTATAGAAGCATCACAACGTGATAAATAATAATACTCAACAATTATAGTAACTTATTATTTATCTTGACAAAGTATCCGATCTTAAATTAGTGTAGAAAATTATTTTTTTTTAAATATTGGCGATTATGCTAATTTAACTCATCGGATACAGACAATGCAGTTTATTATAATAATATAATATGATCTTTTATAAATTTTTGGTCTTTCTTACTCATAAGTTCGTTTTTGGTGAAAAGTACTCAATATAGTGATAATGAATTAATTGAAATGGATATAATTTTGTTAAATTATTAGTTAAAAAAATAAACTTAGTGTTTTATTTTATTGTTTTTATTGTTTAGTTGAATATAGTTGTAGTTGTATATATATTTTTTTATATTTGTACTAGCAACTTTCAATTTTGTTTAAGTTTGTGTAAGATAATAAAAATACCGGTAATTTACCGGTATTCCGGTTTTAAAATGAAAAATTACCGAAATACCGGTATTGAAATTTTCCATCGGTATTGCATTCCCTAGTCAACACCATGAATTTTTTTTATCATTTTTTGTATGATGTAAAAAGAAAAATGATGGTTTTATTTGAACAAAAATGTGAGTAAAGTTAAGTAATTTCTGCCACGACTTGTGTACTGTGCAATTTCCGAGGCATATCATATATCTCAACATGAAAATTAACAACTTAAATCGTATATTTTTATACATTAACTTACTCTATTAAACCGTTTTGCCTGGAAGATATGTCCATTGATTCTATACAACTTTCTCCACCGTCTGGCACCTCTCCTATAGATGCTTCCTGAAAAAACAAATATCAAAGTAAGAAATAATGAAGCCAAAATTATTTAGTTTTTCTTCTAGAATATAATTTTTGGTTAAATTAGATTATTGTGATTTATAAAACTAAAATATTGATAGTACTTACGATCTTCTCCAACGCAAGGCAAACCCGGTACTGCAGGCACATTAGGAAATACTGAAATTAAAAAATATATATATTAAATATATATAAAATATATACAACCGTGTGAAATTATGTTTTATATAATATTAATATAATTGTGCAATACCTGAAATAACAATTCAAAAGCAAGAACAATAAAATAAATACAAAAATTAGGATTAGAAAAATTAGAAGTTCATGAGTTGCATTTGGGTTTTTTTTTAATCAAGCCATATATTTAATTAGGAATTGCTAAAATTTAATGTGTATTTGAGTGATAATAAAAAAAATATTCCCTTCTATATAATTTAATAAATTCCCCGTTATCTAAAAATATCTGCTCCTCCTGACTTTTCTAATTTAATATTTCCGAAAGTTGTTGGGAAAAAAACAAAGGCTATAAGTTTCCACGCGTCGATTTTCATTATTAGTAAACTTTTCCACCGGACTTTATTCTTTCTCTAATATAAAATGTCTATATTAGAAAAGTCTCGAAAAAAGATTCTTATTATTACAGCCACGCCGAATTATATAAGTAATTTAATTTAATTTTGAAAACTGATATTTCTGAATTTATGCCCGGTCGCCCAATCACTGGATTTAGACATTTTTTAGGTACGACCAAAAATTTGCTGATGTCCAAGATGAAATATTACAAAAAAATGTCTAAGTAATTACAAACGCTTTATTCATATTTTTGTTATCATTGCATATGAATAGAAGGATAATTAAATAATAAATATAATAATACAGTTGAAGACTTTTTTTAAACAATTCGTAATTTAAATAATTCGTAAATATTTGGCACTAAATATACCCCGGAGTCGTTGGAAAAATAAGAATTCTAAATAAATTCGAGAGCTTTTTTCTAAAAATTAGCCCAGTGGTGGTATAAAATATAAAAACGCTACTATAGAGTTACGACTTGCAAAAAAATACAAGGGGCTCAGAAACATGGACTCCAAGAAAGCCGGACATTAGCCGACGATAATTAATTTCTGAATTTGCCAATTTCGATATCAAACAATATTTTGATAATGAAATGCCTACTGATAATATCTGCTAACTTTTTTTTCAACAGTTACAATTATTTTTTCCTTTTTCCATATTTTTTCTAGTTTCTAATCCAAATTATTTTACCTTAAGTAGTATTTTATCATTACAAATATTTTCATATTATATTCTTTTCTTGATACTGCTCTTAATTATTATTTTACAGATTTGGGACTTAAATAAAAATAGTGCAACGAATATTTAAAGAATTTTTTTACCATCAGAAGATCTACAAACCTTAAGGAGCACAACCACTGTGAAATTTTCAAAAAAAAGAATTTTAATTTTTCCATATTTCGATAGGTCATACCTTTAAAAATAACATACCAAAATTTTAAATCGATATCTCAAATAGTTTCTGAGTCACAGCCAATTAAAGTGTATATATATAATAGTATATATAGTATAACGATTATTTTATCTTTAAACGCGTTTTTCTCGAAACAGCATTTTTCGAATTTGCTGCAGCGATTACTCAAAAACAAATGATCCGATCACTATCGAATTTTTTTTTACATGTTCTATATATAGTTCTCCGTAAAATGAACTATCGATTTTTTGATCGAATCTTTTATTTTTACTATGTATTCTTAAACTTTGTATAAATATATTCCTAAATTGAAATGATTGATAAAGTAGTTTTTTCTTTTAATATAAATTCCCAAAAATCACCTTTTTTTAGACGGTTACACTAGTTGTTCGAGAAAAACGCGTTTAAAGATAAAACGATCGTTATACTATATACTGTATATATACTCTTTATGGTTGTGACTCAAAAACTATTTAAGATATCAATTTAAAATTTTGGTATGTTATTTTTAAAGGTATAACCTATAGTCCAGTCATTTGGTGCAAAAAAAGGCTGTTGCCGGTACAGTACTCCGGGAATTCTGAAAATTGGTAATCTCATAGATTTCGAGGTGCTCTTTACGAAAATCAACTTTGCCACCTCAAATTTGAACGGCAAGTTGCCGCCATATTGGAAAAATGGCGTCAAAGAACAACTTTTTTAAAATATCTCCTTTCTGGCTGATTCTGCGATAAAAGTATCTATGTACGAATTAAACCAGATAAAATTTCCTACAATTCTTTAGAAAACCATTTTTTTGTAAAATTGATAGTTTGGGAGTACGGCCGCCTCAAAGTCTTTGCTGCTCTCGCCGTAGTATCAAATCTCTCCATATATGACAGCACTTCGAACTTGACCACATTCTCTCTAATAATAAATATTTTCAATGTTAAATTGAGCAAATCAGATCTAGAAATAAAATAATTTAAATATTTTCGTTTTTTTTGCTAATTTTTTAACACTTCAATGGCAAAGTAGCTATAGGTATACTTATAGCTTAAGTAGCACCTTATAGCTTCAAGTAGCTTGAAGCGTTAAAAAATCACCAAAAAAAAACAGAAAAATATTTGAATTAATTTATTTCTAGATCTTATTCGCTTAATTTAACATTAAAAATATTTATTTATAGAAGGAATGTGGTCAAGTTCGAAGTGCTGTCATGTATGGAGAGATTTGATACTACGGCGAGAGCAGCAAAGACTTTGAGGCGGCCGTACTCTCAAACTATCAATTTTACAAAAAAACGGTTTTCTAAAGAATTGTAGGATATTTTATCTAGTTTAATTCGTACATAGATACTTTTATCGTAGAATGAGCCATAAAGGAGATATTTTAAAAAAGCTGTTTTTTGACGTCATTTTTTCAATATGGCGGCAACTTGCCGTTCAAATTTGAGGTGGCAAAGTTGATTTTCGTAAAGAGCACCTCGAAATCTATAAGATTACAAATTTTCAGAATTCCCGGAGTACAGTACCGGCAAAATGACCAAATGACTGGACTACTATTGAAATATGGAAAAATTGAAAATTCGATTTTTTGATAATTTCACACTAGTTGTGCCTCTTAAGTTGAACACGAGCTTTTGCTCACCTGATACAAATTTTTTTTTTTAAAATTCGATGTCTTTCGCAACATACGCTCGAAAAAAATACAGAAAACTGAAAGCCAAAGCACAAGACCAGAAAGCATGGAAGCAGAAGTTTGGAAAGGAAAATGTATAAAATTATATAAAAAAAATTAATGGATAATGAACAATGAAAGGAAAGAGAATCATCGTCTTGCCTCTGGACAGACCACCATTTATCTATTACTATTCATAAATAATTTCTTGTGTAATATTTATTTTCCGTCCATAATCCAATTTTCCTACACAGTAATTTATGCAATCGGCAGTGTAATGAAATTATGGAGATTTATTTACGTCCGAACGACCGCCATGGCGGTGGCTTTGGAGGCGGTGGAGGTGCGTGCTCGTAATGTGTAAATAATGATCGGAAAATACGCCAATAATAATCCACGCCGACGGCAGGACGATGTTTGTTTTTATTTTATTTATTATTTCCACATTTATTCTTTATTAACATGCACGTTGGGGATCGTAAATCCTGATAATAAATTTTCATTTAAAATGAATAAAAGAGTGATGAAATTAGGGAACGCATAGATTTTGTACACTGATGTTCGGAAAATTTGCTAATTCACCAAGATTGCAAACATTAGGTTGGGGGAAAAATACACTATTTTTGGTTTATTAGTTTGAAACTGTTTTATGGTCGATTTTTAGCTCCAGGGCGATGTTACGACTACTAACATGCCGGTCAACTTAAATCATGCCTCTGATTTTGTGCGAGGCAGATTTTAAACATCAAAAGTTCCTGAACGGAATCTACGAAACCAAAATTGCACAAAATTGGATATTACCGTATTAAAATCATAATTTTTTTTTCAAGAAAAACTGTTAAATGTTAAACGGTAAATGGTAAACTGGTTGAATTTTCTCACCCTGTAACTCACAACTGAATGCATCAAACGAAAAGCAGCCAATTTTTTTTTTACAATATATCACTTTCTAACATAAATCTGAAATTGTTTGATAGATACCCCAACCTAATATAATTTTCTATGGCTAATTCTCGTATGAGGTCGAATCTTGCATAAGCTTATACACCTAAGTCTGTTTTTACACGGTCTTTTTGTACGCGGTTTTGATATAACACGGTTTGAAAATTGAATATTTTTAATTTTTTTAAACGATTTTATTCCATTTAGCACGATTTGAAATTTTATGTACTTAATTTTTTTTGTCAAATTTAATTTTTGCGAAGTATGTTCATATCACAAAAAAGTATTTATGAAAGAAAAAAGTCTTAAACCATCGATAGTATCGATAGTTTGCGAACACTAGCTTAAAGATTTAAGTGAATTCTCCTTTAGCGCGAACAAACAATTTTTACTGGTCAAAGCAAATGTGAATAGCACTAATTTAGGGGCATACCCTAAAAATTCTTGTTTTTCACTAATTTTAATAGGTTTTAGAGATTAGGAACAAATCACCCATTTTTGTATAAGATCAATGTCTTTTTTTACACGTTTTTTTTTACACGGATTCTTCTGGAACCAATCTACCATGTAAAAACAGACTTAGGTGTATCTGGCTATTTGTTTATTGCATGATAATATTAGGTTGTCAAATATCTCCCTTCCGCTTTTTTGCTCTTGGTTTATAATACAAAAAGGCGGAAGGGAGATATTTGACAACCTTATATAATTTGCTTAAATATAAAAAAGCCTTAAAAAACAACATAACCTAAAAGTGGCACTAAATGTGTTCGGTTTATTTCCGCTCTCCTAATTAACTGTAGGCGAATCAACAGTCAGCTTAATATAAAAAGCCTAAACACTTATATATTATTATTATTTTTTAATAGAAATTCTATATCTTAAAATAACCAACGCATTAAATATCTAAATTATTATTTCCTATTATCATTTTTTATTTTTTTCTTATTATCACTCACTTTCTGAAGAATCCAAACTATCTTCAGGGGCTTGTCCGCCGACTAACAAAATAGCCCCCCTGAACACTGTCCACAAATCCATTTCACAATTTTGGATTAATTTAAACTAATTTTATATCACATTATTTATAACAAAATACTAGAATAATTAGATTAATAATAGATAGTTCATCCATGATTAAGCACTTTTTAAACAATTGAATTTAAGGCACTTTGTGATTTCATATTCCCATGTTTTTTTTTGCATAGACCTAACCTTGGAATAAATTTTATAATTGAATAAGAGTTAATTCATATTTGTTTTATTATTGTTATATTATAAAATTTCAGTTATATATTTTTATTTATTACCATATATTTATTATGTTTTATGATAATTTATCGTTTGATTGAATATCGCAATATAATAATATTGATAAATTTATAGTTTTCATTTCGAGTGCGCTATCTTATCTGTCCTATATCTTCTTGAAACCAAGGTCGATATTTTATTAAATATCGATTTGTAAATTACAGTATGAATCCATCAGGTATTAAAAACACAGATAATTAAAAAAATTGTTTATATATCTTTATAAACAAAAAAAATGCAAAATGAGTAAGTGAAATACATGTAGTGCCTTCTTTCATGGAATTGCCTTCTGGGGCAAATGACCAATACTAATAATATTAAACAATAATTTAGTTAATTTTCTATCTAATATATTAATTCATAATAAATATAAAAGAAACAATATCACAAAAAATATTTTTACACCATTCACTTTTATCGATGGTTCTAAAAATAATTCATTTGTTTACTAAATTATAGGAATTAATAACGTTTTAAAATATTATATTACTCAATTAATATATGTATATTTGATTTTTTGTCAATATACAAAAAGAGCTTTTATATTTATATTATATAAGGTGTTATACAGAATTTTAAATCATTTATTTATCGATAAAATTTCTTTAATTTTACTTAAATGGACTTTAATCCAAAATTTTGATTTGAAGTTTTAATTTCTAATAAGGCAATGTTTATTAGAAAAAAAAGTTGGTATGAGAAGTAGGTAAGCTCTAACACCTTATGGGACTCACTTGTACTTACAAAATAAAAATTGTTTTATTAATTAGCTACTTATATTGCACATTTAGCACCTAAACAACAAAAATTCTACACAAAATTCACTAAACACAGCCGTGTCCGATTGCAACTAAATACTATAGTACATATTATTAAATCGCGGATTAAAATCGATTTTAATTATCGATTAATGATTATCGATTAATAATTATCGGTTTATTATTTTAATTGGCACCTTAGTAATTTACAGAGCGATTTGTATGAGAAAAACGAACGCAAACTGGTATTGTTCGTAAATGAAAATGCGTCGTAAATAGCAGGGACTTTTGGCTGCCTCTAATCTAATCTCGTCGGTATGATGTTTAATTAACTTGGGAAATATTATGATATATATATATATATATATATATATATATATATATATATATATCTTATGTATAAAAATGGAGCTCTCGATAAAATGATTCGCTAAAACTCCAAAAACGACTAAACCGATTTGGCCAGTCTTAGTCTCGAAAAATTCGTACAAATCCAGAAATTGTCCAAAAGGTGAGAAATTATTTCAAAATCGCGTAGAAACTTTACATTTTTAATTTGAAATTTTTTGTAGAAGCGTAATTTAAATAAAACAATAGACGGTAGCTAATACGTCAAATGTCAAATGTTTTTGACAGATGATGTTCAATTTCGTTCAATAAGATGTTTTACGTAAATATTGTTTAATTATGATTAAATTCCAGTAAGTAGTTTTGTTCTTATTTACTAAGAACATCGTTAATAAACGGATCGCGAGTGTTACTAGAAACTCAAAATATCAACTTTTTTGAAATGTTAATATGAAAATGCACTTTTTAGCATACTTTTCTCAAACACGGTGCTCTGAAAGATCTCATTTGTATAATTATATACTCATTGGTATTTATAAAACATTTTTTAGGTTATATTATTTTTTATTTATGTTATTTAAATTCAGAACCTAAATTTGGTATCGATCAAACGGACATTTTGTCGAATAACATTTTCCCAGTTATAATTTCTCAGAATTTATCGAAAAATAGATAGTAATATATGAAGGTTCGGAATTAAAAAGGTCCACCGTCGATGTGTCAAAAACTAATAAAGTTAGGCATTGTATATCAACAATATTTGAAAGTACAGGGAAAAAGATGTATAACCACATATAACCTTGATTCTTATGACTTTGCTATCGAGAGATGAACGGTAATCTTTGAAAATCCATAATAAAAGTATTTTGTTCCGTTGGTAGTTTTTTAGCATTAGTTAAAAATGTAATTATTTTGAAAAATACCTTTAAAATTAAAATAAGACATTAAACCTGTTTGCCACCAATTTTTGAAAGACATCAAAAAAGCACATTTTTACAATGACGAAGTAGCTGGCAGTTTTACTGAACGTAGTCAGATAATTGTTCGTTTGAAATGTGTTATTTATTGTGATATAAATGTTTTGGTTTTCACAATATAGTTTATATTTGCTGAAAGTCAAATTGGACCTTTGTGCCTCGCCCTGCACTACATATATACTTTTTACTGTTACTTGAAACTTTTCAAAAAGCAGGTCAAAGAAGAAATACTTAATTCATTTTCTATGTCTCTTTGCAGAAATTTGAAAATTTTTTATTAGCTCAGTAGTATTATATACAATTATACACAGATTAAACGGAATTTGTAATGACTATATAAGTCGAAAGACCAAAAATGACTTGGATTGGATTATACCATGTTTTCTATAGAAAGTGTATAAAACTTCCAGTTTGATTGTTTGGACAAAGTATAGACAAACTAATGGGGTTTATTGTAAACAACACATCCTATACAATAAAAGTATTAATTTTTTTAATTCTCTAGAAATTGTTTAGAATATATCTTACTTAGCAAAACAACGTTTGCCGGGTCAGCTAGTATATATATATATTTATCAAAAATAATTGCTGGTACTTTCTTTGGCAAAATTTATTAAAATTATGTTCTAACATACACATCAGTCTCACGTATATTTGCGAAAAACACAATTTTTAGCACACATAATATTTTATAAACAATTTTTTAAATTTAAACCCTACAAATCCCTCAAAGTATCCTCAATTCCTTCGTCACATCTTTTCCTATTTTAATATTTCAATCACCAAACCCATCGGATCGAATCAAAACGACACACTGGACAATTACATCAATTATTACAACGAACACTACTATCGAATAAATACAAGGCGCGTCCACCACACGCCCAAACCAAGCTGTCTCTTTCCCACACTCTTCATACGATTTGTATGGGCGCGAAAGAGATGGGAGAACGGAGAACGATAACAAAATAAAAGGCGAATCGGTGATATTTTTAGCCGCCGTCAATACATAATGGTTTGTGTTTATTTTATAAATAGATTGCAAGTTGAATAGCCGTGTAATAAAAGACACGTAGGTAATGTGATATAAAAATAAATAAGAGGTAAATGAAGAGTTGGAGGAAATAATGATTTATAATTTTATCTAAGATTGGTCTTAATTCTTCACTTATTTATTTTCTTAAGAGTTATCTTTATAATCGTAAACAGTTTGTCTTTCTTAATGGATTCTTGAGCAATATTAAGAATATTAGTTCAGGTGTTCCTCAGGGATCCATTCTTGGTCCTCTACTATTTATTATTTTTATTAATGACATATCTAATATTATTGGCTGTCCACATTTATTATTTGCAGATGATCTCAAACTATATCTCAAAATAAATTCTATTGATGACTGCTTATTATTATAGTCTCAACTTGACTCTTTCCGCTCTTGGTGTGTCTATAACAAATTACATTTAAATATATCAAAGTGCAAGATTCTTAGTTTTTCACATAAGCGCGTTCCAATACATTCTGATTATAAAATCTCTAACACCAGCATTGATAGATGTAATAAAATTTCAGATTTAGGAGTTTTATTTGATTCTGGTTTGTTTTTCACGGATCATATAACTGATATTTGTAATAGAGCACATAAATCTTTAGGTTTGATACTGAGAAATTGTAAACAATTCAATTCTAACAATGCACTTCTTTGCATGTACTATTCTAATGTACGTTCAAAATTAGAATATGGTTCGATTATTTGGTATCCTCATCAAATCAACAACTCTGATGCGATAGAGAAGGTTCAGCAAAAATTTCTGAAATATCTTTATTATAAAACATATAAAATTTACCCTGAACGTGGCTTTGAACACAACACTTTACTAAAAGAATTTGGTATTCCTTCCCTTGCCTCACGTCGATTTATCTGTACAATTATGTTCTTATTTAAACTTTGCAATAATTCTATGGACTGTCCGCTTATTCTTAACCAACTATCATTTAATGTTCCAAGGTTATATATTTTTCAATTAGCCTACTCCTAAATCTAATTCTCTCTTAAATTCGCCTATTTTACTTATGTCCTCCAACTTTATCTCAATTAATAATGAAATAGATATTCACAACACTTCACCTAATAATCGAAGAATCTTCATCTGCACAAGTTAACCTTTTTATTTTCTTTTGAAATATCTCATTATTTTATCTTATTCTGTTTATAAATAATATTGTTACATTCTGCATTATATATGATTTTATGTTAAGCATTTTATGTTAATAACTATATATTGTAATTTTGTATATATTTTAATTGTTATTTAAAATAAATAAATAAATAATATAAAGACATGCAAATTATGCATTTGTCGTAACTGGTTACATAATTTCATCCCCAATAAAAGAAGTAAAGTCCTCTCCTCCTGCCCTGTGTAATCGAGTATCAATTACCGCACCTTTGCATAAATCATTTATATTCAGTGATAAAAACTAATTTCCCACATTTTTCATTTATAATTACAGCTTTTATCTTTCCCGCGTTAATTTTTCGCGTGTTATGTCACGTCCTTTGTCTTCGATCTAGAGAGGAATAAATCGCAAAGTTTCGCCATTAATCCTTCTGCCAAAGTCTTTCTTTCTGCCGTGAAGAGCTTTCCATAAATTATATCCAAGACAACCGAAAATGGAGCAGGAGATTGGGTGGGGCTGGGGGGTCGTACAAAAGTACAGCAAAAGTGAGGTCGTGACGACTTTGATAATGATTCGAACAGAAGATGTTCCGGAAAAAAGAGAGGCAGGTGGAGTCGATCCATACCTACATCAATGTGGAGGGAAAGATTACAAATAACTTTAAAATACTTGTGTCTGTAAATGTATTTATGTAAAAATAGTAGGGTTGAGCTGGGCTTAAAGGTCATCACCATTATTTAAATAATAAGTATGGATTTTTTGAACAATACTTGAAAGGACAAACAATAAACCGCCAAATTGTGAAATTTTCAACAAAATATACCTTTTCGCTATTCTTTTTGGTTTTGAGCACTATTATTTAGTTTACGAGACTTGAATATAATTTTTAATTCACATACGTTATTTAATTGTTTTAAAAGATGTATTGGTATTTTTAAGTTAGATTCTACCAGTTTGGTTGTGGTAAAAAGGACCAACTGAACCTTCACACTGGCAAAGGAGTAAACTATAACAAGATAGTAAATATGAAGTTTAAAATGCAACTTTATATGAAATTAATTAAATTAATATTTATTCCAGCTGACGGTGTAAAAAGAAACAGATGACAAATTTCAGAATAAAATGAAAAAAAAATCTACAATGATGAATTTAGCTGTTTTAATTCCAATTAGCTAGGAATTTTGAAATAAGACAGTTTTTGAATACTAGATTTTAGTAAATTTTATAAAGTTTTGACTAATGTACACAGATTATAATATCCGAAATGAAAATTAAAAGTTATTTGAAGAAAAGCGGAAAAGTGTTCTAAAATTCAAAATAATTATATTAAGTATAAATTTATTAATTAATTATTCAAAATTTCAATATCCAAGTGTAAAAAATAGTTTTTACTAAATATTAGTGAATTTTATCCAGTTTCAACTAGTGTACACAAATTATAATGTCCGAAATGAAAACCTTAAGTTATTTGAAAAAAAGGAAAAAATGTTTTAAATCCATTTATTGTAAAATGTGTATCTAAAAGTGCATACTAGATTTTAGTAAATTTTATCTAGTTTTAACTAATAAAATGAATTGTAATTAAATAAATTATTATTTAAAGAAAAGTAACGAACTGTCTAATTCCATATATATTGCAAATTATTAAAATCCTAAATTCCTAAAGTATATAACACTTTTTATTAGATTGTAGTCAATTTTACTAATATAAAACAATGAGGCCGGTTCTAAATTTCTAAGGTATTTAAAGAAATGTAAAAACATGTCCAAATTTCACATATTGCTAAATATAGTTTTAGTCAAAAGTTCATTGTGTAAATGTATACAAATTAAAATGTTCAGTATTAAAATTTTAAGTCTATTTAAGAAATGTAAAAAATGTGTCCTTTGCTAATTATCAAAATATTAATGACAAAAAATTAAATCAATTGAAACAAAAGTTACCAACTAACTTTTGCAATAGAACATGTAAACCGAATTTAAAAGTAGTAAGATACAAATGGGTAGAAATTCTCGAGGCGGTTATTTTTACCCCGCCTTATAGTCTTAATTAGCTTAATTCTTAACCTACAAGTTATAATAATAATTCCATTATTCTGCCTTCTACAAAACTATGAATCTGTTTCCACCACCGTCCGAATTAAATTGAAAGTTGATTAAAACAACAAGACCAGAACCAAGCCAAAGCAATATATTTCAATTTCTCTAATTTAATACGTGAATGAATGAAACTACGTCGCACACGAGTCGCAAAACTTTTGAGAAATATGTGTCGCAATGCGCTTTTGGCTGAAATAAAAGTTTCGTGATGACGCGATGCGATGCGACTCTACGAGCCCCAACGCGCCCCAAAGCGCCCCCTT
>NW_020537324.1:78961568-78989606 GCF_003426905.1 Ctenocephalides felis | reverse complement strand
CTTGGCGACAATCAGCCAAGACGTTTTTTAGTGATTAAGAGAAAAGTAAACAATTTTCGTCCACGTTTTAGCTAAAAATTTTGACTCTATTTTAAAAATTCAAAAACTATTTGACAGATATATTTTGGGAATCGAGCTGATAAGTTTTGAACAAAGATCGGTCGAGTCGTTTTTTAGTAATTACCTTTTGAAAAATATGCTGAGTAATATCATGGTCTTGAAGAACATACTAAAAATTTTACGGTCCTACGACAAGTAGTTTAATTTTAAAAAAAGAGTGCGCGTAAGGTTCACACGCGATTGAAGTAAAACTTATTTGCTACTGTGCAAGATGGCATTTAAGTAAAAATAAATACATCATATAACAATCTTGAATAATGTTTATTAATAATATGGTAACACTCGTGATGCACACATTTATTAGTGTCGACCGTTATACACATTTATATAATGATAAATTATAAATTATAATGGCATTAAAGATATGTATAATATTTAAAGCAATAATGTAATTAAAGTCATACTTCAAATACGGCATGATCGGTTTGTCATTGTAATTAGCAATTAGGACTTGACCCTTCATTAGAGAAATGAAGTAATTGCTGATTAATGAATTCTATAATATTCGTTCACACAGTGAATTATGTTAAACAACGCCTAAACAAATATTGTTTTTGCAACTTCACTCATCATGTAATAATTGTGTTTGAAGAACTTCATGTAATTAAAATTAACATACATTCATTGACTGATGGTATTTTTTTTACTTTTTCGCTGGCGATATAATCTCATTCTTTGAACAGCTGAAATATCTGTCTTGCCTAAAAATATTTTTCCATTTTGATAACTTCAAAAATAGAAACTACGAATGATATAGAAATAATTTCTAATCAATGAACTTACGTTTAGTACATGGCACAAATGTTTCATTTGTTTTATTATTTTATTAAGGAACAGAGTAAAATATTCTTCTGATTCAGGCATTTTTAATTAAATCAAGATTTGTACTACGATGTAACTTTAAAATGTTTATTTATCTATGCCGATTTCCTTGTCGATATCGGTACGCATACAACGACAGATCTCTATTCACTCGACACGACGATTAATCACAATCGACCCGTATAGAAATGATATCATCGAGAGCGAATGACGAATTATTGGCACTGTTATCTTATCTTATCTTATCTTATCTGCCGTAACGCACTTCCATTGCATTTGTACGGATTTACACCCTAGTCGCGCCTAAAGAAGTTTAACTTCAGAAATCATAAAGTTTTAAAAAATATGATTTGGTCGCATTTGGAAATGTGATAAGTTAAAATTTGAATTTTACAAATTTAAAAGCCATTTTCTTTTGGAATCGTCGGAAAAATAAATCTACAAAACTTCTCTAAATTGCGTGCAGTTAACAATTGTATCTAAATATCTAAATCTCAGTTTCGGTTGATTAAGTCAACTATTACACATTTCGGGAAGTTCATGCAACTTGCCTTAAGGCAAAATGCCACTTTCAACAAGTTTTACACTGAATGTTAGCTAGAATGATACAATTCATACATTTTTATTGATCTTTAAATCCAACTCATATAAATTATATCAACAACAAATTTGAAATTTTATTATTACTTTTTATACAAAAATAGATAAACATTTTTTTACAAACTTAGTATAGAACAAAACATAAATTATAACACCGTACATAATGATGTTCGATATGTAGTGGATGTACAACAATCTGTAAATAATTATTAGAGTCAGTTTTGGTTTTTAAAATGAATTTTTGATAAATTTTATATACCTCTTGTGAGATCTCCTTGCCGATGGATAGTCGATTTCTTCTTTCAGTAAATATTTAGAAGCTCCTTCTCTCGCATTTTTCATATATTCGTCAAAGTCAAAATCGTCGCTACTGAAGAAAAAGTCCTCCCTAGATAATTGTAAAATATATACACATATCCATATATTATATATAAAAATTCTTCTGTACGGGTGTATGATTTGATACTTTCCCTAAACGGTTATTCAGATTTTGATAATTCTTTTTGGAGTTTGTCAAAGAAAATTTTCAATATTCAATGCACAATAAACCTATAGTAATATTGTAGAAATAAATGGCAAAAATTGCAAAAAAAAACACAAAACAAAAAAACAAAAATTCAAATAATTGTTTGACATTGATTGACTGTCATTTACTAGAAATGTCAATTTACTTGAAATTTGAATTTAGCTGAAATTATGAGCCTGGATGATATTACAATATAATATACAAGAAAAATGCAATGTCTATATTATTATTGCCGAGAAGCAGCGGAGATGTGCCAGAAATTAAAATAATATAAGATACAGTCGACAGTATATGTTTGGTAGATGAAATTAAATAATTGAATTTAAAAATAACGCAACAAGTCCAAAATTGCATATACTAAACTTATACATGTCGCATTTTGGTTTATTTGACTAAATTATTTAACAATACAAAAAATATTCTAACCTATTAAAAAAAATGATTTAGAATTTTGTTTTCATCAATAAATCCTTTTGGCTATTTTTTTTCTCGACTCGAATGAAACCAAATTTCAAAAAAGTGTGTATGTGTGTGTGTGTGAACAGATTTTTAACCTTTTATCGATGATTTCTCAAAAACGACTGAACCGATTTCAGAAATTTAAAAGTAACTCGATAAGGACTTGATTTTGTCAGTTTTGCGTGACTATCGGCCAAGCCGTTTCTTCGTAAAAAGCAGAAAAATGAAAAATGATCCGCCCACGTTTTAGCCCGCAATTCTTAATAATAGATAATTTATTCAGCCCTAATATTGCTGTAGACTATAGCGCAAAATTTTAACTACTTTATCAGCTATAGCTAAAATAGTGCAAAAATGTCATAATGCACATTTTCGAGTGTATAAGTCGGTTTAAAAAATTATTTAAAAATAATAAAATCTATTTAAAAATAATAAAATTTAATTTACAATTTTAAAATGTATGAAAAGTTTATAGATAATTTATTCGTGTACAAATTTGCTTAAAACTAAAATATATTATTTTAGCTAGTTTAGAAACTATAGCTCTAATAGAAGAAAATTGCACTTTGCAAATAGAACTCACTTTAAATAATCAGTCAACTAGTGGGGCGCATGGCATCGTGCCTTAAGGCAAATTGCAAAGGCAAACTTCCCGTGCCAAGAATTATTTTTTTTTAAAAAGAATAACATTTTTGAAAAAATTTACTCTGAAAAAATTAGATTTTTGAGAAACTATAAATTTTTGACAAAAATTTACGTTTTTTGTAAAAAAAAGACTTTCTGAAGAAAAATTTATTTTGAAATATTTTGGAAATTCTGAACTTTTGTCATAGCAATCGTACTGCTTTAACTGCATAGAGACGGAATGTCAAAGCGCGTAAGCGCCGCGTCGCCGCCTTACGTATAAACATTGGTACGGAACCCATAGGAATGTAAACAAAATTTATACTTATTGTTAAAATCTCTATAAAATATCTGATAATTTGATGTGCATATGTCTTATGATAATTTTGACCGCCAAATGGCTTTTTTTTTACTTTTTTGTTAGATCTCCGAAACCGCTCGACCTGCCGTCATAAAAATTATATCAATTCTTCATCTTGTCAATACAAATATTATATTTGTTTTTTGTATTATTCAAATCGGACTCTCCGTTTTCTTAAGAACTGAGTTACCGTTTTTGGAACTTTTTGCCCCGTATCTTCGGAACGGATAGACCTGTTTTCGCCAAAAACTAGTCAGGACGTCTCCTTTTCAATAGGAATCGAATGTTTTTGAATTATTCAAATCGCTTCATCGGTGTTCCGAAATCGTCGACGAAAATTTGTATCCGAACACACACACACGTTGAAACGTAAAGATATATAAAAATTGTAAATTCAAATTTGTAAATTTTGTAAATTCAAAAACCGTTTGAAAGATATTATTTGGGAACGGCCTGATTATTTGCGGTAAAAATTCACTGGCACAATTTCTTATAATCAACTCTTGAAAAAAAATGTTTTCGGCGATTAATTATAATCATGGAATAGATAGAACATACTAAAATTTTTCGGGCCTACGGCAAGTTGTTTGATTTTAAAATTTCATCTAAGTTTGAAAAAATATTATAGTCTAAGTTTGTGTGTTCTCTACTTGAAAATAGCATCGTTGAAACATAACATGCTTCACTTTACTGGTGGTAGACCTTTTTACCCGCCGACATTTGAACCCTATTATATTGGTAATGTAATATGTACCTCCTATTATTTCTATGTTACCTGTCGCAGTCCTTTAACTTTTTAGTCAGGGCCCAATTTTTCTCGCACTTGAAGTCCCAGCTTTTCATCGAGAAGAATGACACGGCCATCATGCCCACATAGGCCTTTCTTGCAATCTTTTGAACCCTTGAAATGGATAAATGTAATTTTAATTTTTACATTTCGTACACACTTTCTCATTTACAATAATAAAGCAATAATTTTTTGAACAAGAAATATTCAAAATACATTCGATAAATTTTTTATAAAGGATAAAGGTCTGGTTATATTATTCAATTCTTACACTTGTCTTTTTCCAGTATACTTGAAATAGGTGTCGATCAATATGGCAGGTAGAAGCGTGTTTATTAGAAACTGCAAATAATAAATTTATTATTGCCCGTTATACAAAAATACTACGACATGCAGATATTGATTAAATAAAATAAATCCCTCACCAAAACTTTGAAAAGTAATACGTTTGTAGTCAAAACTGTGTTAGGGACTCTGATTGCATTGTTGAAAGGGTACTTCTCCATGACTTTTCTGCCGTTCTCGTTGAATTGCCTCTGGGTCATATCGTAGTTCTCCTGGACGGAACAATTGTACACGGGTAACTTCTCTTGAGAGACCCTTAAAATATAACGAAATTTTAAAAGACAATTAACTCTAATTGGCACTCTAAACTCTAAATAACTAAATTATTTTATTAACTTCCCGTAGGGTAGTTATAGTAATGGGCTGAAAATCGAAAATGAAAATTTTTGCATTTCTCGACATTTTGAAGGTTTCTGAACATTATTAAAGGGCTTACCTCAGAAACTAAATGGATGTGTGTGTGTTTTGAATGTCCGCATTTTTTGTATCGTCAACGTTTTCGGGCGCACGGATCAACCGATTTGAATGGTTTAAAAAACATTCGATCCCTATTGATAGGGAGATGTGCTGATCAGTTTTTGGCAAATACAGGTCCAGCCTTTAGGAGATACGGAGCAAAGAGTGCAGAAAATACAAATTGAGTTTATGAGAGAACGGACTATCGGATTTGAATGATCTAAAAAACATTCAATTTGTAATTATTGGGAGAAGAGGTGATTAGTTTTTGGCAAAGACAGGTCCCGCCATTGCGAAGATACAGAGCTAAATGTGCAAAAAATGGCAGTTTTGAGTGAACTAAGCGTCCGATTTGAATGATCTAAAACACTTTCTATAAAAAATTATTACACTTTTTTTATTTTCCATAAAATATTTTTGTAATTTTGGATTAAAAATTCAAAAAATGACCCAGGCTAAGCACTGTCTAAGCGCCACTCTGGTACAAATATATTCGAAAGTGCATTTAGACTGTATCTTACTGGAGCATTTTTCCAATTTTGTGAAAACTGTTGAAAAATGTGAAAATGCCGCCAAGCTAAGCATAGTATAAGTGAAAATGTCGCACAGAATTATTTGCAAATGCGTTTAGACTGTGACTAAACGGGAGCACTTTTTCAATTTTGTGGAGATTAGCCTATTTTTTTTTAAATTGAATTCGAAATGAAATGACGATTGTTAATGTTCTGGAGATAAATTCGATTGATTTATGATTTACATTTGATTTGCTCAGATATAACAAACAAGATAGCAAAAATAATGAAAGTTATAGTATTTGTAATAATATATTTGAAAACGTTTAAAATTTCTCGAATATTTCATTACGGTACGGGAAGTTCCAGCAATTTGCCTTAAGGCATGATGCCATACACCACTAGTTAAATTTTGGTACTTTACCGGTTTTCCGGTTTTAAAATGAAAAATTACCGAAATATCGATATTGAAATTTTTCATCGGTATTGCATTCCCTAATTGGGATGGCACTAAATAACTAAGTAACTTGTTTGACCATCTTGCCTCTGCTTTTTATTAGCAAAGAACTGGAGGTACAATTTGACATCATCAAAATCAATTTGTTTGATTTCGAGTAGTTTTGTAGCGGTCGAAATAGAACGTAATGCAATGGTGCAAGGGCAGGTTTATATGGTGGATGTCAAAAAGTTTCTCAGAACAAGCTCCAACAGTCAATTACCATTTCGATTTGCCAATTCAAGTCCATTTTATTCAAGTTTGTTGTTTAATTTCGTTAGTAGTTCAGTATTAGCGTTCCGTTAGTTGGTAAGGGTAAAAGCCGATAATTCCTTTGTAATCAACTTCAACTGGACGGCCAGAGCGTTATTCATCTTTGAGTGGAAATTATTAGAACGAAATTTGACAAATCAATATGGACACTGCTGTTTTTTAGGCTTTTGTGAGCTTCAGGTCCGTTTGTTAGAAAAAAATAAAAAAAAACTGACAAGAATGACTAATAGATCGTTTACTAACCAATAACAAAATGTATTTGACATTTAGACTAACTAAAATAAAGCCAGCTATGTAATACTTACACTTTTATTCCCTTCTGCCAAGTAGCGATAATGAGACCCTTCACGACAACATCGACAGGGAAATAGTCCATGACGTTGTCCTGGGCTATGAGCGCTGCTCGAAGAAGACCTGTAAATAAAAAATGATTCTATAAAGCTACCGAATATCAATATTGTTTGTTCACAATAATATTGACCTTTTCCAGAGGCTATAACCAAACCTACCGGCCCATTCATATTGTCCGCCCAGCCTGGTAACGGATCTTTCCACATCGAGATAACTGTAAAATAATAGGATAAAGGATTATGTTACTATACTATGTTTTTGGTTTATGCTTCTGGTTTTTTAATAAGAATTGACATGCCTTGTTCGATTATCTTACCTATCCCCGGTCTGTACAATATGAGAGGCAACCTATCAGCATAATCTTCAACCACATTCTCTGCCAAATGCTTAGTGTAAACATAGGTGTTCCTCATGTTTCCTTTAATCCTGCAACAAAAATCAAACAATACACCATCATATTTCATCAATATACTATTAATCTCTCCTTACAATGGTGTCAAACAAGCTGCATTGTATTCGTCATCGATTCCTTCGGCAACCCTGATGGCTTCCCTCCAATCTCCGTGGTTTCTGTACACTTTTTCTTCGATGACATTCTTGTCGGTGTTGCAATATGTGGTTGAAACGTGGACACCAACCACCAGATTTGGCATTTGCAACATCAGTTCCATTATTTCTCGAGTTCCTCTTGTGTTCATTAGGGTCGCCTTTTTTAAAGGATCGTCGAATCTAGATTAAAAATATATTATAGAAGTATACATATAGTCAAACGCCAGCTGTTATGGCAATTTGTAGATGGAGATGTTGAAAAATGCTGGTGGAAATTTGATTTTGGCTGATTGATTGCCAACTAGTGTTGATCCTGAAATAAATCTATTTTCCATTCACCTGACACTGGCGGCAGCATGGAACACAACATTAGACTTTAAAACTATTTTTTTATCCTTCTCGTTTAGTCCCAACCCCAAACTGGTGACATCACCACCCACAGCCGATACTTTGGTCAATGCCTCAGGATTAGTCTCTCTTAGCAAATCGAATAACTGGAAAATGATTTACAATTTATTCAATTTGTCTGTATATATATATATATATTTCTCAATAGACATGTTTGATTATTCACCGGATTTTGCAAAATATCGTCGACTCTTTCCGAAACAGTTTGTCCTTTCTTCTCGCGAATCAGCAGGACGATGCTTTTTACATCTGGACATGATCGTAGAAGTTTTTCGATTAGAACTTTGCCAATGAAACCTGAGAAAATAATATTGGTTAGATAATTAAGAATTAAGATTTTGTACTAGACTAGTTTAAATACCCGTTCCGCCAGTGATGAAAATTTGTTTGTCTTTAAAAAATTCAGGAATACTCGGCACGTCCATGTCTAAAATTTTCAACCACATTAATAAAATTAATACGAAAAACCATTCACTTTTAATTGAATATTTTAAATTACTTTTTGGTTGATTTTCTGTAACTCTGGTCTGAATGGACTGATGTCTAAATCGTGACTAAAATGTTCTACTTTTCGTTTTCGTGAATTTTAAAATAATCTAAATTAAAAGTTCGATTAAAAAACGAAAATAACGTCAACGAGAATACAGAATGTGTAATTGTTACTAAGAAAACATTATTTAGTATTCCTGTTTGCTTCATGTTTAATTAATTTAATTGACTAATTGAATAATTCAAATTGCAACACGAGCAATATATATTGTATTTGACTACAAGCACTGACCATGCCCCAAAATTACATTATTTTATTTTATTTGTATTGATGAAATGAAGATTTGATTAAATTTTTGAAATGGAATATCTAACGGTTTCGGAGATCCAATAAAAATGTAAACTAGTTGTGCATGGCGTCGTGCCTTAAGGCAAATTGCTGGAACTTTCCGTACCGAAACGAAATGTTTGAGGAATATTAAATGTTTTCAAATAGATTATTATAAATGTTATAAAATTGTATAATATTTATAAGAATTATAAAAACTGAATTGCAAAGTTGAAATTATTTGTTTAAAGTATATTAGAACTTTAGTCTGAATTAAACTTAAAATCTGAATTATTTGCGATATACAAAAGAATTTTTTGTCAAAATTAGCAGAAAGTTTTTTGAATCATTTAAATCAGATGCTTTGTTCTCTCAAAAACTGATATTTTTTGCACATTTAGCTCGGTATCTTTGAAACGACGGTACCTGCCTTTGCCAAAATCTAATCACTACTTTCCCACATCATTACGAATTAAATGTTTTTTAGATCATTCAAATCGGATGCTCCGTTTTCTCAAAAAGTCGATTTCTATTTTCTGCACTTTTTGCTGAGTATCTCCGAAACGGCTGGACCTGCCTTTGCCAAAAACTAATCAGCACATCTCCCTATCAATAGGAATCGAATGTTTTTTGAACCATTCAAATCGGTTGATCCGTGCGCCCGAAAACGTGAACGAAAAAATGCGGACAAAGCACACACACATCCATTTTTTCGGAAGTATGCCAAAATGTTCAGAAACCTCTGAAACGTGAAGAAATTTAAAAAATTTCAAATTTGTTTAAAAAATTTCAAAATACTCAAACATATAATTATGCGAAATTAAAAAAAAAAAAAATTTTGAAGCGTTTTTATGAAATTTAATTTTCAGTACGATAATTAGAGCTATTTGAAAAATATAATTTTTTCAAAGTTTAAAAAAAAATTAAATTGTTTTTAAAAGTTTTAATTTTGGTTTTTGAAGTTCCAGCAATTTGCCTAAAGACACGATGCCATGCACCACTTGTTTAAATATTTATTTATCTAATTCACAACTAAGTTAATGACATCACGAATTATATAATAACATCAAATATACATTTATATTTATAAATATTTATATTTCAAGAAAAAACACATATAAAAATTACTATAAAATAAATTTAATTAAATGTTGTACTCTCGGTGCTATCACAAAATATAAAATGCATCCTATGAATAAATATTTTAGTGTGTAATGCAGCACTTTTAACCTAAAAATAAAACAATATAATAGATTAATAAATCTAATAACTCCATAATTTATCATTTATGTTAAATTCATCGTTTTCACCTGTTATATTTTTTATATTCAGTAGGATTTTCTGGTTCCTTCAGAAGATATCTAGATGATCCTATTCTAGCGTCCCATGAAAATGAATAAACATCAATCTTTTCCATGTCGTAGTCGAAATCGTTTCTATAATTAAATTTAATACAAAATCACAAATCAAATTTATAATTGCGAATTTAGTTTTGAACTAAAATAATTTAGGAGCAAATTGTATTTTATCCTTTTTCTTGGTACTAAAACTGTGAAAATGCTATTTATTTTCTGTCTCTTTATTAATGTAGGAGCAAATTGTATTTTATCCTTTTTTCTTGGTACTAAAACTGTGAAAATGCTATTTATTTTCTGTCTCTTTATTAAATTAGGAGCAAATTGTATTTTATCCTTTTTTCTTGGTACTAAAACTGTGAAAATGCTATTTATTTTCTGTGATCAGTCGTATTTTACGATTGGCGCTTTATAGTTACATTTATTACCCACCTGTCTTCAGGTAACAAATTGTGCAGCGAATGCCAAAAGTTTTCACTTTTGAAGTCCCAATTTCTGGTTGAAAATAATCCGACTGCCATAATGGCAGCATATGCTTTTCGTAGAATCTTCATTAACCTTGATCAAATTATTTAATTAATTAACAAATAATAAAACTAGTTGGTATTGGTATTTTGTCTTGAGGCAAGTTACATGAACTTCCCGAAATGTGTAAATAATCGACTTAATCAATTAAAAATAAATTAATTTATGAGTGATTATAAGTATTCCGAGTGGATTTATTACACGTCATTGAAAACGAACGAACGAACACGTTAACTCGGAGTATTTTCTAAAAACAAATTTTCCAAAATCAATAATTTTCATAATTGAACCAGTTTTCGTAGGACTTTATCGATTTAGTATGTTCAAGACCAAGTACACTATCGTTATACCAACTAAATCATTTAATTTTATTTTTAACAAACGTCAAAAAACTACTCATTTTCTCAAACTTTGATGAATTTTTCAAATTAAACTACTTGTCGTAAGGGCGTAATATTACAAGTTCTACAAGGCCATGATATATATCGCAAAAAAAAGTTCCATGAAATTCGGCTTAAATTTTTTTTTCAACAGTTAATTACAAGAAAACGGCTCGGTGGATTTTCCCCCAAAACTAATCAGTATCATTCCCAACTAATATCTTTCGAACAGTTTTTGATTTTTTATCGTCTCACAAAACTGACAAACTATAGTGCTCATTGAGATACATCGAATGGCTTTTAAATTTCTGAAATCGGTTCAGGCGTTTTTGAGCAAACGTCGATGAAAGTTCTAATTTTGACAAATGCCAAAATAAAGACCATACTAATTTTTGCGAACTTTGACGAATTTTTAAAGCTAAACCAGTTGTCGTAGGGCCGTAATATTTTAGTATGATCTAGAACAGGGCTTCCTAAAGTGGGGGTCGCGACCCCCAGGGGGGTCGCGGGACTGCTGAAAAGGGGTCGCATAGATCTGATACTTTTCAATCAGTATAAACAAAATTTTAAAATTAGTATTATTAGGCCGACTATTTTCACGATAATTTATGGCTTCTCAAGCTATGCTATTTGGCCAATATTTTTGATAAAATCAATGATATGAATTTATCAATGCAGGGAGTCTGCGTTAATATGTTTATGTTAAAAAATAAACTTGAGGCCTTTGATAAAATAATTCTTATATGGAAAAACAGAGTTGAAAGTGAATCGCTCGAAATGTTTCTATTTACTGACGAGTATATAATTAGTAACAATATTTCAAAAAAGGATACTCCTATAACAAAAATTATAGTTAATCATTTGAAGAATATGGAAGTTTACATGCATAGGTATTTTCTCAATGATATCGATACACAACAATGGATTTGCAATCCATTTTCAATTGAAATGGAAGAAATTAATTTTTCAAACTTAAAAGCACAAAAAGAATTTACCGAATTAACAAGTGATACTACCTTGGGACTCAGATTTTTTCAAGTGTCTGTGCATGAATTTTAGATTGAAATCAAATCAGAATATTCCCTACTATCGGAAATGGCAATAAATAAATTACTGTCATTTTGTGCAACATATTTATGTGAATCAGCCTCTTCTACATTAACTTACATAAAATCAAAATACCGTTCAACTTTAATATACGTTGAAAATTTATTAAGATTTGCACTAACTTAAATTGAGCCTAAATTTAATTATTTGTGTGAAATAAACAATCACATTCATCACATTAATATTATTTGATGTTAATAATAGGTTTTCATTAGAAAAATGTTACAAAATTTTATTTTTTCTATTGAATATGTAGATATAGTTTGATGTTTTCTTATAAAGAATTTGTTACAAAAGTTTATTTTTTCTATTGAATATATATATATATATAAATATATATATATATATATATATAATATATATATATTATATATATATATATATATATATATATATTTATATTTATATTTATATTTATATATATATATAGTTTTATGTCAACGTTTCCAATTATATATAACATGAATGGGTACATATTCTTCAATCCTTATTTTATTTACATTGTAAAATAGTGCGATAACGGTTAATATATATTTTATTATTTGGAGGAGGGGGTCGTTTAAAATTTCCTAAGTTTGAAGGGGCTCGCTATATAAATAAGTTTAAGAAGCCCTGATCTAGAAGACTATGGTATCTACCGTCAAAAAAATAATCATAAAAATTGTCGAATTTTTTTTAAAAAAAAACTTTATTACAAGAAAACGGCCCGGTCGATCTCTACCAAAAACTAATCAGCACGATTTCCAACCAATATCTTTCGAACGCTTTTTGAAGTTTCAAAATCGATTCAGAATTGCGGGCTAAAACGTAGACGAAATTTTTTTCACTTTTCTGCGATTTATAAAGAAACGGCTTGGCCGATCGTCGCACTTAACTGACGAAAATTAGTTCTCATCGAAATACATCGAGTGGCTTTTAAATTTTTAAATCGGTCCAGCCGTTTTTGAGAAAACGTCGATTTACGGCAAAAAATCTGTTCACATACACGCACACACACACATACTTTTTTCAAATTTGGTCTCATTCGATTCAGAATGGCTTGAAACGTCGCGAAAACATAAAACTATCGATTCGGATTTTTTGATGAAAACATAATAAAACTTCTCCTTCGGGATGTTAAAAATGGTGAAAAATGCTAAGGGCTTACTTACATTGGTTTGCGTCCTGTGATTTTTAAAAGGCTGTCCAGGATGAATCCTGGGATAATATTAAAGGAGAAAAACTGAAATAGAAAATAGTTATAAAGTAGTTCTCTATCAAAGTCCAGTGGTTAAAATCTATTACATAATCTAATATACCAGTAACCAAAATTTGATCCAACTGCTGGTCAACGTACAACTTGGGTACCACAAAAGTTTAAAAGGCGATTTCGAGTATAATTCCATCCCGATTTCGTAGACCTCTTCTTGAGTCTTAATAACTTTATCGCAAATCGAACAATTGTAAATCGGTAGATTACTTTGAGGGCCCCTAAACAACAAAATGATAAATCAATTTTTTATAAAAAAGAAAATTTGGATGCAAATTACTTTTTAGTCAACTTATTCCAAGTTGCAACCAGGAGGCCTTTGATAACGACATCTACTGGTGCATAGTCTAGTATGATTTTGGGGTTGGCGTAACCGGCTCTCAGAAGGCCTAAATTTATAAAAGTTATATTTGCTGTAAATCTGGAAATTTATATTTAGAGTTTACCCTTTCCGACGGCAACAGTCAAACCTACGGGGCCATTCCAATTGTCAATCCATCCTGGAATTGGTTCCTTCCAAGCAGACACGACTGCAAATGGAAATATAATGTCATACAATTTTATGAATGGTGATTTGTCAGAAGTTGCTACTTACCAATGCCTGGTCTGTATAAAACCAAGGGCAGTCTGTCGCTGTAGTCTTCCACGATATTTTCAGCAAGATGTTTGGTGTACAGATATGTATTCCTCAATCCACCTAGACATCTAAAAATAATCAAAACACATATATTCTGTTAATAAGCTTCTCATGTTTCGGGACCTGATACTACTTACTTTTCGCTGAGGCATGCTAGTTCATATTCATCATTATAGTCCTCAGCCAATTTGATGGCTTCCCTCCAATCTCCGTGGTCTCTGTACACTTTTTCCTCTATGGTGTCTTTATCAGTGTTGCAATAAGTAGTCGAGACGTGGACACCAACCACCAAATTGGGCATTTGCAACATCAGTTCTATCATTTCTCGTGTTCCTCGAGTATTCATCAAAGTTGCCTTTGTTAAATGATCGTCGAATCTAACAAATGCACAAGATAAATTATTTTTGTTTAGGTCAAAGATCATCATTTGACTCACCTGACACTGGCAGCCACGTGGAATACAATTTCTGACTTGAGTACTAATTGTTTGTCAGGTTCGTTCAAACCTAATTGGAGTTGAGTGACGTCACCAGATACTGCCATCACTTTTTTAAATGCTTCAGGATTTTTTTCTCTTACCAAACTGAATAACTGCAAAAGATGATAAATGAAATAATCGCAGGGTTTTTAGTTAATATCAGTATGTAGTAGGGTTTATACAAAAACCGACATTTCAGAAAACCGGTTTTCGAATTTTAATTATACTAAAAAATCGGTTTTAACCGGTTTTCGAATTTTATATAGAAAATAAATTTTTGCTCGAATATTCTGTAATTTATCCGCAAATTTAGTGTAATTTAGAGCAGTATTTGACTGAATTTATTTATTGTTCAATTTTATAGATAGTAAACAAAATTATTTTAATTTTTAATTAGTAAAACTAAAAGATAGTTTGTTATCTTACTTAGTTTATCTTGATTAAATAACTTTGAAAATAATTATTCGTTATTCATGCATCATTTTCACATATAAGTGTGAAAATATTTTTATGATAGTGAAAAGAAAGTTTCGAATAAATAAAAATAATACATTTTTAAATAAAAAAAATGCATTAAATTAAAAAAAAATTAAAAAATATTAGATACATGTTGATACATACTTGTTAATATCAATTTTAGTTTTAAAAACAATTAAGCTAAACTCGGGTATTTTCTGTTCCAAGCAATTTTAATTAATTAATTTTAAATATTCTAATTGTTTTTTTTTTTGCTTAATAAAATATGAAATAGAGAAAATACTTTCATACTTGCGACCAAAATATGCTTAATTGTTTTTAAAGTCTGATATAATAAGTTTTTTGTTCTTTAATTTGTGGATTCTACGGTTTAAAACTCTTTTTTTAAGTTTGAGTAGAGGAAGTTACTTCTTCAAAAAAAGTCACACTGATTTAAATTAATGTATACACTGGTATATAAATCTAAATTAATATATACAAATCCTTTCTGGAAACCATTGCAGACAGATAAGATATCGTATGTTATTAAACCGAGATGATTTCAAAAATCAAAACGCTTTCATCTATCTTTTGTATTTGGCTATATTTGTCATTTTCTATTTATACAGTGAAAACCGACTTTTTTCACTAAAAAACGGTTTTCTAATTCCATGATTTTCGCCAAAAAACCGGTTTTTGAAAACCGACAAACCCTAGTATTTAGTGTTACCAGATTACAGTGATCATTATCGAGTGTTACCTCATTTTGAAAAATTTCCTCGAGTCGCTCCTCAATCGGTTTGCCCTTTTTCTCTCTAAGAAGCAAATACATGACTTTGAAATCGGGACAACTCCTTAGAATCTTCTCTATCAAGACTTTTCCTAAAAAACCTAAAAAAAACATCATGTTACATATTACATTTACAAATATTTATATAAGAAATTAGGTACCTGTTCCCCCAGTGATGAAAATTCGTTTATTTTTAAAAGATTCCGGAATACTCGGCACGTCCATGTCTGAAACTTTTTACCACAATTTTTAAACTTACTAAAATTTCAACAACAAACCTTTCACATTTGTTTAAACAAAATCTATTTCCTTTATACCTTTTCTATTTCTGGTGTGAATTAACTGAAGGCCGAGTCGCGACTAAAATATTTTATTTTTAAATTGAAAACTTGTAATGTAATATTGTTATCAAAAAGCACTATTAAACATTCTAATTTGCTTCCTGCTTCAATAATTCAATGACTAATTGAATAATTTAAATTGCAACACGAGCACTGTATATTGAATCAACATGGATTCATGCCTGCCCGTTCTACAATAACAAATTTAATCTGTATTAAACAATATATAGCTGAGAATCTTGACACTAATGGACAAGTTGATGTTATTTACACTGACTTCAGTAAAGCTTTTGACAAAATTGATCATAACATTCTTTTTACTTAATTATCTAAGATTGGTCTGAATTCTTCACTTATTTATTTTTTCATAATCGTAAACAGTTTGTCTATCTTAATGGATTCTTGAGCAATATTGAAAATATCAGTTCAGGTGTTCCTCAGGGATCCAATTCTTGGCCCACTACTATTTATTATTTTTATTATTGACATATTTGAAATTACTAGCTGTCCGCATTTATTATTTGCGGATGATCTCAAACTATATGTCAAAATAAATTCTATTGATGACTGCTTATTATTACAGTCTCAACTTGACTCTTTCCACTCTTGGTGTGTCTATAACAAATTACATTTAAATATATCAAAGTGCAAGATTTTTAGCTTTTCTCATAAGCGCGTTCCAATACATTTTAATTATAAAATTTCTAACACCAGCATTGATAGATGTAATAAAATTTCAGATCTGGGAGTTTTATTTGATTCTGGTTTGTTTTTCACGGATCATATAAATGATATTTGTAATAGGGCACATAAATCTTTAGGATTGATACTGAGAAATTGTAAACAATTTAATTCTAACAATGCACTTCATTGCATGTACTATTCTAATGTACGTTCAAAATTAGAATATGGTTCGATTATTTGGTATCCTCATCAAATCAACAACTTAGATGCGATAGAGAAGGTTCATCGAAAATTTCTGAAATATCTTTATTATAAAACATAGAAAATTTACCCTGAACGTGGTTTTGACCACAACACTTGACTAAAAGAATTTGGTATTCCTTCCCTTGCCTCACGTCGATTTATATTCACACAATTATTTCACAATTATTTTTCAATTATCCTACTGCTAAATCTAATTCTCTCTTAAATTCGCCTATTTCACTTATGTCCTCTAACTTTAACTTAATTAATAATGAAATAGATATTCACAACACTTCACCTAATAATCGAATAATCTCCATCTGCACAAGTTAATCTTTTTATTTTCTTTTCAAATATCTCGTTATTTTATCTTATTCTGTTTATAAATAATATTGTTACATTCTGCATTATATGTAATTTTATGTTAAGCATTTTATGTTAATAACTATATATTGCGTTTTTGTATATATTTTAATTGTTATTCATTATGTAAAATAATTGTATTTTTGAGTCCTCTTGGAAGAAATCTGTGGGCTATATATTTAAAATAAATAAATAAATAAATATTCGATTCGAATGCAGGCACTAGTCATGATCTAAAGTTGGTTAAAATCGAAATCAGAAACTTTATCATATTTATAAATTTTGAAAATCTCAATGAAAATATATATCTTTGCTCTTAATTGGCCATCAATTTGAATATTGGTAACCTTCCATAAATTTGTTTCTATCTGAAATCTATCGCAATTTCGACAACCTTTTTAAAAATTAGTAATCTTTCTAAAATCAGAAAAACTCTTTAAACTTTTCCAGAAACCACTTATTGATCTCTCTGAAAATTTGTAATCTTTTTGAAAATTGGTCACCTCACTGAAAGTAGGTA
This sequence comes from Ctenocephalides felis, assembly GCF_003426905.1. NCBI lineage: Eukaryota > Metazoa > Arthropoda > Insecta > Siphonaptera > Pulicidae > Ctenocephalides > Ctenocephalides felis. Next base: position 78,971,972 of record NW_020537324.1, on the reverse strand, counting down.
ACCTTTTCGAAAGTTTGCAATAATCCTGAAAATGGGTAACCTTTCTAATTACAAAAGTCTCTGTAATATGTAGCCTCACTAAAAATTCGAAATTCTTCCGAAAATTTGTTAACTTTGTAAATTAGTTATATTTCTGGCAATAGGCAACCTCTCTGAAAAAACGAATTTTTAATAAAAATGACCTTTTATTACAAAAGAAATTATTTATTTGGAAAAATAATTAGACGAAGTGACAACAAAAAATTGTCAATTTTTTATGTAAGTGTCGTCAATGCTAACTAATAATTTTACTAAAATAAAATTGTTACTACTGTACTAAATAACTGTTGATCTTTGGGAGTATCACATAGTACAAGAGGCAGGTCCAGAATAAATATTTTACGGAGTAGTGCAGGATTTTCAACCTGCAAAAGAAATAAACAGATTGATTAGATTAGATGATTGAATTTAGTTAGTTTATTTATAAGCAAAACGTTGTATATAAATATGTCGATGTTTGAAAAAAATATTTTTTTATTACTACTTTTGTTTTTAAAAAAATCTGTTAATTTTTGTGGATGAAACTTCGAATTTTGCACAAACTTCTAAATTGTTAAATATTTTTGAATAATCATGATTTTAATAGCAAATTTATTATCGTGTCAAGTATGCCACCCAAATGTCATATCATAAACAGAAATTAAATTATAATGAAATTATAGTTACTTTTGGTATTGTGCCCTGGCACTCGGAAGATCTATTTCCTCCTTCAAAAGATATTTAGACATTCCAATTCTGGCATTTCTGGCGAATTCCCGAACGTTGAGTTTACTTCCATCGACATCGAAGTCTTTCCTGGAATAGTAACAAAATTCAATTTGACAATATTAGAATTTATTGTGAAAGATTCGAATTTACCTGTCGCTTCGTAGAACTTCCTTGCTAAGATTCGTAAAGTTTTTGGATTTAAAAAGCCAGTTTCTCGAAACGAAATACGAAACTGATATTATGGCGAAGTATACTTTTCTTGTCAGTTTGCCCAGCCTAGGAATTAGAGTTAATAGGAAATGTTATTATAAGTGGTGTACCTCAAAGCTAGAATCTGATACTTCGGGACTAGGGAGGAAAGTTTATTAAATGAATGAATGAAATGAATGAAATATTAATAGATGAGTTGCTGCAAGGTATTATAATGTGAGATTATTTAATTTTGTACAAATCTTCCAAATATGCTAAGTATTTTTGACAAATGGTGTAAATAATACGCATTATCAGAAAAGAAACATGCGCCTGATGCATACAAGAAGTATTTTCAATATTTTAATTAATGTTAGTAATTAATCTAATTGTCGTATGTCTGTTCATTAAGACTAAGAACTTTTCATACACTCGTCAAGAACTCGTCATACAATGTTTCATTAAATTTCACAAAAAAATCTAACATTAATGGACGATTTTTGCTAAAAATTAATGATAATGATTACCCATATATTGATATAGATATTACGAAACCGTGGAAAATTTTGCACTTTGCTGCTAATTCTAAAGAAACTGCTCCGACGATTGTCGCCCAAACTTGACAAACACTACTCTTCATTGAATCATACCAAATGGCTTTTAATTTTTTGAAATCGTTTTAGGCAAAATAAATAAAACTGGACAAAATACTGCTCATACATACATACACACATACTTGTTCCCGAAGGATAAGTTTATTTCATATTTTTTCGACGTTTTAAGCCATTCTGAATCCAATGAGATCGAATTTGGAAAAAGTATGTGTGTGTGTGAACAGATTTTCTGTCGTAAATCGACGTTTTCTCAAAAACGCCTGAACCGTTTTCAGAAATTTAAAAGCCATTTGATGTATCTCGATGAGGACTATTGTTTGTCAGTTTTGTGCGACGATCGGCCAAGCAGTTTCTTTTGTAATTTTTATTCACATTTTAGCTCATATTACCAAATTGATTTTAAAAAATCAATAGCTGTTCGAAAGATATTAGTTGGGAATGATACTGATTAGTTTTAGGTGAAAATCTACCGAGCCGTTTTCTTGTAATTAACTGTTGGAAAAAAAATTTAAGTCGATTTTTATGGAACTTTTTTTGGCGATATATATCATGGTCTTATAGAACTTACTCAAATATTACGGCCTTACGACAAGTAGTTTAATTTTAAAAATTCATCAAAGTTTGAGGAAATGAGTAGATATACTACTATTTATAGTATATGATTTACTTGGTATAACGATAGAGTACTTTGTATTAATAAACATACTGGTTTAGTTATAAAAAATTATTGAATTTTAAAATTTTGCTTTTCGAAAATACTCTGAGTTCAACGTGTTTGTTTGTTTTCAACTGTGTGTAAAAAATCCACTCGGAATACATTTAATCACTCATAAATAAATTTATTTTTTATTGATTAAGTCGATTATTTACACATATCGAGAAGTTTATGTAACTTGCCTCAAGGCAAAATACCAATATCAACTTGTTTTAAAGTTGATCTAAAACGAATCAGAATGACTTGAAAGGTCGAGAAAACTAAAAGTTTCAAGAAAAAAAACTTCATGTTAAAAATTGCATTTTTACTCACATTGGTTTTTTCCCAGCTACTTTCAGCAATTCGTCCACAAGGACTGCTACCGAAGCATTTAGTAATACGAACTAAAATAATAGGGATATACATATATATATATATATATATATATATATATATATATATACATTTGGCAGTCTATTACTATTATTACCAGAATTCGAAACGTCGTAAGACTTTTTACAAAATAATTAAATGGATACCACATGGTGCCATTAAACGGATAATCGTTAACTTCTGCAAGTGCCATGTCGCGAATTTCTGCATGCGTTTGCTTCATGTAAGTGTTCATGGAGCAATTGTAAACAGGAAGAGTCTGTGTATCTCTGAAATAAAGAATAAATATATAATAATTAGGACAGACAGGATAGTGAGGACTTAGTATTGTTTTATTACCTTTCCGTTCCTTTTTTCCAACTGGCAGTCATCATGCCGTTTACAACCAGGTCAACCGGCATATTGTCCAATATATGGTTAGGATCTGCTTGCATGACTCTCAAAAATCCTGAAATTTGAAAATAAAGATCTCGCATCTATATCTTAGATGTAGACTTCATATTGTGATTTTTACCTTTGCCTGTTGCTAAACTGAGGCCGACAGGACCATTTAAATTGTCAGCCCATCCTGGCAAAGGTTCCTTCCACATAGAAGTGACTGGAAACAATTTTACTTAATCTATGCCACTTATATTTGTCTTGTGAATATTTTGTATCTCACCAATTCCTGGTCGGTATATAACTAAAGGCAGACGATGGCTATAGTCTTCCACGACATTTTCTGCCAAATGTTTGGTGTAAATATAGGTATTCTTCAAACCATTCAGACATCTGAAGATAACCCAGAATATAATTCATGTTCAACACATCTTCAATATAACTCACTTTTCGGTTAAACAAGCCATTGTATAGTCGTCCTGGTACCCTTCTGCCAATCTGATGGCCTCTTTCCAATCTCCATGGTCCCTGTAGACCTTTTCCTCGATGACGTCTTTGTCGGTGTTGCAATATGCAGTCGACACGTGGACACCGACCACCAAATTGGGCATATCTAACATCAGTTCCATAATTTCGCGTGTCCCTCGAGTGTTCATCAGGGTTGCCTGTTTTAGGGGATCATCGAATCTAGTAAAAAATAAAATAAAATATATATGACTTTCTCCGAATTCCAAATAGAGAAAATGTTCTCAAATTACTTTTTTTCGACTTTTGACGATTCATTGACTATTTTATTACCTGACACTTGCTGCAGCATGAAAAACGACATGGCAGCCTAAAAGTCTTTTCCTGTCCTCTTCGTCCAGGCCCAATCGCAATTCGCTGACATCACCGGTGATGGCCTGGACTTTGTCCAAAACCTTTGGATTGGTTTGTCTTATTGTATCAAATAACTAAAACAGTGAAAGTATATTTCATTACTAACTATTATTATTATTTTAATTTATATTTAACTTTCCGAAGGAGAAGTTTATGTTTTCATCAAAAAATCCGATTCGCTAATTTTATGTTTTCTCGACGTTTCAAGCCTTTCTGAATCGAATAAGACCAACATTTGGAAAAAGTATGTGTGTGTGCGTATGTGAACAGATTTTTTGCCGTAAATCGACGTTTTCTCGAAAACGGCTGGACCGATTTCAAAAATTTAAAAGCCACTCGACAATCGGCCAAGACGTTGCTTTATAATTCTCAGAAAAGTGAAAAATTTTTCATCTACGTTTTAGCTCGCAATTCCGAATCGATTTTGAAAATTCAAAAACCGTTTGAAAGATATTGGTTGGGAATCGTGCTGATTAGTTTTTGATAGAGATCGGCCGGGCCGTTTTCTTGTAATAAAGTTAAAAAAAAAAAATTCGAAGATTTTTATGATTATTTTTTTGACGGTAGATACCATAGTCTTCTAGATAATACTAAAATATTACGGCCCTACGACAACTGGTTTAGCTTTAAAAATTCGTCAAAGTTTGCATAAATTAGTATGGTCTTTTTGGCATTTGTCAAAATTAGAACTTTCATCGGCGTTTGCTCAAAAAACGCCTGAACCGATTTCAGATATTTAAAAAGCATTTGGAGTATCTCGATGAGGATTATTGTTTCTCAGTTTTGTGCGACGATCGGCCGAGCCGTTTCTTTGTGATTTCGAAAAAAGTGTTAAACTTTTCGTCCACATTTAATCAAAAACTCGAAAGATATTAGTTGGGAATGATACTGATTTAGTTTTTAGTGAAAATCTACCGAGCCGTTTTCTTGTAATTAACTGTTAAAAAAAAATTAGGCCGATTTTTATGGAACTTTTTTTGGCGATATATATCATGGTCTTATAGAACTTACTGAAATATTACGGCCTTACGACAAGTGTTTAATTTTAAAAATTCATCAAAGTTTGAGAAAATGAATATTTTTTTTGTTAAAAATAAAATTAGACGATTTAGTTGGTATAACGATAGTGTACTTGGTCTTTACAATAGTAAACCATTAAAGTCCTATGGAAACTGGTTTAATTATAATTATTGATTAATTAAAATTATTGATTTTTGAAAATTTGCTTTTAGAAAATACTTCGAGTTAACGTGTTCGTTCGTTCGTTTGCAATTATGTATAATAAATCCACTCGGAATACTTTCAATAACTCATAAATTAATTTATTTTTTATTGATTAAGTCGATTATTTACACATTTCGGGAAGTTCATGTAACTTGCCTCAAGGCAAAATACCAATACCAACTAGTTATTTTACCGGATTGTCCAGGATGGTTCTGACTCGTTCCTGGGGCTTCTGATTTTTCTTACTTCTGACCAGGAGATAAATGGTCTTTACTTCGGGACAGCATCGTAGGAGTTTCTCGATTAAGACTTTTCCGATAAATCCTGGCGATGGATTATATTTAATTGCAATTATAGTTAATTCAAAACGATCTCAAAAAATAAGGGCAAGTCACAAAAAATCGTGTTATTCGATGGCCAGTTATCAAATTTGGCCTACTATTTAACATAATCATTTTTTCTGGCAGGATTAATAAATTTATATAATGAAATTGTATCACCGATCACTTTTATAGTCGATTACAAGTATTTAATTCTAATTTTCAATTTATAAATATGTGGGTTTGACGTCTTCCTTAGTACTCACCAAGTGTAAATCCAAAACCAAAACTAAGAACTATTTAAAGAAAACTAATATATATATCCATTCCACTCACCGCTTCCTCCAGTTATAAAAACTTGCTTTCCACTAAAAAATTCAGGAATAGTTATATCTGTCATAATTCCAATTCAGATCACAATTGTCTAATTATCTTCCTATTTAATCTGTTCCTGGTAGAACACAAATTTACTTACTGATGGATTATCGATTGTCCTAGAACTGTCTTATGCAGAATATTTTTAAATTTAATGCTATGCAGTATTTTTAAATTTATTATTATTCATTAATTTGTGTGACGACAATAATGTGGATTAGAATATTGTTTTGCATTAGAAAAGTCATCGATGACAAATATTAGTTATGTATTTATTCATAAGACAGCTGTAAATATTAATAACAAAAATTATTTCGGATCAAGGTGTTTAATTGAAGGATGGAAAATTTTTTTCAGTTTTGCTGATTTTAAATTATTGATAACTTCCGAAGGAGAGAAGTTTATGTTTTCGGCAGAAAATCAGTTTTGCCACTATGTTTCGAGTCATTCTGAATCGTTTGAGAACCAAATTGCAACTAGTGGTGCATGGCATCGTGCTTTAAGGCAAATTGCTGGAACTTCACGTACTGTAGTGAAATATTTAGGGAATTTTCAATGTTTTCAAATATATTATTATAAATACTGTAACTTTTTTAACTTTCCGTAGGGTAAGTTATTGTAATCATCCAAATCGTCGAAATTGAAAATTTTTACATTTCTTCACGTTCCTGGTTTCTGAACATTTTGGCACACCTCAGAAAAAAGGGATGAGCGTGTGTGTATGTATGTATGAATACAATTTTTCATCCACGTTTTCGGGCGCACGGATCAACCGATTTGAATGGTTCAAAAAACATTCGATTCCTATTGATAGGGAAATGTACTGATTAGTTTTTGGCGAAGGCAGGTCCTGCCGATTAGGAGATAGGAAGCAAAGAGTGCAAAAATAGAAATCGAGTTTTTGAGAGATCGGAGCATCGGATTTGGAAGATCCAAAAAACATTCAATTCGTAATGACAAGGAGAAGTGGTGATTAGTTTTTTTGGATAAGGCAGGTCCAGCGGTTTCGGAGATACAGAGCTAAAAGTGCAAAAAATGGCTGTTTTTGAGAGAACTAAGCGTCCGTTTCAATTTTTTTTTACAATTTTTTTTTTCAAAAAATAATTCAGATTTTAATTGTAATTCTGACTTAAGTTTTAATATACTTTAAAAAAATATTTTCAACTTTGCAATTCAGTTTATATAATTCTTATAAATAAATATTAGACAATGTTACAATAATAATAATAATCTATTTGAAAACATTTAATATTCCTCGAACATTTTGTTACGGTACGGGAAGTTCCAGCAATTTGCTTTAAGGCACGATCACATTCCTAGTTCCATTCTTTTTTGTTGCAAAATATAAGAGCTTATACATTGGAGGACGAGGAAAATAAGGAAACAAAACCTAATTAAAATTGAAGGACCTTTTATCTCATATTTCTAAGAATGAATAAACTGAACTGAATTGCAAAATTAAAATTATTTATAATTGAAGTTTAGTATTTTAGCTAGATTTAAAATGAAAATTCAAATCATTTTTGATATGAAAAAAATGGAAATTGATTTTTTGTTCTGACATTTAAAAAAAATTTTTTTTTGTTTTCCTTAAAAATTCTTCGTAACAAAATGTCAAGTTTCGTCGATTTTTCCTCAGAAACGGTTGAACTAATTTAAATGCGATTTCATAAAACTTGATTATCACACGCTAATTAGTTTTACACCGCAATCGGAAAAGAAGTTTCTATAAAATAAGTTAATAATTTTTCCACTTGGTTTTTGAAAAACATTCTGAAGGTAGCAGTCTGGAATTGTGCTAATTAGTTTTTGACAAGGATCAGTTAATTTTTTTTTTGTCATTTTGATGTAACATTGAATGACGATAAAATTCCTTGTCTTGATGGTATAATCTTTCTCCGAACTGGTAATCAATCTAAACATTGGTATCCCTCTGAAAGTTGTGAATTTCTCTTAATTCTGGCAAACTCTCTAAAATTGGACAACTAAATCTTACCAAAATTTGCTATCTATATAGTATTCTTACACAAACTCTGAAATTCGGCAACATTCCTGAAAATGTGCTATCTTTCTGAAAACTTCTCTGAAACATGCAACCATGGTGTAAATTAGAAGGTCTCTGAAAATTGGTCACTTATCTAGGCAACCACTTTGAAAAACGAAGTTTTAATAAGAATCCCTGTTACAAAATAAATTATTTATTTGAAAAATATTTAGACAACAAAATATTGACAATTTATATGTAAGTGTCTTCAATGCTAACTTATAATTTCACTAAAATAAAATTGTCTTTATTGCACTAAAAACTGTTGATCTTTGGCAGTATGACATAATACAAAAGGCAGGCCCAGAATAAATATTTCACGGAGTAGTGCAGGATCTTCAATCTGAAATTAAATAGACGGGATCAGTCGATTGAATTTAGTTAGCTATTGGTGAAATAGTACTTATTTTTAATTTTTTTCTAAATTACTTAAAATCAAATAAAATATTTTATTTTATAGTTACTTTTGGTACTGAGCCCTGGCGCTCGGAAGATCTATCTCCTCTTTCAAGATATATTTTGATATTCCCATTCTGGCATTCCTTGTAAAATCCTGAACGTTGAAATTACTTCCATCGACCACGAAATCTTTCCTAGAATTAAAAAAAAACAATTTTATTTCTAGTATTTCTAGTATTTGTTCTGATAAATTTAAATTACCAGTCGCTATGTAGAACTTCCTTGTTGAGATTCGTAAAGTTTGAGGATTTAAAAAGCCAGTTTTTCGAAACGAAATAAGACACTGACAGCATGGCGAAGTAGGTTTTTCTTGTCAATTTGCACAAACTTGAAATAAAAGATCACATTTTAATCAATGCAACTCAACATTAGAAGGAACTTTAAAACTAATATTGATGGGTTTCCTACTTCGAACGTATTCGCAATAAAATTAGTAAAGAAATTCGAGATTTTTTTGGGTGTAATATTATTTCACATTCATATTATTTCTGATATGCGTAAATAATGGCATTCAAGTACTCACATTGGTTTTTTCCCTGAAACCTTCAGCAATGCATCTACAATGACTGCCTCCAAAACATTCAGGAACACAAACTAAAATAAATGATATATATATATATATATATATATATATATATATATATATATATATGCATATATACAGCCAACTCTCCGTTAACAAGGTACTCTGGAAACACAGTTTCTTTACTACACGAAGCCGAAAATCCGACATTCCTCCGATAACACGGACTCTTTATTCCGTGCAACCTATAAACGATTCTAGTAACCAGATATGTTGTACAAAGATTTAACTAGTGGGGCGCATGGCATCGTGCCTTAAGGCAAATTGCTGGAACTTCCCGTACCAAATATTATTATTTTTTTTTAAGATTAACATTTTTGAAAAAAAATTACTCTGAAAAATTAGATTTTTAAAAACTATAAATTTTTGACAAAAATTTACTTTTTTAAAAAAAAAAGACTTTTTGAAGAAAAGTGTATTTTGAAATATTTTGGAAATTCTGAACTTTTTTTTAAACAATCGTACTGCTTTAACTGCATAGAGACGAAATATCGAAGCGCGTAAGCGCCGCGCTGCCGTCTAACGGATAAGCATTGGTACGGAACCTATTGGAATGTAAACAAAATTTATACTTATTGTTAAAACTCTATAAAATATCTGATAATTTGATGTGCATATGTTTAATGATCATTTTTGACCGCCTAATGGCATTTTTTTCTACTTTTTACTAGATCTCCGAAACCGCTAGACCTGCCTTCATGAAAATTTGATCATTTCTTCATCCTGTCAATACAAGTAAAATGTTTTTTCAATTATTCAAATCGGACGCTCCGTTCTCTTAAAACTGCGTTACCGTTTTTGGCACTTTTTGCCCCACATCTTCGGAAGGTTCCTTATCAATACAAATCAAATTTTTTGAATTATTCAAATCGCTTTATCCGTGTTCCTGAAATCGTCGACGAAAATTTGTATCTGTACACATACATACACGCACACACACATACCGCGCACACACACATTTATTTTTCTAAGATGCCAAAATATTTAGAAACCTCTGAAACGTAAAGATATATAAAAATTTTCATTTTCGATTTCTTTGCGATCTACGGGAAGTTAATATAAACTTTTTTACAATATGTTTATATAAATATGTCAGATTATATAATAGTGTACGACTTCGGATTAATTAACTAGTGATATGCCAATTTAACATCAATCTTTCTAAAAAAATCAGCTTGAAAAACTTTTTCCAAGATAAACAGTTTTTTAACTTCCCGAAGGAGAAGTTTATTTTTATCAAAAAATCCGATCCGCTAATTTTATGTTTTCTCGACGTTTCAAGTGATTCTGAATCGAATGAGACCAAATTTGGAAAAAGTATGCATTTGTATGTGTGTGTGTGTGTGCGAACAGATTTTTTGTCGTAAATCGACGATTTCTCAAAAACGGCTCGACCGATCAAAAATTTAAAAGCCATTCGATGTATTTCGATGAGGACTAGCGTTTCTCAGTTTTGTGCGTCGACGACCAAGCCGTTTCTTTATAAATCGCAGAAAAGTGAAAAA
>NW_020537324.1:78852562-78960568 GCF_003426905.1 Ctenocephalides felis | reverse complement strand
AAAATGGCCATACGATCTTAAATAAAAATGTAAAAAAAATAAAAAAAGAGATCTCATAGGAAATAATCTTTTAAATGCATTTACACCCAGCATATTGTCTTAAAAAATGTACATTATTTTGATCGGCAATAAATCTATGTAAATAAAGAAAAATTCCTTGTCGATTTGAAATGTTATAGAAACTTAATAAGCCATATAGTTGGATGCAATTTTTTGCTTATTTTTCAAAGAAACAGGAATTATTCAACGTAAATCACTTGCTTAATATTATAATCATTCTTTATTCATTTCATTTCGTTTGCAGCCAAATATCGTTTCGACACTGTATGTGTGATATCATTCAGCACGTTAACAAATTCTAAAAAATAGTTTTACGAATTTTATAAAATTACAAGATTACTATAAGATATTGCAAATGAAAATATCTATACATACTAATTATTATTTTTTGATCTTTAATTAATGCAAAAATGTACTGATTCATGTGCTAAAAAGGCGGAATTACTTTTATTTAAACAAAGAGAGTTAAAAATGATAAAAACATTTTCAGCAAGTTTTATAGCATCCCAAATTTTTCTTCATACAAAATAATATCATTGTTAGTGTTAAAAGTATGATTCATACTAATGACATGTTCTGAAAGCATGGTATTGTATTGGTTTGGATTTTTTAATTTACAGATATTTTGATCCATTCTCTTAATATATTTATCTTAATATATTTGTATTATTATAATACGTATTATTAAAATTGTATTTTTAAGTCCTCCTGGAGCTACTCGAATAAGTAAATAAATAAATATTGTGAACTTTCACCAATTATAAGAACAATTGCAATCGTTACAACTCATTTTATAAATAGTATTAGCAATACGCTTATTAGGTTTTTAAGACATTAAGAAAATGAATTATGATTATCGTATCGTAGGAAATGAAAATTAAGAAAACAACTTTTTTTTAAACAAATGTCAATTCAATGTCAATGTCAATGTCAAAATGTCAATGTCAATTTTAAAAATTGTATAGATATGCTGATCTTTTTTGGTAAAAATCTTGATATATTTTCTACTAACTTGATATTTTCATTTTTTATATCTTCTACTATTCTTATAATTTTATTAACTTTGTAAAATATTTTTGAAGTAAAACTTCTTTAGGCGCGAATGGGGTGTAAGTCCGTACAAATGCAACGGAAGTGCGTTACGGCAGATAAGAGTCGATATAATAAGTCTCGCTCTCGATGATATCATTTCTATACGGGTCGACTGTGATTAGTCGTCGTGTATGTGAATACAGATCTGTCATTGTATGCGTACCGATATCGACAAGGAAATCGGCATAGATAAATAACCATTTTAAAGTTACATCGTAGTACAAATCTTGATTTAATGAAAAATGCCTGAATCAGAAGAATATTTTACCCTGTTCCTTGAAAATAATAAAACAATTAATATAATTTGTACCGTGTACTGAACGTAAGTAGTTTCTACGAATAATTAAAGTTAAATCTTTGAAATTATTAAAATAGAAACTATTTTTTAGGCAAGACAAATATTGCAGCTGTCCAAAGAATGAAATTATATCGCTAGCGAAAAAGAAAAAACATATAAGCAGTCAATGAATGTATGTTAATTTTAATTACATGAAGTTCTTCAAATATATTTGTTTGGGCGTTGTCTAACATAATCCACTGTGTGAACGAATATTATAGAATTTATTTATCAGCAATTACTTCATTTCTCTAATGAAGGTTCATTTCTAAATGATAATTACAATGACAAACCGTTCATGTCATATTTGAAGTATGACTTTAATTACATAGTTGTTTTTAAATATTATACACATTTATAATGCTATTATAAATATAAAATTTATAATTTATCATTATATGAATGTGTATAATGGTTGACACTAATATTACTGATGAACATTATTCAAAATTGTTATATGATATATTTATTTTTATTTGAATGCCATCTTGTACAGTAGCAAATAATTTTTACTTCAATTGCGTGTGAACAAATAATTTTTACTTCAATTGCGTGTGAACCTTATGCGTACTTTTTTTTAGAATTTGTTAAGTATGCCGAACGATGACACACATGCAGTGTCGAAACGTATATAATAAACAGTTAATTATTAATTTTTTTTTATTCTGACTAAAGTTGATATAATTATTTTAATATTAAATACTTACATTTGCCTTTTTCCAGTGTATTTGTAATATGTATCTATCAACAGGGCGGGCAGAAGCGTGTATATGAAAAACTGGAAATACATACAATTTATTAAATTATACCAAGTTTTATAGATCAATTAATTAATTACTATTTGGTAATATCCTCACCATAACTTTAAAAACTAACTCGATCTTGGTGTAAGCGCATCTAGGAATTCTAATTGCATTATTATAAGGGTGATTCGCCAACATCAGTGTGGAGACCTTGTAAAACTGAGTTTGGGTTATTTCGTAGTAGCCCTTGATGGAACAATTGTACACGGGCAACTTGTCGTCACCATTCCTTAAAATATAGCAATTGAATTAAACTCAAAATTTGAATAATTTATTTCTACTTACCGTTTTATTCCCTTCTCCCATGCGGCGATTACAAGTGCCTTTACCACCATGTCGACAGGTGTATTGTCGACGATGGCATCTCCATCTACGATGAAATTTCGAAGGAGACCTATGATTAATAACAGGATTATTAATTAGTATTTATTTTGGATGATTACCAAAGAAATATAGACCTTTTCCAATTGCAATTGTTAAACCAACCGGTCCATTCATGTTGTCCGCCCAGCCTGGTAATGGGTCTTTCCACATTGAGACAACTGTAGAGGAAGGAAGGTGAATGAGATAGAATTTATGCCTCATATGCTCTGTCTAAAGACATGTTTATGATCTAGTGGCATATTGTTTTTGGTTTATGTCACTAATTTCATTCATTTATCTTGTGTGTGTTAGTAGAATTACTGTTTGGTAGTCAAGGCTTGGTTATTCGATCTTTGCACAAATAGTGTTGTCTTAGGGGACGTCCACTAATGACGTGATCGATTTTTTAAAGATTTTTAAACCCTCTACCCCCTTGGTGATACGCGGTGATATTTGAAATTACTCCCCATTCACCCCCCAAACAACACGTGTATTTTTAGTTACATTTAAAAAAAAATCAGGCAAAAAAATAAATACAAGTGATATCTTAGTATATCCCTCCTTTCCCTCAAGTGATTAATAGACCTCCTTACGATGTTTTTTGTATTCAACTAGATGACCCGACAGACGTTGTCCTGTATCCATGCCTAATTTTTAATGTAATATACTAATATTTACCAGTCACCTAAAAATAATAATTATTATTATAAATTACTCTTCACGCCAAAATGCCAATACATTTATAATATGAGCGATGTTAAATGTAGAACTGCTTTAAATAAAATGATGGGTCTCAATTCCTACACTATATTGGAAATTGAAGTCTTTTATACGGTATAACATAACCATAAACATAACATAACACTTGTACTTCAAGTTGGAATAAATAAATTGAATTTTTCGCTATTTAATATATCCAAAATTGCATCTTAAACTTCTCCTAATCGATATCGTGAAGGTCTAATTGTATGTATTCATCTTTACTTTCCCGTTTGTTGTTATAAAGTGAAATATTTACTTTTTTTTAAAATTTTAAAAAGATTGTGGAAATTAGTAAAAGGTGCAAAGAAAGATTAGTAAAAAATACAAAGAAATTATATATTGAAAAGAAACTATATTAAAAATTTAATATCTGTATCTTGTGTTGGCGCCCCCTAAGGCGTGCGCTCGTATTTTTTGCATGCATCTCATTGAAGGTAGGACCGGCCCTGATTAATGCTTAATTTCATATTTTAAGTGAATTAATTTTTAACTTCCCGTAGGGCAAGTTATAGTAATCGCAAAAAAATCAAAAATGAAAATTTTTATATATCTTTACGTTTCAGAGGTTTCTGAACATTTTGGCATACCTAAGAAAAAATGAATGTATGTGTGTGTGTATGTGTGTGTGTGTATGTATGTATGTATGTACGTATGTACGTGTGTGTATGTATGTGCGGATACAAATTTTCGTCGACGATTTCTGGAACACGGATCAACCGATTTGAATAATTTCGTTTAAGTAATTTCGATTCGTATTGATAAGGAGACGTGCTGATTAGTTTTTGGCGAAGGCAGGTCTAGCCGTTTCGAAGATACGGGGCAAAAAGTGTCGAAAACGGTAACTCAGTTTTTAAGAGAACGGAGCGTCCGATTTGAATAATTCAAAAAACATTTCACAACAAGTATTGACAAGATGAAATCGATAAAATTTTCATGAAGGTAGGTCTAGCCGTTTCGGAGATATGGAGGAAAAAGTAAAAAAATGAGTCATTTGGCGGTCAAAAATGATCATTAGACGTATGCACATCAAATTATCAGATATTTTATAGAGATTTTAACAATAAGTATACATTTTGTTAACATTTCTATGGGTTCCGTACCAATGCTTATGCGTTAGACAGCGACGCGGCGCTTACGCGCTTTATATTTTGTCCTTATGCAGTTAAAGCAGTACGATTGCTTTGAAAAAAAAGTTCAGATCATCCACAATATGTCCAAATAAAGAAAAAAAAAATTTTTTCAAATTTTTTGTCCAATTTATAGTTTCTCAAAAATCTTCTTTTTTCAAAGTAAATTTTTTTCAAAAATGTTAATCGTTTTTAAAAAAATAATAATTTTTGGTACGGGAAGTTCCAGAAATTTGCCTTAAGGCACGATGCCTTAATTGCCTTAAGACAGAATTTCTTTTACAGCTAGTTTGTCATATCCTGTTCACATGTGTATCATTTAATCTGCCATACATATACAGTATCTTATATTAATTTGTGACACATCTCGGCTGCTTTTTGGCAATAATAATGTAGACATTTTATTTTTCTTATTTATAATCATAAATTTATTATACATATTCTAATATTGTCTAGGTTCATAAATATATCGAAATTTTTGGCAGATGATAGTTTTTATTTGTTTTCAATGCAAACAATGACATGCCGTTTTTTGCAATTTTTTCCATTTATTTCTACAATATTGCACCTACATCCCAGTACTTTATAATCACATACATCCTAGAAAATTTCCTTAACAAACTTTAGAAAGATTTATCAAAATCCGAATAATCGTTTAGGATAAGTAAACAGTGAGTGCTTGTAATTTAATTTGAACTTTATATAATAGCAATAAAGCTCAAATTGATCATACGTTTTAGTTAGAGAACGTTTGTATGTGAAAAAGAAAAAGGTTGTTTTTACGGTTTTCGGGCAATTTTTGGATTTTTTCTCTTCGTAAGAACAATCTTTGGACTCCAATAAACATTTTAAAAAAAGAATTAGCCAAATTGGTCCAGGCGTTATTGAGTTATGCGCTTACCAACACATTTTGCGATTTATTTTAATATATAAGATAATTTCGGAGGTTGGTTTTGCACAATTTAGTTTAAGGAACTTGGATGTTCAATATTTGGGTAATGAGGACTCTCATATTTTACATAAAAATTGAGCTCTTTGTACTTAAGGAATTTTAAGCATTCAACATTTGACACGAGACTTTGTTGAAGAAGTCTTTGGCATTAAATATTTGGTACGTGGCAATTGGGCAAGGACTTGAGAATTTAATATTTGAGTTTTGATGACTATAGTTCGAAGTAAGAAACGCTACTATTGGCATCGATTATACGTATATTTAATACCTGGGCAATAAAGACTTTACTTTAGATTTGACTTTAGTTAAATTTGTACAATGGCCATTAATAATAAAAATCCTCGAAACCTTGTCATGAATATAATTTTCTTTACCTATTCCTGGTCTGTACAATACGAGAGGCAACCTATCAGCATAATCTTCAACCACATTCTCTGCCAAATGCTTCGTGTAAACATAGGTGTTCCTCATGTTTCCTTTAATCCTGCAACAAAAATCAAACAATGCACCATGTTTCATCAATATATTAATAATCTATCCTTACAATGGTGTCAAACAAGCTGCCTTGTATTCGTCATCGATTCCTTCGGCAACCCTGATGGCTTACCTCCAATCTCCGTGGTCTCTATACACTTTTTCTTCGATGACATTTTTGTCGGTGTTGCAATAGGTGGTTGAAACGTGGACACCAACCACCAGATTTGGCATTTGCAACATCAGTTCCATCATTTCTCGAGTTCCTCTGGTGTTCATGAGGGTTGCCTTTTTTATAGGATCGTCGAATCTAAAAAATAAATGAAATATAGAAATATGCATAAAATCAAATGCCAGCAGTGATGGCAATTTGTAGACCAAAACCAGTGAAAATTGCTGGAATTTAGACATTTCTAGATTTGGTGCTGATGGATGTCTATAAGGAGAATGTGCTAGGTTTGGTAGCAGATTGATTATCTATTCACCTGACACTGGCAGCAACATGAAACACTACATTAGACTTTAAAACTATTTTTTTATCCTTTTCGTTTAGTCCCAACCCCAAACTGGTGACATCACCACCCACAGCCGATACTTTGGTCAATGCCTCAGGATTAGTCTCTCTTAGCAAATCGAATAACTGGAAAATGATTTACAATTTATTCAATTTGTCTGTATATATATTTCTCAATAGACATGTTTGATTATTCACCGGATTTTGCAAAATATCGTCGACTCTTTCCGAAACAGTTTGTCCTTTCTTCTCGCGAATCAGCAGGACGATGCTTTTTACATCTGGACATGATCGTAGAAGTTTTTCGATTAGAACTTTGCCAATGAAACCTGAGAAAATAATATTGGTTAGATAATTAAGAATTAAGATTTTGTACTAGACTAGTTTAAATACCCGTTCCGCCAGTGATGAAAATTTGTTTGTCTTTAAAAAATTCAGGAATGCTCGGCACGTCCATGTCTGAAACTTTCAATCAAAATTTTTACATTCAATAAAATTAATACGAAAAACCATTCACTTTTAATTGAATATTTTAAAATACTTTTTTTTGTTGATTTTCTATAACTCTGGTATGAATGGACTGATGTCTAAATTGTGACTAAAACTTTCCAGTTTTCGTTTTCATGAATTTTAAATTTATTTAAATTGAAAATTTGATTAAAAATCGAAAATAATGTCGATTAGAATACAGAATGTTCGATTGTTACTAAAATGACTATTCAGTATTCCCGTATGCTTCATGTTTAATTAATTTATTGACTAATTGAATAATTTAAATTGCAACACGAGGTCTATATATTGTATTCGAATAGTAGAATCACTGACCATGCCCCAATAAATGGTTAAAATCTATCGCAACTACAACTACAAATATGTATATATATATATATATATATATATACATCTAAGTCTGTTTTTACACGGAGATTGGTTCCAGAAGAATCCGTGTAAAAAAAAAAACGTGTAAAAAAAGACATTGATCTTATACAAAAATGGGTGATTTGTTTCTAATCTCTAAAACCTATTAAAATTGGTGAAAAACGAGAATTTTTAAGAACAAGAATTAAATTAGTGCTATTCACATTTGCTTTGACCAGTAAAAATTGTTTGTACGCGCTAAAGGAGAATTCACTTAAATCTTTAAGCTAGTGTTCGCAAACTATCGATACTATCGATGGTTTCAGACTTTTTTCTTTCATAAATACTTTTTTGTGATATGAACATACTTCGCAAAAATAAAATTTGACAAAAGAATTTAAGTACATAAAATTTCAAATCGTGCTAAATGGAATAAAATCGTGTAAAAAAATTAAAAATATTCAATTTTCAAACCGTGTTATATCAAAACCGTGTACAAAAAGACCGTGTAAAAACAGACTTAGGTGTATATATATTTATAACTAATACTACTTGGCGACGATCAGCCGTTTTTTAGTGATTAAGAGAGAAGTAAAAAATATTCGTCCACGTTTTAGCTAAATATTTTGACTCGATTTTAAAAATTTAAAAACTATTAGAAAGATGTTTTTTGGGAACCGAGCTGATAAGCTTTCGATAAAGATCGGTCGAGTCGTTTTTTAGTAATTACCTTTTGAAAAATATGCTGAGTAATATCATGGTCTTGAAGAACATACTAAAACTTTACGGTCCTACGGCAAGTAGTTTAATTTTAAAAAAAGAGTGCGCGTAAGGGTCACACGCGATTGAAGTAAAACTTATTATATAGTAAAATAAATACATCATATAACAATTTTGAATAATGTTTATTAGAAATATGGTAACACTCGTGATGCACACATTTATTAGTGTCGACGATTATGCACATTTATATAATGATAAATTATAAATTATATATTTATGATAGCATTAAATATATGTATAACATTCAAAAACAATAATGCAATTAAAGTCATACTTCAAATACGACATGATCGGTTTGTCATTGTAATTAGCATTTACGACTTGAACCTTCATTAGAGAAATGAAGTAATTGCTAATTAATGAATTCTATAATATTCGTTCACACAGTGGATTATGTTAAACAACGCCTAAACAAATATTGTTTTTGCAACTTCACTCATCATGTAATAATTGTGTTTGAAGAACTTCATGTAATTAAAATTAACATACATTCATTGACTGATGGTAATTTTTTTACTTTTTCGCTGGCGATATAACCTCATTCTTTGAACAGCTGTAATATCTGTCTTGCCTAAAAAATATTTTCCATTTTGATAACTTCAAAAATTTATAGAAACTACGAATGATATAGAAATAATTTTTAATCAATGAACTTACGTTTAGTACATGGCACAAATGTTTCATTTGTTTTATTATTTTATTAAGGAACAAGGTAAAATATTCTTCTGATTCAGGCATCGTTAATTAAATCAAGATTTGTACTACGATGTAACTTTAAAATGTTTATTTCCTTGTTGTTTCCGGTACGCATACAACGACAGATCTCTATTCACTCGACACGACGATTAATCACAATCGACCCGTATAGAAATAATATCATCGAGAGCGAATGACGAATTATTGGCACTCTTATCTTATCTTATCTCATCTGCCGTAACGCACTTCCATTGCAATTGTACGGATTTACACCCTAGTCCGCGCCTAAAGAAGTTTAACTTCAGAAATCATTAAAGTTTTAAAAAATATGATAGTCAAAATTTGTGTCGTATTTGGAAATGTGATAAGTTAAAATTTGAATTTTACAAATTTAAAAGCCATTTTCTTCTAGTTAACAATTGTATCTAAATATCTAAATCTCTGTTTCGGTTGATTAAGTCAACTATTACACATTTCGGGAAGTTCATGCAACTTGCCTTAAGGCAAAATGCCACTTTCAGCTAGTTTTACACTGAATGTTAGCTAGAATGATACAATTCATACATTTTTATTGATCTTTAAATCCAACTCATATAAATTATATCAACGACAAATTCAAAATTTTATTATTACTTTTTATACAAAAATAGATAAACAATTTTTAACAAACTTAGTATAGAACAAAACATAAATTATAACACCGTACATAATGATGTTCGATATGTAGTGGATGTACAACAATCTGTAAATAATTATTAGAGTCAGTTTTGATTTTTAAAATGAATTTTTGATAAATTTCATTTACCTCTTGTGAGATCTCCTTGCCGATGGATAGTCGATATCTTCTTTCAATAAATATTTAGAAGCTCCTTCTCTCGCATTTTTCATATATTCGTCAAAGTCGAAATCGTCGCTACTGAAGAAAAAGTCCTCCCTAGATAATTGTAAAATATATACACATATATATATATATATATATATATAAAATTCTTCTGAACGGGTGTATGATTTGATACCTCTCCTAAACGGTTTTTCGTATTTTGATAATTCTTTTTAGAATTTGTCAAAGAAAATTTTTAAGATTCAATGCACGATAAACCTATAATAATATTGTAGAAATAATTTGCAAAAACTTACAAAAAACCACTCATCATTGTTTGACATTGAAAACAATTGATCTGCTAGAAATGTCGATTCTCTTGAAATTTAAATTTAGTTGAAATTATGAGCCTAGATAATATTAGAATATAATATACAAGAAAAATGTAATGTCTACATTATTATTGCCGAAGCGCAGCTGAGATGTGCCAGAAATTAAAATAATATAAGATACAGTGGACAGTATATGTTTGGCAGATGAAATTCTATAATTCAGTTTAATAAATAAAGCAATTTTAAACTTATGCATGTCGCATTTTGGTTTACTTTACTAAATTATTTAACAATACAAATAAACATTTCAACCTATTAAAAAAAAGATGTAGAATTTTGTTTTCATCAACAAATCCTTTTGGCTATTTTTTTTCTCGACTCGAATGAGACCAAATTTCGAAAAAGTGTGTATGTGTGTGTGTGAACACATTTTTAACCTTTTGTCGACGATTTCTCAAAAACAACTGAACCGATTTCAGAAAATTCGATGAGGACTTGCGTTTGTCAGTTTTTCGTGACTATCGGCCAAGCCGTTTCTTTGTTAATAGCAGAATTTTTTTTTTTAAATTTTATAAAAGCGTGTTTGTGTGTGTGTGTGTGTGTGAACAGATTTTTTACCTTTTGTCGACGATTTCTCAAAAACGACTGAACCGATTTCAGAAATTTAAAAGTAACTCGATAAGGACTTGCGTTAATAAAAATGAAAAATTATCCGTCCAAGTTTTAGCCCGTAATTTTTTCTTAATAATAGACAATTTATTGAGCTATAATATTGCTGTAGACTATAGTGCAAAATTTTAACTACTTTAGCAGCTATAGCTAAAATAGTGCAAAAATATCAAAATGCGCATTTCCGAATGTATAAGCCGATTTAAAAAATTATTTAAAAATATTAAATTTATTTTACAATTTTGTAATGTATGGCAAGTTTATAGATAATTTGTGTACAAATTTGCTTAAGACTAAAATATATTATTTTAGCTGGTTTAGAAACGATAGCTCTAATAGAAGAAAATTGCACCTTGCAAATAGAACTCACTTTAAATAATCAGTCAACTAGTGGGGCGCATGGCATCGTGCCTTAAGGCAAATTGCAAAGGCAAACTTCCCGTGCCAAGAATTATTTTTTTTTAAAAAGAATAACATTTTTGAAAAAATTTACTCTGAAAAAATTAGATTTTTGAGAAACTATAAATTTTTGACAAAAATTTACGTTTTTTTGTAAAAAAAAGACTTTCTGAAGAAAAATTTATTTTGAAATATTTTGGAAATTCTGAACTTTTGTCATAGCAATCGTACTGCTTTAACTGCATAGAGACGGAATGTCAAAGCGCGTAAGCGCCGCGTCGCCGCCTTACGTATAAACATTGGTACGGAACCCATAGGAATGTAAACAAAATTTATACTTATTGTTAAAATCTCTATAAAATATCTGATAATTTGATGTGCATATGTCTAATGATAATTTTTGACCGCCAAATGGCTTTTTTTTTACTTTTTTGTTAGATCTCCGAAACCGCTCGACCTGCCGTCATAAAAATTATATCAATTCTTCATCTTGTCAATACAAATATTATATTTGTTTTTTGTATTATTCAAATCGGACTCTCCGTTTTCTTAAGAACTGAGTTACCGTTTTTGGAACTTTTTGCCCCGTATCTTCGGAACGGATAGACCTGTTTTCGCCAAAAACTAGTCAGGACGTCTCCTTTTCAATAGGAATCGAATGTTTTTTGAATTATTCAAATCGCTTCATCGGTGTTCCGAAATCGTCGACGAAAATTTGTATCCGAACACACACACACGTTGAAACGTAAAGATATATAAAAATTGTAAATTCAAATTTGTAAATTTTGTAAATTCAAAAACCGTTTGAAAGATATTATTTGGGAACGGCCTGATTATTTGCGGTAAAAATTCACTGGCACAATTTCTTATAATCAACTCTTGAAAAAAAATTGTTTTCGGCGATTAATTATAATCATGGAATAGATAGAACATACTAAAATTTTTCGGGCCTACGGCAAGTTGTTTGATTTTAAAATTTCATCTAAGTTTGAAAAAATATTATAGTCTAAGTTTGTGTGTTCTCTACTTGAAAATAGCATCGTTGAAACATAACATGCTTCACTTTACTGGTGGTAGACCTTTTTACCCGCCGACATTTGAACCCTATTATATTGGTAATGTAATATGTACCTCCTATTATTTCTATGTTACCTGTCGCAGTCCTTTAACTTTTTCGTCAGGGCCCAATTTTTCTCGCACTTGAAGTCCCAGCTTCTCACCGAGAAGAATGACACGGCCATCATGCCCACATAGGCCTTTCTTGCAATCTTTTGGACCCTTGAAATGGATAAATGTAATTTTAATTTTTACATTTCGTATAAGCTTTCTTATTTACAATTAGTTAAGCAATAATTTTTTGAACAAGAAATATTGAAAATACATTCTATTTATATTATGATTGATGAGTTTTTTGATGAAAGGATAAAGGTCTGGTTATATTATTCAATTCTTACACTTGTCTTTTTCCAGTATATTTGAAATAGGTGTCGATCAATATGGCAGGCAGAAGCGTGTTTATCAGAAACTGCAAATAATAAATTTATTATTGCCCGTTATACAAAAATACTACGACATGCAGATATTAATTAAATAAAATAAATCCCTCACCAAAACTCTGAAAAGTAATACGTTTGTAGTCAAAACTGTGTTAGGGACTCTGATTGCATTGTTGAAAGGGTACTTCTCCATGACTTTTCTGCCGTTCTCGTTGAATTGCCTCTGGGTCATATCGTAGTTCTCCTGGACGGAACAATTGTACACGGGTAACTTCTCTTGAGAGACCCTTAAAATATAATATTATAATAAATTATAATAGACAATTTGAATGATCTAAAAAAATTTCTCCTTGTATTGACAAAAAACAATTGCTTTTGAGGATAAAAAAATATTACATCTTTTTTATCTTCCATAAAATATTTTTGTATTTTTGGATTAAAAATTAAAACTAGTGGGGCGCATGGCATCGTGCCTTAAGGCAAATTGCTGGAACTTCCCGTACCAAAAATTATTTTTTTTTAAAAGATTAACATTTTTGAAAAAAAATTACTCTGAAAAATTAAATTTTTGAGAAACTTTAAAATTTTGACAAAAATTTCCTTTTTTTTGAAAAAAAAAGACCTTTTGAAGAAAAGTGTATTTTGAAATATTTTGGAAATTCTGAACTTTTTTTCAAAGCAATCTTACTGCTTTAACTGCATAGAGACGATAAATGAAAGCGCGTAAGCGCCGCGCCGACGTCTAACGGATAAGCATTGGTACGGAACCCATAGGAATGTAAACAAAATTTATACTTATTATTAAAATCTCTATAAAACATCTGATAATTTGATGTTAATATGTCTAATGATCATTTTTGACCGCCAGAGATGGCATTTTTTTTTACTTTTTTTTACTAGATTTTCAAAACCGCTAGACCAGCCTTCATGAAAATATGATCAGTTCTTCTTGTTAATACAAGTAAAATGTTTTTTGAATTATTCAAATCGGACACTCCGTTCTCATAAAAACTGAGTTACCGTTTTTGGCACTTTTTACTCATATCTTCGGAACGGCTAGACCTACCTTCGCCAAAAACTAATCAACATGTTTCCTTATCGATACGAATCGAATGTTTTTTGAATTATTCAAATCGCTTCATCCGTGTTCCCAAAATCGTCGACCAAAATTTGATCCGCACACACACACATACACGCACAAACACACACACACATACATCAATTTTTTATAAGGTATGCCAAAATGTTCACAAACCTCTGAAACGTAAAGATATATAAAAATTTCATTTTCGATTTTTTTGCAATTACTATAACTTGCCCTACGGGAAGTTAAAAGTTAGCCAGGCTAAGCACAGTCTAAGCGCCACTCTGGTACAAATGTTTACCCAAGTGCGTTTAGACTGTTTATGTACTGGGGCACTTTTCCAATTTTGAGAGAAAACTATTGAAAAATGTGAAAATGCCGCCAAGCTAAGCACACTATAAGTGAAAATGTCGCACAGAATTATTTGCAAATGCGTTTAGACTGTGACTAAACGGGAGCACTTTTTCAATTTTGTGGAAATTAGCCTATTTTTTTTTTAAATTGAATTCGAAATGAAATGACAATTGGTAATGTTCTGGAGATAAATTTGATTGATTTATGATTTCAATTTGATTTGCTCAGATATAACAAACAAGATAGCAAAAATAATGAAAGTTACAGTATTTGTAATAATATATTTGAAAACGTTTAAAATTTCTCGAATATTTCATTACGGCACGGGAAGTTCCAGCAATTTGCCTTAAGGCACGATGCCATACACCACTAGTTAAATTTTGGTACTTTACCGGTATTCCGGTTTTAAAATGAAAAATTACCGAAATACCGGTATTGAAATTTTTCCCTAATTCCCTGATTGGGATGGCACTAAATAACTAAATAACTTTTTTGACAATCTTGCCTCTGCTTTTTATTAGCAAAGAACTGGAGGTACAATTTGACACCATCTGAATCAATTTGTTTGAATTCGAGTAGTTTTGTAGCTGTCGAAATAGAACGTAATGCAATGGTGCAAGGGCAGGTTTATATGGTGGATGTCAAAAAGTTTCTCAGAACAAGCTCCAACAGTCAATTACCATTTCGATTTGCCAATTCAAGTCCATTTTATTCAAGTTTGTTGTTTAATTTCGTTAGTAGTTCAGTATTAGCGTTCCGTTAGTTGGTAAGGGTAAAAGCCGATAATTCCTTTGTAATCAACTTCAACTGGACGGCCAGAGCGTTATTCATCTTTGAGTGGAAATTATTAGAACGAAATTTGACAAATCAATATGGACACTGCTGTTTTTTAGGCTTTTGTGAGCTTAAGGTCCGTTTGTTAGAAAAAATAAGGAAAAAACTGACAAGAATGACTAATGGATCGTCTACTAACCAATAACAAAATGTATTTGACATTTAGACTAACTAAAATAAAGCCAGCTATGTAATACTTACACTTTTATTCCCTTCTGCCAAGTAGCGATAATGAGACCCTTCACGACAACATCGACAGGGAAATAGTCCATGACGTTGTCCTGGGCTATGAGCGCTGCTCGAAGAAGACCTGTAAATAAAAAATGATTCTATAAAGCTACCGAATATCAATATTGTTTGTTCACAATAATATTGACCTTTTCCAGAGGCTATAACCAAACCTACCGGCCCATTCATATTGTCCGCCCAGCCTGGTAACGGATCTTTCCACATCGAGATAACTGTAAAGCAATATGATAAAGGATAATTAGTCCAGTCATTTGGTGCAAAAAAGGCTGTTGCCGGTACAGTACTCCGGGAATTCTGAAAATTGGTAATATTATAGATTTTGAGGTGCTCTTTGCGAAAATCAACTTTGCCACCTCAAATTTGAACGGCAAGTTGCCGCAATATTGAAAAAATGGCGTCAAAAAACAGCTTTTTCAAAATATCTCCTTTCTGGCTGATTCTGCGTAAAAATTATCTGTGTACGAATTAAACTAGATAAAATTTCCTACAATTCCTTAGAAAACCGTTTTTTTGTAAAATTGATAGTTTGAGAGTACGGCCGCCTCAAAGTCTTTGCTGCTCTCGCCGTAGTATCAAATCTCTCCATATATGACAGCACTTCGAACTTGACCACATTCTCTCTAATAATTAATATTTTCAATGTTAAATTAAGCGAATGAGATCTAGAAATAAAATAATTCAAATATTTTTCTGTTTTTTTTGCTGATTTTTTAACGCTTCAAGCTACTTGAAGCTATAAGGTGCTACTCAAGCTATAAGTATACTTATAGCTACTTTGCCATTGAAGTGTTAAAAAAATAGCAAAAAAAACGATAAATATTTGAATTATTTTATTTCTAGATCTTATTCGCTTAATTTAACATTGAAAATATTTATTTATTAAAAGGTATGTGGTCAAGTTCAAAGTGCTGTCATATATGGAGAGATTTGATACCACGGCGAGAGCAGCAAAGACTTTGAGGCGGCCGTACTCTCAAACTATCAATTTTACAAAAAGACGGTTTTCTAAGGAATTGTAGGAAATTTTATCTAGTTTAATTCGTATATAGATACTTTTATCGCAGAATCAGCCAGAAAGGGGATATTTAAAAAAAGCTGTTTTTTGACGCCATTTTTTCAATATGGCGGCAACTTGCCGTTCAAATTTGAGGTGGCAAAGTTGATTTTCGTAAAGAGCACCTCGAAATCTATAAGATTACCAATTTTCAGAATTCCCGGAGTACTGTACCGGCAAAACGACCAAATGACTAGACTAAATGGTAATTTGTCTGTTTTGTTTTTGGTTTATGTCTCTAATTTTTTGGCATGGCGAACTTTCAGTTTTTATGCCGTGTGTTAGTACTATTGGTGTTTGGTAATCAAGGTCTTGGATATTCGAATTTTGAACAAATAATGTTGTCTTAGGGGACGTCCACTAAACACGTGATGGATTTTTTAAAAGATTTTTTGACACTTCTCTCCCTTGGTGATATATAAAATTAGCCCCCCCCCCCTCCCATCAAACATCACGTGTATTTTTAATTACAAGAAAAAATGTAAAATTTTTGATTTTTTTTAAATGTATGAATTTAAAAAAAAATAGGTGAAAAATAAATACACGTGATATCTTTTCTCTCCTAAGAACCTCAAGTAATGGACGCCTCCTTATGGTGTCTTAGTTTTGGAGTTTTGGTTTTGCACAATTTAGTACCAGGAACTTGGATATTTAATATTTGAGTAATGAGGACCTTGATATTTTATATTTGAAAATTGAGAAACTTGATGTTCAACATTTTGTTATCGAGGACTTTGCTTAAGGAATTTTAAGCATTCAACATTTGACACCAAACTTTGTTGAAGAAAACTTTGATGTTAAGTGGCACAACTAGTGTATCCGCCTAAAAAAAGGTGATTTTTGACAATTTATATTAAAAAAACTTCTTTGTCAATCATTTCAAAATTTTAGGAATATATTTATACATGTTTTTAGATTACATAGTAAAATTTTTGAAGAAAAAAATTAAATATTTTTTAAGTTATCGTCGATCTCCAACGACGCGACAAAAAAAAGACCCTTCACTGCTGCAGTGATTCCGGCCTTCTACGTGGATGAAATTTAAATAAAAATTCTTGTTAAACTAGATAATATTGTCTGTAAAATGAACTACGATAAAGAAAAAAAATAAAAATTGACAAAACGACGGCGTTTTTTTTAAAAACAGTAGAATTTTACCCAAAGTTTTGGTTGTTTTTGGATTGCCAAAATTCGATTTTTGTTCCGATCAAAAAGTCGATAGTTCATTTCACGGAGAACTATATATAGAACATGTAAAAAAAATTTGATAGTGATCGGATCATTTGTTTTTGAGTAATCGCTGCAGCAAATTCGGAAAATGCTGTTTCGAGAAAAACGCGTTTAAAGATTAAATGATCGTTATACTATATACTAGATATATACTCTTTAAATGGCTGTAATTCAAAAACTATTTAAGATATCGATTTAAAATTTTTGGTATGTTATTTTTAAAGATATAACCTATTGAAATATAGAAAAATTGAAAATTCGATTTTTTGAAAATTTCACACTAGTTGTGCCCCTTAAATATTTGGTACATGGCAATTGGGCAAGGACTTGAGATTTCCATGTTTGGGTGTTAATGACTGTTTAATGCCAATTTTATTGGCAATAGACTTATAGCAAACCTTGCACAAAGTTATTATTAATAAAAAAAAACTTTTTTAGAACTTTGTCATGTATATTGTTTTGTTCGATTATCTTACCTATCCCCGGTCTGTACAATATGAGAGGCAACCTATCAGCATACTCTTCAACCACATTCTCTGCCAAATGCTTAGTGTAAACATAGGTGTTCCTCATGTTTCCTTTAATCCTGCAACAAAAATCAAACAATACACCATCATATTTCATCAATATACTATTAATCTCTCCTTACAATGGTGTCAAACAAGCTGCATTGTATTCGTCCTCGATTCCTTCGGCAACCCTGATGGCTTCCCTCCAATCTCCGTGGTTTCTGTACACTTTTTCTTCGATGACATTCTTGTCGGTGTTGCAATATGTGGTTGAAACGTGGACACCAACCACCAGATTTGGCATTTGCAACATCAGTTCCATCATTTCTCGAGTTCCTCTGGTGTTCATGAGGGTTGCCTTTTTTAAAGGATCGTCGAATCTAGATTAAAAATATATTATAGAAGTATATATATAGTCAAACGCCAGCTGTTATGGCAATTTGTAGATGGAGATGTTGAAAAATGCTGGTGGAAATTTGATTTTGGCTGATTGATTGCCAACTAGTGTTGATCCTGAAATAAATCTATTTTCCATTCACCTGACACTGGCGGCAGCATGGAACACAACATTAGACTTTAAAACTATTTTTTTATCCTTCTCGTTTAGTCCCAACCCCAAACTGGTGACATCACCACCCACAGCCGATACTTTGGTCAATGCCTCAGGATTAGTCTCTCTTAGCAAATCGAATAACTGGAAAATGATTTACAATTTATTCAATTTGTCTGTATATATATATATATATATTTCTCAATAGACATGTTTGATTATTCACCGGATTTTGCAAAATATCGTCGACTCTTTCCGAAACAGTTTGTCCTTTCTTCTCGCGAATCAGCAGGACGATGCTTTTTACATCTGGACATGATCGTAGAAGTTTTTCGATTAGAACTTTGCCAATGAAACCTGAGAAAATAATATTGGTTAGATAATTAAGAATTAAGATTTTGTACTAGACTAGTTTAAATACCCGTTCCGCCAGTGATGAAAATTTGTTTGTCTTTAAAAAATTCAGGAATACTCGGCACGTCCATGTCTGAAATTTTCAACCACATTAATAAAATTAATACGAAAAACCATTCACTTTTAATTGAATATTTTAAATTACTTTTTGGTTGATTTTCTGTAACTCTGGTCTGAATGGACTGATGTCTAAATCGTGACTAAAATGTTCTACTTTTCGTTTTCGTGAATTTTAAAATAATCTAAATTAAAAGTTCGATTAAAAAACGAAAATAACGTCAACGAGAATACAGAATGTGTAATTGTTACTAAGAAAACATTATTTAGTATTCCTGTTTGCTTCATGTTTAATTAATTTAATTGACTAATTGAATAATTCAAATTGCAACACGAGCAATATATATTGTATTTGACTACAAGCACTGACCATGCCCCAAAATTACATTATTTTATTTTATTTGTATTGATGAAATGAAGATTTGATTAAATTTTTGAAATGGAATATCTAACGGTTTCGGAGATCCAATAAAAATGTAAACTAGTTGTGCATGGCGTCGTGCCTTAAGGCAAATTGCTGGAACTTTCCGTACCGAAACGAAATGTTTGAGGAATATTAAATGTTTTCAAATAGATTATTATAAATGTTATAAAATTGTATAATATTTATAAGAATTATAAAAACTGAATTGCAAAGTTGAAATTATTTGTTTAAAGTATATTAGAACTTTAGTCTGAATTAAACTTAAAATCTGAATTATTTGCGATATACAAAAGAATTTTTTGTCAAAATTAGCAGAAAGTTTTTTGAATCATTTAAATCAGATGCTTTGTTCTCTCAAAAACTGATATTTTTTGCACATTTAGCTCGGTATCTTTGAAACGACGGTACCTGCCTTTGCCAAAATCTAATCACTACTTTCCCACATCATTACGAATTAAATGTTTTTTAGATCATTCAAATCGGATGCTCCGTTTTCTCAAAAAGTCGATTTCTATTTTCTGCACTTTTTGCTAAGTATCTCCGAAACGGCTGGACCTGCCTTTGCCAAAAACTAATCAGCACATCTCCCTATCAATAGGAATCGAATGTTTTTTGAACCATTCAAATCGGTTGATCCGTGCGCCCGAAAACGTGAACGAAAAAATGCGGACAAAGCACACACACATCCATTTTTTCGGAAGTATGCCAAAATGTTCAGAAACCTCTGAAACGTGAAGAAATTTAAAAATTTTCAAATTTGTTTAAAAAATTTCAAAATACTCAAACATATAATTATGCGAAATTAAAAAAAAAAAAAAATTTTGAAGCGTTTTTATGAAATTTAATTTTCAGTACGATAATTAGAGCTATTTGAAAAATATAATTTTTTCAAAGTTTAAAAAAAAATTAAATTGTTTTTAAAAGTTTTAATTTTGGTTTTTGAAGTTCCAGCAATTTGCCTAAAGACACGATGCCATGCACCACTTGTTTAAATATTTATTTATCTAATTCACAACTAAGTTAATGACATCACGAATTATATAATAACATCAAATATACATTTATATTTATAAATATTTATATTTCAAGAAAAAACACATATAAAAATTACTATAAAATAAATTTAATTTAATAAACTAAATGTTGTACTCTCGGTGCTATCACAAAATATAAAATGCATCCTATGAATAAATATTTTAGTGTGTAATGCAGCACTTTTAACCTAAAAATAAAACAATATAATAGATTAATAAATCTAATAACTCCATAATTTATCATTTATGTTAAATTCATCGTTTTCACCTGTTATATTTTTTATATTCAGTAGGATTTTCTGGTTCCTTCAGAAGATATCTAGATGATCCTATTCTAGCGTCCCATGAAAATGAATAAACATCAATCTTTTCCATGTCGTAGTCGAAATCGTTTCTATAATTAAATTTAATACGAAATCACAAATCAAATTTATAATTGCGAATTTAGTTTTGAACTAAACTAATTTAGGAGCAAATTGTATTTTATTTTTTTTTGGTGCTAAAACTGTGAAAATGCTATTTATTTTCTGTCTCTTTATTAATGTAGGAGCAAATTGTATTTTATCCTTTTTTCTTGGTACTAAAACTGTGAAAATGCTATTTATTTTCTGTCTCTTTATTAAATTAGGAGCAAATTGTATTTTATCCTTTTTTCTTGGTACTAAAACTGTGAAAATGCTATTTATTTTCTGTGATCAGTCGTATTTTACGATTGGCGCTTTATAGTTACATTTATTACCCACCTGTCTTCAGGTAACAAATTGTGCAGCGAATGCCAAAAGTTTTCACTTTTGAAGTCCCAATTTCTGGTTGAAAATAATCCGACTGCCATAATGGCAGCATATGCTTTTCGTAGAATCTTCATTAACCTTGATCAAATTATTTAATTAATTAACAAATAATAAAACTAGTTGGTATTGGTATTTTGTCTTGAGGCAAGTTACATGAACTTCCCGAAATGTGTAAATAATCGACTTAATCAATTAAAAATAAATTAATTTATGAGTGATTATAAGTATTCCGAGTGGATTTATTACACGTCATTGAAAACGAACGAACGAACACGTTAACTCGGAGTATTTTCTAAAAACAAATTTTCCAAAATCAATAATTTTCATAATTGAACCAGTTTTCGTAGGACTTTATTGATTTAGTATGTTCAAGACCAAGTACACTATCGTTATACCAACTAAATCATTTAATTTTATTTTTAACAAACGTCAAAAAAACTACTCATTTTCTCAAACTTTGATGAATTTTTAAAATTAAACTACTTGTCGTAAGGCCGTAATATTACAGCAAGTTCTACAAGGCCATGATATATCGCAAAAAAAGTTCCATGAAAATCGCCTTAAATTCTTTTTTCAACAGTTATTTACTAGAAAACGGCTCGGTAGATTTTCCCCCAAAACTAATCAGTATTATTCCCAACTAATATCTTTCGAACAGTTTTTGATTTTTTAAAATCGATTCGGTAGAATGAGCTTAAATGTGGACGAGAAGTTTAACACTTTTTTCGAAATTACAAAGAAACGGCTCGGCCGATCGTCGCACAAAACTGAGAAACGATAATCCTCATCGAGATACATCAAATGCTTTTCAAATATCTGAAATCGGTTCAGGCGTTTTTGAGCAAACGTCGATGAAAGTTCTAATTGTGACAAATGCCAAAAAGACCATACTAATTTTTTCAAACTTTGACGAATTTTTAAAGCTAAACCAGTTGTCGTAGGGCCGTAATATTTTAGTATGATCTAGAAGACTATGGTCAGAAAAAAATCATAAAAATCGTCGATTTTTTTTTCAAACTTTATTACAAGAAAACGGCCCGGCCGATCTCTACCAAAAACTGATCAGCACGATTTCCAACCAATATCTTTCGAACGGTTTTTGAATTTTCAAAATCGATTCAGAATTGCGGGCTAAAACGTAGACGAAATTTTTTTCACTTTTCTGCGATTTATAAAGAAACGGCTTGGCCGATCGTCGCACAAAACTGACAAGTAATAGTCCTCATCGAGATACATCGAATGGCTTTTAAATTTTTAAATCGGTCCAGCCGTTTTTGAGAAAACGTCGATTTACGGCAAAAAATCTGTTCACATACACGCACACACACATACTTTTTCCAAATTTGGTCTCATTCGATTCAGAATGGCTTGAAACGTCGAGAAAACATAAAATTAGCGATTCGGATTTTTTGATGAAAACATAAACTTCTCCTTCGTGATGTTAAAAATGGTGAAAAATGCTACACTTGGGTTTACTTACATTGGTTTGCGTCCTGTGATTTTTAAAAGGCTGTCCAGGATGAATCCTGGGATAATATTAAAGGAGAAAAACTGAAATAGAAAATAGTTATAAAGTAGTTCTCTATCAAAGTCCAGTGGTTAAAATCTATTACATAATCTAATATACCAGTAACCAAAATTTGATCCAACTGCTGGTCAACGTACAACTTGGGTACCACAAAAGTTTAAAAGGCGATTTCGAGTATAATTCCATCCCGATTTCGTAGACCTCTTCTTGAGTCTTAATAACTTTATCGCAAATCGAACAATTGTAAATCGGTAGATTACTTTGAGGGCCCCTAAACAACAAAATGATAAATCAATTTTTTATAAAAAAGGAAATTTGGATGCAAATTACTTTTTAGTCAACTTATTCCAAGTTGCAACCAGGAGGCCTTTGATAACGACATCTACTGGTGCATAGTCTAGTATGATTTTGGGGTTGGCGTAAGCGACTCTCAGAAGGCCTAAATTAATACAAGTTTTATTTGCTGCAAATCTGGAAATTTATATTTAGAGTTTACCCTTTCCGACGGCAACAGTCAAACCTACAGGGCCATTCCAATTGTCAATCCATCCTGGAATTGGTTCCTTCCAAGCAGACACGACTGCAAATGGAAATATAATGTCATACTACTTTATGAATGGTGATTTGTCAGAAATTGCTACTTACCAATGCCTGGTCTGTATAAAACCAAGGGCAGCCTGTCGCTGTAGTCTTCCACGATATTTTCAGCTAGATGTTTGGTGTACAGATAGGTATTTTTTAATCCTCCTAGACATCTAAAAATAATCAAAACATATATATCTTGATAATTGATTTCTCATGTTTTGGAACCTGATACTACTTACTTTTCAGTGAGGCATGCAAGTTTATATTCATCATTATAGTTCTCTGCCAGTCTGATGGCTTCCCTCCAATCTCCGTGGTCTCTGTTCACTTTTTCTTCTATGGTGTCTTTATCAGTATTGCAATAAGTAGTCGACACATGGACACCAACCACCAAATTGGGCATTTGCAACATCAGTTCTATCATTTCTCGTGTTCCTCGAGTATTCATCAAAGTTGCCTTTGTTAAATGATCATCGAATCTAACAAATGCACAAGATAAATTATTTTTGTTTAGATCAAAGATCTTGATTTGACCCACCTGACACTGGCGGCCACATGGAATACAATGTCCGATCTGAGTACTAATTGTTTGTCAGGTTCGTTCAAACCTAATTGGAGTTGAGTGACGTCACCAGATACTGCTACCACTTTTTCAAATACTTCAGGCGTTTTTTCTTTTACCAAACTGAATAACTGCAAAAGATGATAAATGAAATAATCGCAGGGCTTTTAGTTAATATCAGTATTTAGTAGGGTTTATACAAAAACCGACATTTCAGAAAACCGGTTTTCGAATTTTAATTTTACTAAAAAACCGGTTTTAACCGCTTTCCGAATTTTATATAGAAAATAAATTTTTGCTCGAATATTCTGTAATTTATCCGCAAATTTAGTGTAATTTAGAGCAGTATTTGACTGAATTTATTTATTGTTTAATTTTATAGATAGTAAACAAAATTATTTTAATTTTAATTAGTAGAACTAAAATATAGTTTGTTATCTTACTTAGATTATCTTGATTAAATAACTTTGAAAATAATTATTCGTTATTCATGCATCATTTTCACATATAAGTGTGAAAATATTTTTATGATAGTAAAAAGAAAGTTTCGAATAAATAAAAATAATACATTTTTAAATAAAAAAATGCATTAAATTAAAAAAAAATTTAAAAAATATTAGATACATGTTGATACATACTTGTTAATATCAATTTTAGTTTTAAAAACAATTAAGCTAAACTCGGGTATTTTCTGTTCCGAGCAATTTTAATTAATTAATTTTAAACATTCTAATTGTTTTTTTTGCTTAATAAAATATGAAATAGAAAATATTTTCATACTTGCGACCAAAATATGCTTAATTGTTTTTAAAGTCTGATATAATAAGTTTTTTGTTCTTTAATTTGTGGATTCTACGGTTTAAAACTCTTTTTTTAAGTTTGAGTAGAGGAAGTTACTTCTTCAAAAAAAGTCACACTGATTTAAATTAATGTATACACTGGTATATAAATCTAAATTAATATATACAAATCCTTTCTGGAAACCATTGCAGACTGATAAGATATCGTATGTTATTAAACCGATATGATTTCAAAAATCAAAACGCTTTCATCTATCTTTTATATTTGGCTATATTTGTCATTTTCTATTTATACAGTAAAAACCGACTTTTTTCACTAAAAAACCGGTTTTCTAATTCCATGATTTTCGCCAAAAAACCGGTTTTTGAAAACCGACAAACCCTAGTATTTAGTGTTACCAGATTACAGTGATCATTATCGAGTGTTACCTCATTTTGAAAAATTTCCTCGAGTCGCTCCTCAATCGGTTTGCCCTTTTTCTCTCTAAGAAGCAAATACATGACTTTGAAATCGGGACAACTCCTTAGAATCTTCTCTATCAAGACTTTTCCTAAAAAACCTAAAAAAAACATCATGTTACATATTACATTTACAAATATTTATATAAGAAATTAGGTACCTGTTCCCCCAGTGATGAAAATTCGTTTATTTTTAAAAGATTCCGGAATACTCGGCACGTCCATGTCTGAAACTTTTTACCACAATTTTTAAACTTACTAAAATTTCAACAATAAACCTTTCACATTTGTTTAAACAAAATCTATTTCCTTTATACCTTTTCTATTTCTGGTGTGAATTAACTGAAGGCCGAGTCGCGACTAAAATATTTTATTTTTAAATTGAAAACTTGTAATGTAATATTGTTATCAAAAAGCACTATTAAACATTCTAATTTGCTTCCTGCTTCAATGACTAATTGAATAATTTAAATTGCAACACGAGCACTGTATATTGAATCAACATGGATTCATGCCTGCCCGTTCTACAATAACAAATTTAATCTGTATTAAACAATATATAGCTGAGAATCTTGACACTAATGGACAAGTTGATGTTATTTACACTGACTTCAGTAAAGCTAATGACTAATTGAATAATTTAAATTGCAACACGAGCACTGTATATTGAATCAACATGGATTCATGCCTGCCCGTTCTACAATAACAAATTTAATCTGTATTAAACAATATATAGCTGAGAATCTTGACACTAATGGACAAGTTGATGTTATTTACACTGACTTCAGTAAAGCTTTTGACAAAATTGATCATAACATTCTTTTTACTTAATTATCTAAGATTGGTCTGAATTCTTCACTTATTTATTTTTTCATAATCGTAAACAGTTTGTCTATCTTAATGGATTCTTGAGCAATATTGAAAATATCAGTTCTGGTGTTCCTCAGGGACCCATTCTTAGTTCACTACTATTTATTATTTTTATTGATGACATATTTGAAATTATTAGCTGTCCACATTTATTATTTGCAGATGATCTCAAACTATATCTCAAAATAAATTCTATTGATGACTGCTTATTATTACAGTCTCAACTTGACTCTTTCCACTCTTGGTGTGTCTATAACAAATTACATTCAAATATATCAAAGTGCAAGATTTTTAGCTTTTCTCATAAGCGCGTCCCAATACATTTTGATTATAAAATTTCTAACACCAGCATTGATAGATGTAATAAAATTTCAGATTTAGGAGTTCAAAATTAGAATATGGTTCGATTATTTGGTATCCTCATCAAATCAACAACTCTGATGCGATAGAGAAGGTTCAGCAAAAATTTCTGAAATATCTTTTATTATTATTATAAAACATATAAAATTTACCCTGAACGTGGCTTTTGATTGACCACAACACTTTACTAAAAGAATTTAGTATTCCTTTCCTTGCCTCACGTCGATTTATCTGTACAATTATGTTCTTATTCAAACTTTGCAATAATTCTATAGACTGTCCTCTTATTCTTAACCAACTATCCTTTAATGTCCTAATTATTTTTCAATTATGCTACTCCTAAATCTAATTCTCTCTTAAATTGGCCTATTTCACTTATGTCCTCTAACTTTAACTTTAACTTAATTAATAATGAAATAGATATTCACAACACTTCACCTAATAATCGAATAATCTCCATCTGCACAAGTTAACCTTTTTATTTTCTTTTCAAATATCTCATTATTTTATCTTATTCTGTTTATAAATAATATTGTTACATTCTGCATTATATGTAATTTTATGTTAAGCATTTTATGTTAATAACTATATATTGTAATTTTGTATATATTTTAATTGTTATTCATTATGTAAAATAATTGCATTTTTGAGTCCTCTTGGAAGAAATCTGTGGGCTATATATTTGAAATAAATAAATAAATAAATAAATATACTATTCGAATGCAGGCACTAGTCATGATCTAAAATTCGTTAAAATCGAAATCAGAAGTTTGATCGTATTTATAAGTTTTGAAAACTTCAATGACAATATATATCCTTTCTCCAAATTGGCCATCAATTTGAATATTGGTAACCTCTCATAAATTTGTTCCTTTCTAAAAGTTGTCAATCTATCGCAATTTTGGCAACCTTTTTAAAAATTTGTAATCTTTCTAAAATCAGAAAAACTCTTTAAAATTTTCCAAAAACCACTTATTGATCTCTCTGAAAATTTGTATTCTTTCTGAAAATTGGTCACTTCACTGAAAGTTGGCAACGTTTTCTGAAATTTGCAATATTCCTGAAAATGGGTAACTTTTCTAATAACTAAAGTCTCTGATTATATGTAGCCTTACTGAAAATTCGAAACTCTTCTGAAAATTGATAAACTTCGTAAATTGGTTATATTTCTGAAAATAGGCAACCTCTTTGAAAAACTAAGTTTTAGTAAAAATGTCTGTTACAAAATAAATTATTTATTTGGAAAAACAATTAGACCTAAAGACAACAACAAAATTTACAAGTTTTTGTAGTCAATGTTAACTAATAATTTCACTAAAATAAAATTGTTTCTACTGTACTAAATAACTGTTGATCTTTGGCAGTATCACATAGTACAAAAGGCAGGTCCAGAATAAATATTTTATGGAGTAGTGCAGAATCTTCAACCTGAAATTAAACAGACGGGATTAGATGATTTAATTTAGTTAATCAATTTATAAATAATAAATGGATAGTTATGAATAAATCGATGTCAAACAAAAATTATTTCAAGTTGAATTCAACTTAATTATATTAAGTTGAAGTAATTATTAAAAAAAATTCTTTAAAAAAATCTATAGTTTTTTATGGACTACAATTTGAAATCCTCAAACTTCTAAGTTGTTAAATACTTCTGAAAATAACATGATTTTAATAACAGTGTTAATATTGTGTTTGGCGCCGATAGCTTATAGGATATTTGCGTAACTAGAAATTCAAATATGTATAATAAATTAATGTTTGGTTACTTTTGGTACTGAGCCCTGGCACTCGGAAGATCTATTTCCTCTTTCAAAAGATATTTGGACATTCCAATTCTGGCATTTCTGGCGAATTCCCGAACGTTGAGTTTACTTCCGTCGACATCAAAGTCTTTCCTGGAATAAAAAAAAAAATTATTCAATTTGATAATATTAGAATTTTTTATGAAAAATTTGAACTTACCTGTCGCTTCCTAGAAGTTCCTTACTGAGATTCGTAAAGTTTTTGGATTTAAACAGCCAGTTTCTCGAAACGAAATACGAAACTGATATTATGGCGAAGTAGACTTTTCTTGTCAGTTTGCCCAGCCTAGGAATTAGAGTTAATAGGAAATGTTATTAAGTGGTGTACCTCAAGGATAGAATCTGATATTTCGGAACTAGGGAGGAAACTTCATTAAATGAAATTAATATATTAATAGATGAGTTGCTGCAAGGTATTATAATGTGAGATTGTTTAATTTTGTACAAATCTTCCAAATATGCTAAGTATTTTTGACAAATCGTGTAAATAATACGCATTATCAAAAAAGAAACATGCGCCTGATGCATACAAGAAGTATTTTCAATATTTTAATTAATGTTAGTAATTAATCTAATTGTCGTATGTCTGGAAGAATGATGAAGAACTCTTCATACACTCGTCAAGAACTCGTCATACAATGTTTCATTAAATTTCACAAAAAAATCTAACATAAATGGACGATTTTTGCCAAAAATTAATGATAACGATTACCCATACATTGATATAGATATTACGAAACCGTGGAAAATTTTACAATTTGCTGCTAATTCTAAAGAAACTGCTCCGACGATTGTCTCCCAAACTTGACAAACACTACTCTTCATTGAATAATACCAAATGGCTTTTAATTTTTTGAAATCGTTTTAGGCAAAATAAATAAAACTGGACAAAATACTGCTCATACATACACACACACACTTACTTGTTCCCGAAGGAGAAGTTTACGTTTTCACCAAAAAAATCGATTTGCTAATTTTATGTTTTTTCGACGTTTCAAGTCATTCTGAATCGAATGACATCAAATTTAGAAGAAGTATGTGTGTGTGCATATGAACAGAATTTTTGTCGTAAATCGACGTTTTCTCAAAAACGCCTGAACCGATTTCAGAAACTTAAAAGCCATTCGATGTATCTCAATGAGCACTATAGTTTGTCAGTTTTGTGAGACGATCTGCCGAGCCGTTTCTTTGTAATTTAAAAAAGAGTGTTAAACTTTTTGTTCACATTTAAGCTCATTATACCGAATCGATTTTAAAAAATCAAAAACTGTTCGAAAGATATTAGTTGGGAATGATACTAATTAGTTTTAGGTACAAATCTACCGAGCCGTTTTCTTGTGATTAACTGTTGAAAAAAAATTTAAGCCGATTTTAATGGAACTTTTTTGGCGATATATATCATGGTCTTTTAGAACTTACTCAAATATTACGGCCTTACGACAAGTAGTTTAATTTTAAAAATTTATCAAAGTTTGAGAAAATGAGTAGATATACTACTATTTATAGTATACGATTTACTTGGTATAACGATAGAGTACTTGGTATTAATAAACATACTGGCTTAGTTATAAAAAAATATTGAATTTTAAAATTTTGCTTTTCGAAAATACTGTGAGTTTAACGTGTTTGTTTGTTTTCAATTATGTGTAAAAAATCCACTCGGAATACATTTAATCACTCATAAATAAATTTATTTTTTATTGATTAAGTCGATTATTTACACATATCGAGAAGTTTATGTAACTTGCCTCAAGGCAAAATACCAATATCAACTTGTTTTAAAGTTGATCTAAAACGAATCAGAATGACTTGAAAGGTCGAGAAAACTAAAAGTTTCAAGAAAAAAAACTTCATGTTAAAAATTGCATTTTTACTCACATTGGTTTTTTCCCAGCTACTTTCAGCAATTCGTCCACAAGGACTGCTACCGAAGCATTTAGTAATACGAACTAAAATAATAGGGATATACATATATATATATATATATATATATATATATATATATATATATATACATTTGGCAGTCTATTACTATTATTACCAGAATTCGAAACGTCGTAAGACTTTTTACAAAATAATTAAATGGATACCACATGGTGCCATTAAACGGATAATCGTTAACTTCTGCAAGTGCCATGTCGCGAATTTCTGCATGCGTTTGCTTCATGTAAGTGTTCATGGAGCAATTGTAAACAGGAAGAGTCTGTGTATCTCTGAAATAAAGAATAAATATATAATAATTAGGACAGACAGGATAGTGAGGACTTAGTATTGTTTTATTACCTTTCCGTTCCTTTTTTCCAACTGGCAGTCATCATGCCGTTTACAACCAGGTCAACCGGCATATTGTCCAATATATGGTTAGGATCTGCTTGCATGACTCTCAAAAATCCTGAAATTTGAAAATAAAGATCTCGCATCGATATCTTAGATGTAGACTTCATATTGTGATTTTTACCTTTGCCTGTTGCTAAACTGAGGCCGACAGGACCATTTAAATTGTCAGCCCATCCTGGCAAAGGTTCCTTCCACATAGAAGTGACTGGAAACAATTTTACTTAATCTATGCCACTTATATTTGTCTTGTGAATATTTTGTATCTCACCAATTCCTGGTCGGTATATAACTAAAGGCAGACGATGGCTATAGTCTTCCACGACATTTTCTGCCAAATGTTTGGTGTAAATATAGGTATTCTTCAAACCATTCAGACATCTGAAGATAACCCAGAATATAATTCATGTTCAACACATCTTCAATATAACTCACTTTTCGGTTAAACAAGCCATTGTATAGTCGTCCTGGTACCCTTCTGCCAATCTGATGGCCTCTTTCCAATCTCCATGGTCCCTGTAGACCTTTTCCTCGATGACGTCTTTGTCGGTGTTGCAATATGCAGTCGACACGTGGACACCGACCACCAAATTGGGCATATCTAACATCAGTTCCATAATTTCGCGTGTCCCTCGAGTGTTCATCAGGGTTGCCTGTTTTAGGGGATCATCGAATCTAGTAAAAAATAAAATAAAATATATATGACTTTCTCCGAGTTCCAAATAGAGAAAATTTTCTTAAATTACTTTTTTTCGACTTTTGACGATTCATCGACTATTTTATTACCTGACACTTGCTGCAGCATGAAAAACGACATGGCAGCCTAAAAGTCTTTTCCTGTCCTCCTCGTTCAGGCCCAATCGCAGTTCGCTGACATCACCGGTGATGGCCTGGACTTTGTCCAAAACCTTTGGATTGGTTTGTCTTATTGTATCAAATAACTAAAACAGTGAAAGTATATTTCATTACTAACTATTATTATTATTTTAATTTATATTTAACTTTCCGAAGGAGAAGTTTATGTTTTCATCAAAAAATCCGATTCGCTAATTTTATGTTTTCTCGACGTTTCAAGCCTTTCTGAATCGAATAAGACCAACATTTGGAAAAAGTATGTGTGTGTGCGTATGTGAACAGATTTTTTGCCGTAAATCGACGTTTTCTCGAAAACGGCTGGACCGATTTCAAAAATTTAAA
Organism: Ctenocephalides felis; assembly: GCF_003426905.1. NCBI lineage: Eukaryota > Metazoa > Arthropoda > Insecta > Siphonaptera > Pulicidae > Ctenocephalides > Ctenocephalides felis. The sequence goes on along the minus strand of NW_020537324.1, from coordinate 78,928,947 downwards.
AGCCACTCGACAATCGGCCAAGACGTTGCTTTATAATTCTCAGAAAAGTGAAAAATTTTTCATCTACGTTTTAGCTCGCAATTCCGAATCGATTTTGAAAATTCAAAAACCGTTTGAAAGATATTGGTTGGGAATCGTGCTGATTAGTTTTTGATAGAGATCGGCCGGGCCGTTTTCTTGTAATAAAGTTTAAAAAAAAAAATTCGAAGATTTTTATGATTATTTTTTTGACGGTAGATACCATAGTCTTCTAGATAATACTAAAATATTACGGCCCTACGACAACTGGTTTAGCTTTAAAAATTCGTCAAAGTTTGCATAAATTAGTATGGTCTTTTTGGCATTTGTCAAAATTAGAACTTTCATCGGCGTTTGCTCAAAAAACGCCTGAACCGATTTCAGATATTTAAAAAGCATTTGGAGTATCTCGATGAGGATTATTGTTTCTCAGTTTTGTGCGACGATCGGCCGAGCCGTTTCTTTGTGATTTCGAAAAAAGTGTTAAACTTTTCGTCCACATTTAATCAAAAACTCGAAAGATATTAGTTGGGAATGATACTGATTTAGTTTTTAGTGAAAATCTACCGAGCCGTTTTCTTGTAATTAACTGTTAAAAAAAAATTAGGCCGATTTTTATGGAACTTTTTTTGGCGATATATATCATGGTCTTATAGAACTTACTGAAATATTACGGCCTTACGACAAGTGTTTAATTTTAAAAATTCATCAAAGTTTGAGAAAATGAATATTTTTTTTGTTAAAATAAAATTAGACGATTTAGTTGGTATAACGATAGTGTACTTGGTCTTTACAATAGTAAACCATTAAAGTCCTATGGAAACTGGTTTAATTATAATTATTGATTAATTAAAATTATTGATTTTTGAAAATTTGCTTTTAGAAAATACTTCGAGTTAACGTGTTCGTTCGTTCGTTTGCAATTATGTATAATAAATCCACTCGGAATACTTTCAATAACTCATAAATTAATTTATTTTTTATTGATTAAGTCGATTATTTACACATTTCGGGAAGTTCATGTAACTTGCCTCAAGGCAAAATACCAATACCAACTAGTTATTTTACCGGATTGTCCAGGATGGTTCTGACTCGTTCCTGCGGCTTCTGGTTCTTCTTACTTCTGACCAGGAGATAAATTGTCTTTACTTCGGGGCAGCATCGTAGGAGTTTCTCGATTAAGACTTTTCCGATAAATCCTGGCGATGGATTATATTTAATTGCAATTATAGTTAATTCAAAACGATCTCAAAAAATAAGGGCAAGTCACAAAAAATCGTGTTATTCGATGGCCAGTTATCAAATTTGGCCTACTATTTAACATAATCATTTTTTCTGGCAGGATTAATAAATTTATATAATGAAATTGTATCACCGATCACTTTTATAGTCGATTACAAGTATTTAATTCTAATTTTCAATTTATAAATATGTGGGTTTGACGTCTTCCTTAGTACTCACCAAGTGTAAATCCAAAACCAAAACTAAGAACTATTTAAAGAAAACTAATATATATATACATTCCACTCACCGCTTCCTCCAGTTATAAAAACTTGCTTTCCACTAAAAAATTCAGGAATAGTTATATCTGTCATAATTCCAATTCAGATCACAATTGTCTAATTATCTTCCTATTTAATCTGTTCCTGGTAGAACACAAATTTACTTACTGATGGATTATCGATTGTCCTAGAACTGTCTTATGCAGAATATTTTTAAATTTAATGCTATGCAGTATTTTTAAATTTATTATTATTCATTAATTTGTGTGACGACAATAATGTGGATTAGAATATTGTTTTGCATTAGAAAAGTCATCGATGACAAATATTAGTTATGTATTTATTCATAAGACAGCTGTAAATATTAATAACAAAAATTATTTCGGATCAAGGTGTTTAATTGAAGGATGGAAAATTTGGAAAAATTTTTTCAGTTTTGCTGATTTTAAATTATTGATAACTTCCCGAAGGAGAAGTTTATGTTTTCGGCAGAAAATCAGTTTTGCCACTATGTTTCGAGTCATTCTGAATCGTTTGAGAACCAAATTGCAACTAGTGGTGCATGGCATCGTGCTTTAAGGCAAATTGCTGGAACTTCACGTACTGTAGTGAAATATTTAGGGAATTTTCAATGTTTTCAAATATATTATTATAAATACTGTAACTTTTTTAACTTTCCGTAGGGTAAGTTATTGTAATCATCCAAATCGTCGAAATTGAAAATTTTTACATTTCTTCACGTTCCTGGTTTCTGAACATTTTGGCACACATCAGAAAAAAGGGATGAGCGTGTGTGTATGTATGTATGAATACAATTTTTCATCCACGTTTTCGGGCGCACGGATCAACCGATTTGAATGGTTCAAAAAACATTCGATTCCTATTGATAGGGAAATGTACTGATTAGTTTTTGGCGAAGGCAGGTCCTGCCGATTAGGAGATAGGAAGCAAAGAGTGCAGAAAATAGAAATCGAGTTTTTGAGAGATCGGAGCATCGGATTTGGAAGATCCAAAAAACATTCAATTCGTAATGACAAGGAGAAGTGGTGATTAGTTTTTTTGGATAAGGCAGGTCCAGCGGTTTCGGAGATACAGAGCTAAAAGTGCAAAAAATGGCTGTTTTTGAGAGAACTAAGCGTCCGTTTCAATTTTTTTTTACAATTTTTTTTTTCAAAAAATAATTCAGATTTTAATTGTAATTCTGACTTAAGTTTTAATATACTTTAAACAAATATTTTCAACTTTGCAATTCAGTTTATATAATTCTTATAAATAAATATTAGACAATGTTACAATAATAATAATAATCTATTTGAAAACATTTAATATTCCTCGAACATTTTGTTACGGTACGGGAAGTTCCAGCAATTTGCTTTAAGGCACGATCACATTCCTAGTTCCATTCTTATTTTGTTGCAAAATATAAGAGCTTATACATTGGAGGACGAGGAAAATAAGGAAACAAAACCTAATTAAAATTGAAGGACCTTTTATCTCATATTTCTAAGAATGAATAAACTGAATTGCAAAATTAAAATTATTTATAATTGAAGTTTAGTATTTTAGCTAGATTTAAAATGAAAATTCAAATCATTTTTGATATGAAAAAAATGGAAATTGATTTTTTGTTCTGACATTTAAAAAAAATTTTTTTTTGTTTTCCTTAAAAATTCTTCGTAACAAAATGTCAAGTTTCGTCGATTTTTCCTCAGAAACGGTTGAACTAATTTAAATGCGATTTCATAAAACTTGATTATCACACGCTAATTAGTTTTATAAGTTAATAATTTTTCCACTTGGTTTTTGAAAAACATTCTGAAGGTAGCAGTCTGGAATTGTGCTAATTAGTTTTTGACAAGGATCAGTTAATTTTTTTTTGTCATTTTGATGTAACATTGAATGACGATAAAATTCCTTGTCTTGATGGTATAATCTTTCTCCGAACTGGTAATCAATCTAAACATTGGTATCCCTCTGAAAGTTGTGAATTTCTCTTAATTCTGGCAAACTCTCTAAAATTGGACAACTAAATCTTACCAAAATTTGCTATCTATATAGTATTCTTACACAAACTCTGAAATTCGGCAACATTCCTGAAAATGTGCTATCTTTCTGAAAACTTCTCTGAAACATGCAACCATGGTGTAAATTAGAAGGTCTCTGAAAATTGGTCACTTATCTAGGCAACCACTTTGAAAAACGAAGTTTTAATAAGAATCCCTGTTACAAAATAAATTATTTATTTGAAAAAATATTTAGACAACAAAATATTGACAATTTATATGTAAGTGTCTTCAATGCTAACTTATAATTTCACTAAAATAAAATTGTCTTTATTGCACTAAATAACTGTTGATCTTTGGCAGTATGACATAATACAAAAGGCAGGCCCAGAATAAATATTTCACGGAGTAGTGCAGGATCTTCAATCTGAAATTAAATAGACGGGATCAGTCGATTGAATTTAGTTAGCTATTGGTGAAATAGTACTTATTTTTAATTTTTTTCTAAATTACTTAAAATCAAATAAAATATTTTATATTATAGCTACTTTTGGTACTGAGCCCTGGCGCTCGGAAGATCTATCTCCTCTTTCAAAATATATTTTGATATTCCCATTCTGGCATTTCTTGTAAAATCCTGAACGTTGAAATTACTTCCATCGACCACGAAATCTTTCCTAGAATAAAAAAAAACAATTTTATTTTTAGTATTTCTAGTATTTGTTCTGATAAATTTAAATTACCAGTCGCTATGTAGAACTTCCTTGTTGAGATTCGTAAAGTTCGAGGATTTGAAAAGCCAGTTTTTCGAAACGAAATAAGACACAGATAGCATGGCGAAGTAGGTTTTTCTTGTCAATTTGCACAGCCTTGAAATAAAAGATCATATTTTAATCAATGCAACTCAACATTAGAAGGAACTTTAAAACTAATATTGATGGGTTCCCTACTTCGAACGTATTCGCAATAAAATTAGTAAAGAAATTCGAGATTTTTTTGGGTGTGACATTATTTCACATTCATATTATTTCTGATATGCGTAAATAATGGCATTCAAGTACTCACATTGGTTTTTTTCCTGAAACCTTCAGCAATGCATCCACAATGACTGCCTCCAAAACATTCAGGAACACAAACTAAAATAAATGATATATATATATATATATATATATATATATATATGCATATATACAGCCAACTCTCCGTTAACAAGGTACTCTGGAAACACAGTTTCTTTACTACACGAAGCCGAAAATCCGACATTCCTCCGATAACACGGACTCTTTATTCCGTGCAACCTATAAACGATTCTAGTAACCAGATATGGTTGTACAAAGATTTAACTAGTGGGGCGCATGGCATCGTGCCTTAAGGCAAATTGCTGGAACTTCCCGTACCAAATATTATTATTTTTTTTTTAAGATTAACATTTTTGAAAAAAAATTACTCTGAAAAATTAGATTTTTAAAAAACTATAAATTTTTGACAAAAATTTACTTTTTTAAAAAAAAAAGACTTTTTGAAGAAAAGTGTATTTTGAAATATTTTGGAAATTCTGAACTTTTTTTTAAAACAATCGTACTGCTTTAACTGCATAGAGACGAATTATCGAAGCGCGTAAGCGCCGCGCTGCCGTCTAACGGATAAGCATTGGTACGGAACCTATTGGAATGTAAACAAAATTTATACTTATTGTTAAAACCTCTATAAAATATCTGATAATTTGATGTGCATATGTTTAATGATCATTTTTGACCGCCTAATGGCATTTTTTTCTACTTTTTTACTAGATCTCCGAAACCGCTAGACCTGCCTTCATGAAAATTTGATCATTTCTTCATCCTGTCAATACAAGTAAAATGTTTTTTCAATTATTCAAATCGGACGCTCCGTTCTCTTAAAACTGCGTTACCGTTTTTGGCACTTTTTGCCCCACATCTTCGGAAGGTTTCCTTATCAATACAAATCAAATCTTTTTTGAATTATTCAAATCGCTTTATCCGTGTTCCTGAAATCGTCGACGAAAATTTGTATCTGTACACACATACATACACGCACACACACATACCACGCACACACACATTTATTTTTTCTAAGATATGCCAAAATATTTAGAAACCTCTGAAACGTAAAGATATATAAAAATTTTCATTTTCGATTTCTTTGCGATCTACGGGAAGTTAATATAAACTTTTTTACAATATGTTTATATAAATATGTCAGATTATATAATAGTGTACGACTTCGGATTAATTAACTAGTGATATGCCAATTTAACATCAATCTTTCTAAAAAAATCAGCTTGAAAAACTTTTTCCAAGATAAACAGTTTTTTAACTTCCCGAAGGAGAAGTTTATGTTTTTATCAAAAAATCCGATCCGCTAATTTTATGTTTTCTCGACGTTTCAAGTGATTCTGAATCGAATGAGACCAAATTTGGAAAAAGTATGCATTTGTATGTGTGTGTGTGTGTGCGAACAGATTTTTTGTCGTAAATCGACGATTTCTCAAAAACGGCTCGACCGATCAAAAATTTAAAAGCCATTCGATGTATTTCGATGAGGACTAGCGTTTCTCAGTTTTGTGCGTCGACCGACCAAGCCGTTTCTTTATAAATCGCAGGAAAGTGAAAAAATTTTCGTCTACGTTTTAGACCGCAATTCTGAATCGATTCTGAAAATTCAAAAACCGTTTGAAAGACATTGGTTGGGAATCGTGCTGATTAGTTTTTGGTAAAGATTGGCCGGGCCGTTTTCTTGTAATGAAGTTTAAAAAAAAAAAAAACTTCGACGAATTTTATGATTTTTTTCGATTTAGATATCATAGTCTTCTAGATCATACTAAAATATTACCGCTCTAGGACAACATTAGCTTTAAAAATTCGTCAAAGTTTCCAAAAATTAGTGTCGTTTTTTTTGACGTTTGTCAAAATTAGAATTTTTTTCGAAGTTTGCTCAAAAACGTCTGAACTGATTTCAATATTTTAAAAACCAATTGATGTATTTTGATGTGGATTATTGTTTTGATATGTTTTTTCAGATTTTTGCAGCGCTCGGCCAAGTCACTTCTTTGTAATTTGGAAAAAAGTTTAAAACTTTTTGTCCACATTTAAGCTCATACTACCGAATCGATTTTAAAAAATCTAAAACTGTTCGAAAGGTATTAGTTGGGAATGATGCTGATTAGCTTTAGGTAAAAATCTATCGAGCCGTTTTCTTGTAATTAACTGTTAAGCCGATTTTTATGGAACTTTTTTTGGCGATATATATCATGGTCTTAAAGAACTTACTGAAATATTACGGCCCTACGACAAGTAGTTTAAGTTTTAAAAAATTGCCGTAGTTTACAGATAAAGGAGGGTTGGCTGTATATATATATTCTATTGTTTATTGTTATTGTTACCAGAATTCGAAACGTCATAAGACTTTTCACAAAATAACAAAATGGATACCACATGGTGCCATTAAACGGACAATTGCTAACTTCTGCAAGTGCCATGTCTCGGATTTCTGAATGGGTATAGTTCATGTACCTGTCCATGGTACAATTGTAGACTGGAAGAGTTTCTGTATCTCTGAAATGAAGGACAAATATATAAATATATAATAATTAGGACAGACAGGATAGTGAGGACTTAGTATTGTTTTATTACCTTTCCGTTCCTTTTTTCCAAGCGGCAGTCACCATACCGTTTACAACAAGATCAACTGGCATATTGTCTAATATGTGGTCAGGATCTCCTTGTACAACTCTCAAAAATCCTGAAATTGGAAAATATGGACATCAAATGTATATCTTAGATGTAGACTTCATATTTTGAATATGTACCTTTTCCTGATGCTAATTCGAGGCCAATAGGTCCATTTAAATTGTCATTCCATCCTGGCAAAGGATCTTTCCACATGGAGATGACTGAAAATAATTTTGTTCAATTCATGCTACCTACGTTTATCTAGTGAATATTTTGTATCTCACCAACTCCTGGTCGATATATAACTAAAGGCAAACGGTGGCTGTAATCTTCCACGACATTCTCTGCCAAATTTTTGGTGTAAGTATAAGTATTTTTCAAACCATTCAGACATCTGAAGACAAACCAGAATATAATTCATGCTCGACACATTTTCAATATAACTCACTTTTCGGTTAAACAAGCCAAAGAATAGTCGTCCTGGTACCCTTCTGCCAACCTAATGGCCTCTCTCCAATCTCCGTGGTCTCTGTAGACTTTTTCCTCGATGACATCTTTGTCGGTGTTGCAATATGCAGTCGACACGTGGACGCCTACTACCAAATTGGGCATCTGCAACATCAGTTCCATCATTTCGCGGGTACCTCGAGTATTCATCAGGGTTGCCTGTTTTAGGGGATCATCGAACCTAGTAAAAAATAAAATAAAATATATATGACTTTCTCCGAATTCCAAATAGAGAAAATGTTCTCAAATTACTTTTTTTCGACTTTTGACGATTCATTGACTATTTTATTACCTGACACTTGCTGCAGCATGAAAAACGACATGGCAGCCTAAAAGTCTTTTCCTGTCCTCCTCGTTCAGGCCCAATCGCAGTTCGCTGACATCACCGGTGATGGCCTGGACTTTGTCCAAAGCCTTTGGATTAGTTTGCCTTATTGTATCAAATAACTAAAACAGTGAAAGTATATTTCATTACTAACTATTATTATTATTTTAATTTATATTTACAATACCGGATTGTCCAGGATGGTCCTGACTCGTTCCTGTGGCTTCTGATTCTTCTTACTTCTGACCAGGAGATAAATGGTCTTTACTTCGGGACAGCATCGTAGGAGTTTCTCGATTAGGGCTTTTCCGATAAATCCTGGATGATAGGAATTAAGAAATAAAACTGTTGACAAATTTATCCATGTTACTTACCGCTTCCTCCAGTTATGAAAACTTCTTTGCCACTAAAAAATTCAGGAATAGTTATATCAGTCATAATAAAGCCAATCCAGATCACAATTGTCTAATTAACTTCCTGGTCGTCCACTAATTTTCCTCCTGGTCGTTTAGCAATCGGCCTAGAACTGTCTATTGCAATTTCCGATGCACAAATATTATATTATCGGACAAAAATTGTTTTTTCATAAATTTACAAACTAATTTGCTTCGCGATAACTGTTAATTTATTTTTGTGCATTAATTTGGGTGACGACTAGACAACGGGAATATTGTTTTGCATTAGAAGTCATTGATGACCTCGAAGATTGCAATGAACTAGTAAATTATTATTTTAAAAGACAAATATTAACTATTCAGAAAAATAAAATAGTAAATAAATTTGGAAGACGACCTAGTCTGTAATAATAAATATCCATGATTCATACATTTAAATAAAATTGCTAAATAACGTATAAATAAATACGGTAGATACATCAAACCAACATTTTTCAGTCCAACCATTTTTGTCAGACTGAGTGTTAGTTCCGCGGCTAATTTCTGGAACGGCTGGACCGATTTTGACGAGACTTTTTTATTGGCAAGTAGGTGATGGTAATAAATTTGTACAATTCATATCCATATTTACTGCTGGTTCTTCTGTTTTTCTTGATAATTATTATATTTATTGAATTACCGAAGGAGAAGTTAATGTTTTTGCCGGAAAATACGACTAGAAAATTTTATGGTTTAAGTGGAAAATTGCAACATTTTTTGTACGAGTCGCAAAAAATTCTGAACCGATTTTGAAATTTCAATTTAATTTGGAAATCGTGCTGAATAGTATTATAATTATATTATAAAATTAAATTTGTTTGTAAATATTTATATTTCAAGAACAAATACATCATTATAAATAAGTAACAAGTTTTACTTAATATTACTAAAAAATAAATGTTGGACTCTCGGTGCTATCACAAAATATAGAATGTATCCTATGAATAAATATTTTAGTGTGTAGTGCAGCACTTTTAACCTAAAAATAAAACAATATAATAAATTAATATGTAATAAAATTTTCTATTAATAAATATACTATTAATATATGATTATCTTATTAGAGAATTTTTCATCATTTTTTGTGCCATGCATTATTGTATAAAATTGGGTGTTTGAATTTAGTCTTTGTAATTTTAAGATAGAAATAACTTTACAATATTTACACTCGGTTCAGAGAAATATTACTAACAATTTATATTGGAATCTGGCCGTGGGCAAATCAATTTCTTCCCTCAATAAATATTTTGATGTTCCTATCCTTGCATTGACCATGTAGTCATACAAATCCAAACTAGAGGCATCGACAATATAATTATTCCTAAAATAAATAAATAAACTAAATAATAAAGAATGTTTTGAATATATATTTCATATATATTATCCTGCATTAAACTCATTTGAGAATAGTCAATTTCGAGCATTTATACATTTTTTAACTAAAATATCTATTAAATGAATCAAACTCTTTCGTTTTTGTTGAAAGGTATGACTTATATCTCACTTGATTCTATGAAAACAAACTTATGCGAGAATATTTTTTTATTTTTGAAAATAAGTGATTAATTTAATTAAAATTATTTATTTCTATTACCTGTCGCTCGGTTTTAGTTCCTGATTCAAGTTTATAAAATTTTTGCATTTGAATTCCCAATTTCGCAAAATAAAGTACGACACTGATGTAATAGCGTGGTATGATTTTATTGTTAGCCTTCCTAATCTGAAAAGCATAAATATTTCAACAAATTGCATTTATTTATAATAAATAACTGTATTTTTTTGTAGAACCAATTTTTTGATAAAATAGAAATATTATGGTAAAAATGCTATATTATAGGTCTATCTTGGTATGAGTTGGTAGTAACAAAGTGTCAAAAAGTTATTCTATTTGCTGTGCGATCAAGCGTTTTATACATAAAACCTAACCTCCAAAAGGCATAAACATGCAATAACTATTTTATCATGAGCGCATCTTTCTGATAACACATACGTTAAATTAGGTTTTATATAAATATTTGACAGGTTCTTACTACCAACTCATATGAATATAACCCCGTAACATGATATTTCTATTTTATCAGAGAATTGGCTCATTAGTTAAAATTTATCTATTGAAGTAGTAAATGCAATTGTTATTGTTGATTCTGTTCATATCACTACACTCTTATCGAATGCATATATAATTCATTTTAAAATTCTTATCTAAAAAATAAAATATGAATAAAGACATATTTATATGAATAACAGGGTTTATACTCGAGGCAAATTTATTTTTTATTATTTTATTTTATTTAAAAATATATACTTACAGTGGTTTTTTTCCTAATGGTTTTAACACGCTATCGACCACAATGGCAACAAGAGCATTGTATAGCAAAAACTAAAATATAAATATAAATGAAATAAATTCTGATTAAATTGTAAATTATTGAAGCCGTATATGATTTATTAAAAATAAAGATATGTGTAATTTGCCAAATTTTAGTAAATGGAAAAATGCTGATAGAAGTTTTAACGATATTTAAATTCAATATATATTTAAATTTGTTTATTGTAGTCTTTTTTCTAGTTGAAGCGTTTTCTACGAATAATCAAAAAAAAATTAATTCATGTAAATCAGAGTTCGTCTGAATAATAACTATTGGTATATCGTGCCTTATGACAAATTGCCCGTACCAAAAATATTTTTTTTTAAAAAAGATTAAAATTTCTTTTAAACTTTGAAAAAATAGATTTTTGAGAAATTTTCAATTTTTGAAAATAATTAAACTTTTTGAAAAAAAGAGGTTTTAAAAAAAATGCTTTTTTTATTTTGAAATTTTGAACTTTTTTTGAAAGTAATCGCACTGCTTTAGCTTATCGATTGTTTTTTGAATAATTGAAATCGGTTGAACCGTGTTTCCGAAATCGTTGACGAAAATTTGTATCCGCACACACACACATACATCCATTTTTCCTAAGGTATGCCAAAATGTTCAAAAACCCCATTTTTATTTTCGATTTTTTGCGATTACAATAACTTACCCTACGGAAAGTTAAATATTCAGTTTTTGTTATATTAAAATACATTTTTATTGCATTGAAAATATTAACTTCCAAGAAGTTTCAGAAACTTTAAATAAACTAAAAACGTAGATATAAAAATATACCGGACTGTTGAAATTGCGTTTTTGATAAGAAGTTTTGCAGCCTATGATGAAAACTTTACTTGGAAAATTATGAATAGATATGAAGTGAATATGAGAATAAAAGTTTCTTCAATAAAATGAGAGCAAAATATTTCGTATACCAAGAGATTTTTATATTTAGAGACCGATTGTGCTTCAAAACAGACCAATGTTATGGCAAGGTCATGTTATGAAGAACTTTCCATACTACCTTTAAATATTAGGTTGTCAAATATCTCCCTTCCGCCTTTTTGTATCATAAACCAAGAGCAAAAAAGCGGAAGGGAGATATTTGACAACCTAATATTGACAAAAGCCATGTGGTTGCTGTACAGTCAGTCCTATTTCTCAGATTGTCAGATAGAAAACCTAACCTATAAACCGCGCAAACGTCAAAAAAACGATATTAGATAACAGGGTCTTTCTGACCCAGCTTCAAAACATACGAGTGACGTTGCAGTTTACGTGTGAAACTTCTGAATGCACGGCAAATACATGACATTTTGACAGTATTCAATATGATTTAGTAGCATAATATATGGAAATTAGAGCGTAACATGGCCTTGCAATAACATTTTTCTCTTAAGCGAGAACCAGGAAATGTTGAATGTTGATTCGTGCTTTATCATTATTTTCATTTTACCTTGATCTTGAACAGCAATGCATTTTTGGTGAAATCACAAAATGGGTACCAAATTGTCCCATTATATGGATAATTCGAGATCATCTCCAGAGACACGTCCCTTACATGTTTGTGAGTGTGTCTCAAGAAACCTTCCATTGTGCAATTGTAGACAGGCAGATTTTCAATGTCTCTAAAATTTAGAAACCAGAAAACTTTTAGGTAAAAATAACTAGGAAATCTAACTTGATAGCTATTCGTCGAATGAACACCCTATTCTTTTCCACCTTAAGTATCTTTAGTATGTTTAGCTAATTATAAAATGAATGTAATTCATTATGGGAAAAATTGTTGGAAATAAGTATCAGACAAAATCTATGTTTTTACACTATTTTCATACAAAGAAAAATCAAATTCAGACATCGAACAATTATCAATATTGATTTATCCCATTGAAGTAGTACCACCAAATGCTCTGCAAAAATTTTTCACTATTTTTTTCTCAAGTGAAAAGGATTTATCAATGTTCTGAATTAATTTAAATATTTCAACTATAAACCTTTTTACCTTTTTGTTCCTTTTTTCCATGTAGCAGCCACTAAACCGTTTATGACCAAATCAACTGGCATGTCGTCAACTATTTGTGCTGGATCGGCACGGATCACCCTTAGAAAACCTAAAAATAATAATAAAAATGATAATAAATATTTATAATAAAAGGCAGAGTGTCCCAGAACTCAACGGGCTGAAAAGGGGTGAAAAATAAATTTAAATAAAATTGAAACTAGCCAACATGTTTAAATACGTTTTTTATAAAGTGGGCCTTCTACATTTTGGCACTTTTACATTTATATTTTAACAAAACGTCTCAATTCTTGAAACTTTGATCAATCGTGTTATTATTTTTTATTGTGATCCTAGAAATGTTATTTGCAGTTAGGGTTCTAAAGTTAAATTAAACAAAATTAATAAAAATGAACCAAAATAACCGAAAAATGATCAAGGTTTGACCGAAGCCTTAGGCTGTACTTAAAAGTTCATAATATTCCTACTTCGTTGCATCTTTTACCCGCAAAAACATCGGTAATGGAAATTTTTATATATCTTTACGTTACAGAAGTTTCTGAACATTTTGGCATACTTTAGAAAAAATGTATGTGTGTGTTGAAATAGTTTAAAAAACGTTTTGTTCCTATGTATGAGGGATGTGCTTATTAGTTTTTGGCAAAGGCAGGTCCAGCCGTTTTGGAGATACGGGGCAAAAAGTGCCAAAAATGGTAATTCAGTTTTTGAGAGAACGGGGCGTCTGATTTAAATAATTCAAAAAACATTTTTCTTGTATGGCAAAATGAAGTGTGTTAAAAGTTTTGGGAAGGCAGTTCTAGCGGTTGCGGAGATCCGGCGAAAAAAGTAAAAAAATGCCATTTGGCGGTCAAAAACGATCATTAGACATATGCACATCAAATTATCAGATAATTTATAGACATTTTAACAATAAGTATAAATTTTGTTTACATTCCTATGGGTTTCGTATCAATGTTTATCCGTTAGACGGCGACGCGACGCTTACGGGCTTCGATATTTCATCTCTTTGCAGTAAAAGCAGTACGATTGTATGAAAAAAGTTCAGAATTTCCAAAATATTGCAAAATAAATTTTTCTTCAAAAAGTCTTTTTTTTCAAAAAAGTAAACTTTTGTCAAAAATGTATAGTTTCTCAAAAATCTAATTTTTTCAGAAATGTTAATCTTTTTAAAAAAAATAATTTTTAGTACGGGAAGTTCCACCAATTTGCCTTGCGCGATGCCATGCGCCCCACTAGTTTTTTTTAAATAAATTCACTATCAATGCTTTGACGTTGAGTTCTAAGACACAAATGGGTATACCAATTTTATACCTTTGCCCGAAGCTACATTTAGACCAATAGGTCCATTTATGTTATCAGTCCAGCCTGGTAATGGATCCTTCCATATGGACACCACTAAAATAATTCATAATGATATTTGAAAAGAACCTACTATTTATTTATTTGCTCCTTATACATATTATATGTATTTAATTTATTTTACCAACTCCTGGTCTATATATGACCAAAGGCAGCCTGTCACTATAGTCTTCCACGACGTTCTCAGCCAAATGCTTTGTATAAATATAAGTATTCTTCATGCTTCTCAAACACCTTAAAAAAACAGCATATTAACACCACACATCTCTAAGAATTATTTTTGTCCTGCAAATCTTACTTTCCGGTCAAACATTCCATTTTATACTCGTCTTCAAAATTTTCGGCAATCCTTATAGCCTCTCTCCAATCACCATGGTCCCTGTAAACTTTTTCTTCGATGACATCCTTGTCGGTGTTGCAATATGTGGTCGACACGTGGACACCAACCACCAAATTAGGCATTTGCAACATCAGTTCCATAACTTCTCTGGTTCCTCTGGTGTTCATGAAAGTTGCTTTTTTTAGGGGATCATCGAACCTAAAAGATAAATGAAGTATATAAATATCCAGGACTAGGTACAATTTTTTTTGAAGTAAAACTTCTTTAGGCGCGACATGGGTGTAAATCCTTACAAATGCAACGGAAATTGTTACGCCAACGTGAAGTGAGAGTCATTCGCTCGACTTTGGTTTTAAAGTGACTTAGAAATATCAAATGATGCTCAAAAACAAATTCTTAATAATGGTTTTTTGAATATTGATTCAAATAATCAGGTTGGATGTCTAACTTGTCGAAAGGCATTAAATTCGCGTAAAATTCACACTTTGTGTAAATTTAATGGGTTTGTATTTTTACCTATACCAAATTATCTACCTAAACTAGAAACTGTATATGAAAGGTTAATTTCACCTAGGTTGTGTTTCATGCAAATTAGACGATTGCGACATGCAAACGGACAATTTGAAATATTTGGCCAAATTATAAATGTGCCTGTTAACGTTGATAATATGGTTAATTTATTACCTCGTAATATTGATGATCATCAATGCATTAAAGTTCACATAAAAAAGAAAATGATTCATAGATCAAGCTATGTGCAGGGCTTGATAAATAAAACAAATATAAAAGTATGGCTTCAATTTTTTAAGCAAGACAGATATTACAGCTGGGATGAGATTATATCGTCAGCGAAAAAGTAAAAAAATACAGTAAATGAATACAGTAAATGAATGTATGTTAATTTTAATTACATGAAGTTCTTCAAACACAATTATTACATGATGACTGAACTTACGAAAACAATATTTGTTTAGGCGTTGTTTAACATAATCCACTGTGTGAACTAATATTATAGAACTTATTAATCAGCAATTACTTTAAACCGATCATGTCATATTTCAAGTATGACCTTGATTACACTATTGTTTGTAAATATTATACATATTTTTAATGCAATCGTAAATATATAATTTATAATTTATCATCATATAAATGTGTATAATGATTGACGACACTAATAAATGTGTGCATCACGAGTGTTACCATATTACTAATGAACATTATTCAAAATTGTTATATGATGAATTTATTTTTACTTAACTTAAATTTGCTACTTTGTACAGTAGCAAATAAGTTTTACTTCAATCGCGTGTGATCCTTACGCGCACTCTTTTTTTTCTTACCTTACACTGGCGGCTGCGTGGAACACCACGTTAGATGAAAGTACCAATTTTTTGTCGGTTGTCTGAAGGCCTAGTTCTAATTCGCTGACGTCTCCTGAAACTGCGACCACTTTGTTCAAAACTGAGGGATTGGATTTTTTTATTGTGTCGAATATCTGGAGGAAAAGATATTTATGAAAAGTAGAAATATGAAGGATTTTGGGCTAATTTCATGTCTACTTCATTGTCCAAAATTGTCTTGACTCTCTCTTGGGCTGACTGATTTTTTTTTGTCCGTATCAGGAGGTACATGGTTTTTAATTCTGGGCAGCATCTTAATAGTTTTTCGATCAAGGCTTTTCCAATAAATCCTTTGTAATAAAAACAAAACATTCGAATTAATTATTTTTATTACTTGTTTTTTTGCATTTATTTTTTACGTTAGATTATAATATAGGTATACATTTCTACAACTGTTTGGGGCATGTCTTTTAATCACATGAGGATTTTAGGTAAAGTGGTAGTTTGACAAAAAATCACAAAATTCAAAGTGGTGGAGGGAGAGGTATAATAAGATACCACGTGTATTTATTTTTTATCTGATTTTTTAAAAAATCCGAACATTTCCAAAAAAGAAATTCAAAAATCATACAATTTTTTCTTGTAACTAAAAATACACGTGATGTTTGTAGGCGAGGGGGGTTAATTTTAAATATTACCAAGGGGGAGGGGGTCTAAAAATTCTTAAAAAATTGATCAAGTGATTAATGAACGCCTCCTTGATAGATAGATTTTTTTCTATATTTATCTAGTCAACTTTATTATCTAGACAATTTTTTACTATTTGAAATAAATACTTGTAAGTGAAATTATTTACATAAGTTTTTACACCTTGCTAATGTTGATATAATAATAGTTTTTTTACCTTAATAATTTTATTATATACTATTATTACTATTATATACAATAAACTATTGGTCCATGGCATCGTGCCTTAAGGCAAGTTGCTGGAACTTCCCGTACCACAATTAAATATTGCAACAAAAAAATTAATAATCAATAAATATTGATCAATGATTAATAATAATTGTTTTAAATATTTTCAAAGAAATAATTATAATTAATATATATTTATTCGTTCACATAATATACAGTGGCGATTTTATCGCTCAAACACTTGAAAATTATTATTTTTAGATTTAGATTACAATAACGCATATGAAGTATATTATTACTTAAAATAAATTTTAAATTTAAAATATATATTTAAAGTATAAAAATTTGTATATTTTTGAAAATTTTGAAAAATTAAGTTTTTCTGAAGATTTTGAAATTTGTTTGAACCGTATAAGTGAACTTTAAAAATTAAAAATCTTAGTACGGAACTCAAAAAAATTGTAACAAAAATTGTTCTTATTATTAAATTATCTACAAAATATCTGATAATTTGATATGCATATTTCTAATGATCATTTTTGTCCGCTAAATGGCATTTTTTCACTTTTTTAATTGAATCTCTCGGAGACTTTCCAAAAATTTCATCAGTTCTTCAATACAAATAAAATGTTTTTGAATCATTTAAATCGGACTCTGCGTTCTCTTAAAAACTGAATTACTATTTTTAGCTTTTTTGTCCTGTATCTTTGAAACGGCTGGACCTGCCTTTGCCAAAAACTAATCAGCACGTCTCCTTATCAATACGAATTGAATGTATTTTGAATAATTGAAATCGGTTAAACCGTGTTCCCGAAATCACACAGTAACATCCATTTTTTCTGAGGTATGTTCGAAACGTGAAGAAATGTAAAAAAAATTAATTCAGATTTTTGGACGATTACGGGAAGTTAATAGTTATTATATTAATGCAAGAGCAGCAATAGATTTAATAAATTGAATTATTTTTGGGGTACTTACCGCTTCCTCCGGTGATAAAAATCACTTTATCTTTAAAAAACTCTGGAATTGTCAAGTCGTCCATTTCGTACCAGGAAAAGATGACCAAGAACAACAAAATGATCTTTAAACTTAACCAACTAATTGCGCTTAGGAGAATAATACTTTTAAATCTTGATTACAATAGTTTTAAAAGTCTAACTGAATTATTTCAAATCACTTTCCCTTTTTAAATAAAATTATTTCTGAAGTCGTGCGTGTGAACTGTAGAAGAAGCTACAGATCATTATTATGGTGAACTTCTGTTGGCCAAAGTTGTCGTCGTCATAGATTTTTTTATGAATAGCTATTTTATTCAAATTCAATTATGGAATATTTTACATTGACAAAATGACTATGAGAATAATAATATAGGCTTGAGAATTGTATTATAATATAGAGACCATACGCGTGCAGGGAAAAATATTAGATGAGGTCATGCCAATCACAGGAGGTGATGGTAAATAAACTTATTTGTGCAAGTAATTTGTTATTTTTGAAACTATTTAGCATTTTTTATCCGTGTCGATTTGTGTTTTCATGTTGAATGGAAATTTTGGAAGTACATGATGTTGATTGAAGTTGATATTATCATGTTCTATTTGAAAGGATATTGTGTAAGCTTTAAAATCAGTTTTTAACTTCCCGTAGGGTAAGTTATAGTAATCGCAAAAAAATCGAAAATGAAAATTTTTCAGAGGTTTCTGAACATTTTGGCATACCTTAAAAAAAATGGATGTATGTGTGTGTGTGTGTATGTATGTATGTATGTACGTGTGTGTATGTATGTGCGGATACAAATTTTCGTCGACGATTTCGGGAACACGGATCAACCGATTTGAATAATTCAAAAAACATTCGATTCGTATTGATTAGGAAACGTGCTGATTAGTTTTTGGCGAAGGCAGGTCCAGCCGTTCCAAAGATACGGGGCAAAAAGTGCTGAAAACGGTAACTCAGTTTTTAAGAGTACGGAGCGTCCGATTTTAATAATTCAAAAAACATTTGACTTGTCTTGACAAGATGAAGAATTGATCAAATTTTCATGAGGGCAGGTCTAGCGGTTTCGGAGATCTAACAAAAAAAGTAAAAAAAAAATGCCATTTGGCGGTCAAAAATGCTCATTAGACATATGCACATCAAATTATCAGATATTTTATAGAGATTTTAACAATAAGCATAAATTTTGTTTGCATTCCTATGGGTTCCGTACCAATATTTATTCGTTAGACGGCGACGCGGCGCTTACGCGCTTTGACATTTTGTCTCTATGCAGTTAAAGCAGTACGATTGCTTTCAAAAAAAGATCTTCCAAAATATGCCAAAATAAGGAAAACATCATTTTTTCCAAAAAAAATTAAAAAAAAAAAAAAATCTGAAAAAAATTTTTTTCAAAAAAAGTAATTTTTTGTTTAATTTATAGTTTCTCAAAAATCTTATTTTTTCGAAGTAAATTTTTTTTTAAAATGTCAATCGTTTTTAAAAAAATAATAATTTTTGGTACGGGAAGTTCCAGCAATTTGCCTTAAGGCACGATGCCTTAATTGCCTTAAGACAGAATTCCACTTACAGCTAGTTTTATTTTTGATTGAACTGTTTTTCTTAACTATATTGGAAGAGATCAATTTCAGGTCTGTATAACGTGAATTAGCATGTGCTGGATTATTGATAGAAAATTAGAGAAATTTTATAACAATGTTCGTTTTAAGATGATCATCTAAATTCTTTAGAATCATTGAAGTTCTTATATTTTTGTTCATTATATTGGGCGTGTACAATTTCAATATTACATTATATTATCTAGAGTTTGTTTTAACCATTGGTAGTTGTCTAATGATTTTTTGAAAAATTCAAATTCTAAAATTAGGTATTATGTACTTGGGGTTTGGTTTATTGTTGTGATGGACTATCGTATAAGTAAGGTGTTTTATTAATAAGTGCAATTTTCGTAATATTAACTTTTGACATCCCTTGACATCCGCTTGACCACCTGTATGTACGAGTGTCGTATAGACGACATCCAAGGTGTCGACTTTTGTTTCAATATTTACTCTGAATTAAATTAGTGGTAATTCTAATTTGTTACTATGATTTCAGTATATTGTTTTGAAATACATTATTTTAACATATTTCATGTATAAAATTTTTGGGCGGCTTGCTGGCTCGTACAGCAGTATCAAAAACAATTTTTAATTTGTAATTATTGGTCGCGAATTAAAAACGATTTCGATTTTGGTTAAGTCATTATTTTTATCAATTATGTGACGCATTTTGTATCGAATTTTTAATTGAATTGAATTTTTAATTGAATTCATTATTCAACATTCAATTCGATTTGATTCAATTTGTTTTGTAACATGCATTTATCACACTCGTATATGTATATGTGTATATATATATATATATATATATATATATATATATATATATGCAATCTTTCTGAAAATCGGAAAAATTTATTAAAAGTTTTTTTTCTGAATTAGACAATTCTTCTAATATTGTGCAGCTCCTGAAATTATACGATTTCTTTCAAATTTTGTCGGCTTTTCAAAAATCAGCAATCTTGGCAATTTTTTTAAATATGGGCAATCTTTTCTAAAATGAGCAAATTCTTCTAAAAATAGTAAACGTCTCTTGAAGTAATCTACTTTTTTGTAAATTTCTAAACTTTTTGCAAATATGTTGCTCTTCTTTGAGTTGTAAAACGCTCTGAAATATATACGTTATATCTTAAAATAATCAACCTTTTTGAAATTGAACAACTTCTGTGAAATTAGACATTTTTTCTGAAATTAGGCAACCTCGGTAAAAACTCTGTATATTCTGTGTTAAGATGAGCCAGGTCTCTAAAATTGAGCAACTCATTTAAAATGACGAAAATTCTCTCAGAAAATATGCAATTTTAGTAATAAACTGAATTTAGAAAACCTCTCTCTGAAATTATGTAATATTTCTAAAAAAAAATATAAAAACTAAAATCTAAAATAAACAACTCTAAAATTAGTTAGACCAAATGTAAATCTCTGAAATTTGGATACTTCTTGCCCAATGCTTCAAAGTAGGCCAAATGTCTGAAATTGGGCAACTCTTTTGCAAACCGAATTTCTACCATGTTACTTATGAAGAGGCAAATTTAAAAACGAAAACTTTTATGTATAGTTGATTACAATTAATTCAACGACTAATTTCACTAAGACAAAGAAAGATGCTAGTGTTGTGCGAGTAAATAACTGTCGATCTTTGGCAAAATCACATAGTACAAAAGGCAGCCCCAGAATAAATATTTCAGGGAGTAGTGTAAAATCTTCAATCTGCAAAAGGTAAACAATTTGGTAAAGAATTTAATAACTAGGAATTATTTTCAATATACTGACTTTGTATGGAGAGCTCTGGCTTTTGGAATATCAACTTCCTCTTTCAAAATATATTTTGAAGTTCCAATTCTGGCATACTTTACGTAATCCCGAATGTGGAAGTTAGTTCCATTGATTACAAAGTCTTTCCTAGATTTATAATAATATATATTGAATTTGTCAATATTAGTATTTTTTTATATAAAATACAAATAAATTACCAGTCGCTTCGTAGAAGTTCCTTGTTGAGATTCGTGAAGTTTTCCGATTTGAAAAGCCAATTTCTCGAAATGAAATATGAAACTGATATTATGGCGAAGTAGACTTTTCTCGTCAATTTTCCCAACCTGGAAATTGGAGATTTAAGTTATAAGTGAAAAATGGTGTTCCTCAAGGCAACATACGAAGGCACTTTTAAACAAATATTGGAGGGTATAAACGATATTCTTAAAAATGTGGCAAAACTAAACATTAAGTACACATTTATGAATTTTTATTGAAGTACATTTAGAAATTATTCAACCTCATCCTCTAAATTTAATATTGAAAATAAATTTAAAACCTTGATATAGGATGATTACAAAAATTTCTACTGTATATTTATTTTAATATTTGAAATGATTATTAACTTCCCGTAGTAATCGAAATTGAAAATTCTTGCTTTTGGAAAAAAAATGTTTCTATTTTTTTAAAAAAAATATTTTTGTAATTTTGGATTAAAAATTGAAAAAATGACCCGGGCTAAGCACAGTCTAAGCGCCACTCTGGTGCAAATGTTTACCCAAGTGCGTTTAGACTGTTTATGTACTGGAGCACTTTTTCAATTTTGTGAAAACTATTGAAAAATGTGAAAATGCCGGCAAGCTAAGCACAGTATAAGTGAAAATGCCGCACAGAATTATTTGCAAATGCGTTTAGACTGTGACTATGCGGGAGCACTTTTTCAATTTTCTGTAAATTAGGCAACTATTTTTTTTTAAATTGAATTCGAAATGATATAACAAGATACGATTTTCATTTGATTTGCTCAGATATAACAAGATAGCAAAAATAATGAAAATTACAGCATTTGTGTAATAATATATTTGAAAACGTTTAAAATTTCTCGAATATTTCATTACGGTACGGGAAGTTCCAGCAATTTGCCTTAAGGCACGATGCCATACACCACTAGTTTTAATATTATTTTAATGATATTTATTCTAATAATTTCGATATTCGCTTAATATTTACAGAATCGACTCGACTAATTTTTATACAAAAATAATATTTTTATCATAGGGTGTACTGAGTTCTAATTTTCAGATAAACTGTTTTTATTCATAGCTTCTTTATGAACTGTTTAAGACTTGATTCATAGCTTCTTTATAGACTGTTTTAGTTGGATAAACATTGAAAGTACTTTTTATGGAAATATAAACTTATTTTATTTAGAAAGTAAAATTTTTTTTATACTCACATTGGTTTTCTTCCAGTTAATTTCAATAATGTGTCTACAACGACTGCCACTAAAGCGTTTAGTAACACGAACTGAAATAAAATAAACGATATTTATAAATATGTAACATCATTTTCTTTGTCTACTACTATTATTACCTGAATCCTGAATGCTGTCAAACTTTTGGCAAAATAACAAAACGGATACCACATGGCTCCATTATAAGGATATTCGTGAATTGCTGCCAATGATAAATCGCGAATTTCTGAATGTTTGTACTTCAGGTACCTGTCCATGGTGCAATTGTAGACTGGAAGATTTTCTGTATCTCTGAAATAAAGAATAAATATATAAATATATAATAATCAGGACAGACAGAATATTGAGGACTTAGTTTTGTTTTATTACCTTTCTGTTCCTTTTTTCCAAGCGGCTGTCATCATGCCATTTACAACCAAGTCCACCGGCATATTATCTGTTATATGGTTTGGATCTGCTTGCATGACTCTCAAAAATCCTGAAATTTGAAAATAAGGACTTTAATTCTATATCTTAGTAGATGTTGACTTCATATTTTGATTTTTACCTTTTCCTGATGCTAAATTTAGGCCAATAGGTCCGTTTAAATTGTCAGTCCATCCTGGCAAAGGATCCTTCCACATGGAGATGACTGAAAATAATGTTGTTCAATTTATGCTACCTATGATTATCCAGTGAATATTTTGTATCTCACCAACTCCTGGTCGATATATAACTAAAGGCAGACGATAGCTGTAATCTTCCACGACATTCTCTGCCAAATGTTTGGTGTAAAGATAAGTATTCTTCAAACCATTCAGACATCTGAAGATAAACCAGAATATAATTCATGTTGAACACATTTTCAATATAACTCACTTTTCGGTTAAACAAGCCATTGCATAGTCGTCTTGGTAGCTTTCTGCCAACTTGATGGCCTCTTTCCAATCTCCATGGTCCCTGTACACTTTTTCCTCGATAACATCTTTGTCGGTGTTGCAATATACAGTTGACACATGAACACCAACCACCAAATTGGGCATCTCCAACATCAGTTCCATAATTTCGCGTGTCCCTCGAGTGTTCATCAGGGTTGCCTGTTTTAGGGGATCATCGAACCTAGTAAAAAATAAAATAAAATATATACGAGTTTCTCCGAGTACCAATAGAGAAAATGTTCTTGAATTACTTTTTTCTAGAGTTTTGACGATTTAACGACTATTTTATTACCTGACACTTGCTGCAGCATGAAAAACGACATGGCAGCCTAAAAGTTTTTTCCTGTCTTCCTTATCTAGGCCCAATCGCAATTGGCTGACATCACCAGTGATGGCTTGGACTTTGTCCAAAGCCTTTGGATTGGTTTGTCTTATTGTATCAAATAACTAAAACAGTGAAAGTATATTTCATTACTAACTATTAGTATTATTTTAATTTATATTTACAATACCGGATTGTCCAGGATGGTTCTGACTCGTTCCTGAGGGTTCTGATTCTTCTTACTTCTGACCAGGAGATAAATGGTTTTTACTTCGGGACAGCATCTTAGGAGTTTCTCGATTAGGGCTTTTCCGATAAATCCTGACGATGGAATATATTTAATTACTACAATAATATACCATGTAGTTGAAATAATGAAATTGTAATGGAATAATTACACAACAAATGATTAAAATTAGTTTTGTTCAATGGTCAGTTAGCAAACATGGTCTACCATTTAACCATAATAAATCTTCTACTATGTTTTAACTACCCATAGAGTAAGTTATAGTGATTGCAAAAAATATTTTGGGCAGATCTTTACGTTCCAAAATTTTCTGAACATTTTGGTATACCTTAGAAAAATTGTATGGATACAAGTTTTTGTCAACGAGTGCATGTGTCAACTGATTTCAACAATTTAAAAAGCGTTCGATCCTTATTGGTAGGGAGTTGTACTGATTAGTTTTTGGCAAAGGCAAGTCCAGACGTTTTGGAGAAACGAGTACAGAAAATAGAATTAGAATAGAATGCAATTCAGTTTTTGGGATAACGGAACGTCCAATTTGAATTATTCGAAAAGCATTTTGTTTATGTTGATAGAGTGAAGAAATTATTATTTGTTTATGGTTAGGCACGTCTAATTATTTTGAAAAAAAAAAAAACAAAAGTTTCAAAAAAAATAATATTTCGAATTTTTTCAGAATTGGCTCAAAATTATCTAAAAAGACGATTTTTTAAAGCTTTTCAACAAAAATCAAATTTTTCAAATGTTTTTAAAATTCTCAAAAATGTAAAAAAAAAAATCAAAAATTCTAAAATTCTTCAAACAATCTAGTTTAAATTGATTCGTAGGGTAGTTATAGTAATGGGCCGAAAATCGAAAATGAAAATTTTTGCATTTCTCGACGTGTTCAAGGTTTCTGAACATTTTTAAGAGGCATACCTCAGAAACTAAATGGATGTGTGTGTGTGTGTATGTCCGCAATTTTTTCGTCCACGTTTTCGGGCGCACGGATCAACCGATTTGAATGGTTCAAAAAACATTCGATCTCTATTGATAGGGAGATGTGCTGATTAGTTCTTGACAAAGGCAGGTCTAGCCGTTACGGAGATACGGAGCAAAGAGTGCGGAAAATACAAATCGAGTTTTTGAGAAAATGGAGTATCGAATTTGAATGATCTAAAAAACATTCAATTCGTAATGATTGGGAGAAGAGGTAATTAGTTTTTGGAAAAAACGGGTCCCGACATTTCGAAGATACAGAGCTAAATGTGCAAAAAATGGCAGTTTTTGAGTGAACTAAGCGTCCAAATCGAATGATCTAAAAAACTTTCTGCTTGTATTGACAAAACAATTGCTTTTGAGGATAAAAAAATAATACATCTTTTTTTATTTTCCATAAAATATTTTTGTAATTTTGGATTAAAAATTCAAAAAATCACTCAGACTAAGCACAGTCTAAGCGCCACTCTGGTACAAATGTTTACCCAAGTGCGTTTAGACTGTTTTGTGAGAAAACTATTGAAAAATGTGAAAATGCCGCCAAGCTAAGCACAGTATAAGTGAAAAGTCGCACAGAATTATTTGCAAATGCGTTTAGACAGTGATTATACGGGAGCACTTGTTCAATTTTGTGTAAATTGGGCAAATATTTTTTTTTTGAAATTGAATTCGAAATGAAATGACAATTGTTAATGTTCTGGAGATAAATTGATTTATGATATATGATTTACATTTGATTTGCTCAGATATAACAAACAAGATAGCAAAAATAATGAAAGTTACAGTATGTGTAATAATATATTTGAAAACGTTCAAAATTTCTCGAATATTTTATTACAGTACAGGAAGTTCCGGCAACTTGCCTTAAGGCACAATGCCATGCACCACTAGTTCTTTACTTATTTGCTTATTTATTGCTTTTTCCTTGGAATTCACCAAGTAGACCAAAGCCAAAACTAACAACTGTTGAGAAAATCTTATATATATATATATATATATATATATATATATATATATATATATATTAGGGTGGTCTTTAAAATGGGCATTTTCGAATTTCCTTGCTCCCAGGGGCTCAAATGGTTCCAAATTGATAAAAAATAATTCTATGAAAGTTTTAGCTCTTAATATTAACCTTTAGATAGAGCGCAATTCAATCAAACTTCGTATGGAAAGAGCATGGAAAATTTTTTGAAAATTTAAAAAAAATGCTTTAGGTATAACTTAGCGACAAATGAATGAGTTTTATTCATTCATTTGTTCGCTAAATTACATCTAAAAAAACATTTTTTAAATTATAGAAAAATTTTCCATGCTATTTTCATACAAAACTTTGATTGAATTGCGCTCTATCTAAACGTTAGTATTAAGAGCTAAAACTTTCAGAGAATTGTTTTTTATCTATTTGGAACCATTTGAGACCCTGGGAGCAAGGAAATTCGAAAATGGCCATTTTAAGGACCGCTCTAATATATATATATATATATATATATATATATATATATATATATATATCCATTCCACTCACCGCTTCCTCCAGTTATAAAAACTTGCTTCCCGTTAAAAAATTCAGGAATAGTTATATCTGTCATAATTTCTTCCTGTTAATTTCAATCCAGAGCAGAATGTCCTAATTCTCTTCCTGGTCGTCCACTAATTTTCCTCCTGGTCGTTTAGCGATCGGCCTAGAACTGTCTGTTGCAATTTCCGATGCACAAATATTATATTATCGAACAAATGTTTATTTCATAAATTAACAATCTAATGTTATGCGATAAATTAATTTATTATTGTGCATTAATTTGTGTGACGACTATAATATGGTATTAGAATATTGTTTTGCATTAGAAAAGTCATCGATGACCGATGGTAAAAAAATAGAGATATATTAATTATTTATTTATTCAAAAGAAAAAACATTAGTATATTAATAAATATTATTTAAGGTCAAGATATGTAATTGTGTATTTGATTTTAAGTTTATTGGTTTAATATTAACTTATCAAAGGACAAGCTTGTGTTTTCGCCAAAATATCCGATTTGCTAATTTCATGTTTACTCGACGTTTCAAAACATTCTGAATGGAATGAGACCAAATTTGGAAAAAGTATATGTGTGAGAGGGAAAGAGTTTTTTGATCTTCTGTCGAAGTTTTCTCAAAAGAACGGCTGGACCGTTTTCAAAAATTTAAAAGCCATTCGATAATGACTAACGTTTGCCAGTTTTGCACAACGATCAGCCAAGCCGCTTCTGTATAATTACCAAGAAAGTAAAAAAAAAATTGTCTACGTTTCACAATCTTAAATCTATTTTGAAAATTCAAAAACTGTTCGAAAGTTTTTGATTGGGAGTCGCGTCGATTAGTTTTTAGTAAAGATCGGCCGAGCTATTTTTTCTTAGCTAAATGTTGATTTTTTTTTGCAATTTTGATGAAAATTTTTTTTATATAACGTTACATTTTGTAGTGTGAAATAACATATCAAAATATTATAGGCCTACGATAAACAGTTGAATCATGAAAATTCATCAAAGTCTAGAATTTTCACCTTTAAATAAAATACATTTTTGTAACCCGAAATGGATGAAATGAAATGTGTTTAACAAATTAATTTAATTTATACAATTGCAGATACAATAAAAATGACATCAATTGAAAATCGTTTTTGATGAAAGCGGAATCTTTATTAACTTCCCGTAGGGTAAGTTATTGTAATCGGCCAAAAATCGAAATTAAAATTTAGCATTTCTCGACGTTTTGAAGGTTTCTGAATATTTTGGCATACCTCAGAAAAAATGGATGTGTATGTGTATATGTATGTATGGATACAAATTTCCAGTCACGTTTGCGGGCGCACGAATCAACCGATTTGAATGGTTCAAAAAACATTCGATTCCTATTGATAAGGAGATGTGCTGATTAGTTTTTGGCATAAATCGAGTTTTTGAGTGAACGGAGTATCCGATTTGAATGATCCGAAAAACATTCAATTTGTAATGACGGGGAGGGGGGGGTGATTAGTTTTTGGCAAAGGCAGGTCCAGCGGTTTCGGAGATACAGAGCTAAATGTGCACAAAATGGCAGTTTTTGAATAATTCGAAAAAGTTTCAGCTTGTGTTGACAAAACAGTTGCTTTTGGTAAAAAAAAATGTTTCAATTTTATTTTTCAAAAAATATTTTTTTTGTATATAGAAAATAATTCTGATTTTAATTGTAATTTTGACTTAAATTCTAATATACTTTAAACAAATATCTTCAACTTTGCAATTCAGTTTATATAATTCCTATAAATATTAGACAATGTTACAATATTTATAATAATCCATTTTAAAACATTCAATATTCTTCGAACATTTCCTTACGGTACGGGAAGTTCCAGCAATTTACCTTAAGGCACGATGCCGTACATAACACTAGTTTTTGAAGTAATCAATTGATCATTTTATCTAAATAGCTAATTCCAATTATTATCGATGAAGTTGATCAAATACACGTATCAGGAAGCTAGTTCATTATTTTATTTATTTACATAATTGGAAGTAAAATATCTCTTTTATAATGTCTTATATAATATTTTTCATAACCTATAAATAAAACTAAATAATTTCTAAGATATGTTTATCCAAATTATGCATCAATTTTTTTAAATCTGGATCATCATCGGGTTCAGCTATTACTATATTTCTTAATTATTTGTTTAAAAATTTGTTGAAAATAAATTAATTTTGATTGTGAATATTTCTACATTGCAATGTATTTCTTGACGATACACTTTAAATATCTGGATGAAAATACTAAGTAGACCGAAGTGCCCAAAAGCGCGTAAACTATGCTGTAGTACAGAATCTTATTTCTGGAAGTAAACATTTTATAAATTTAATTAACTATTTGAATATTTTTAATACTTTTTGTTTTTACCTCTTGTAAATCTTTTTGTATTCGGCAGGATTTTCTGGTTCCTTCAGAAGATACTTGGCTGATCCCATCCTGAAGTTCCATGCAAATTCATAGGCGTCAAAGGTTTTCATGTCGTAGTCGAAATCATTTCTGTGGTATAAACAATTGATAATTTCAAATTTAATAATAATATTGTCACGTGATATATTAAACTCTACTCACCTGTCTTCGGGTAATAAATTTTGCAGCAAATTCCAAAAGTTATCACTTTTAAAGTCCCAATTCCTTGTCGCAAAATATCCTAAGGCCAAAATGGCAACATAAATTTTTCGCAGAATCTTCATCAATCTTAATCAAATTAATGAATTTATTACCAAGTAAAAAAAAGTTTTGAGTCACCAAGGTTCTACTTACATTGGTTTGTGTCCTGTGACTTTTAAAAGGCTGTCCAGGATGAATCCTGGTATTATGTTGCAGAAGAAAAACTGAAAGCGAGAAAATATATACAGAATAGTTGTCTATAGTATGCTATATACTTGAAACATAGTCGGTTTTACCAATAACCAAAATTTTTTCCAACTGCCGGTAAACGTGCATCTAGGGTACCAGAAATTCTTAAATGGCGTCTTCGAATTCATTTTCATACCGATTTGATAGGCGCGTTCTTGGGTTATCACAAATTTATTGTAAACCGAACAGTTGTAGACCGGTAGATTTTTTTGAGGACCCCTAAATTCCAAAAAAACAAATGAAAATTGGATTATGTAGTAAGGCTGTAAATTACCTCTTAGTCACTTTATTCCAAGTTGCTACCAGGAGGCCTTTGATAATTACATCTACTGGTGTGTAGTCCAAAATGAGTTTTGGGTCGGCGTACATCGCCCTTAGAAGACCTAAATAGTTACAAAAACATTCATAAAAGCTATTAGCAACTAGGGAATGCAACACCGGTTTACCGGTATACCGAATTACCGGTAAACTGCCCGATTTTTCGGCGGTATTTTTACCGGTATTTACCCTAAAAATACTGGTATTTTTGGTATTTTTACATAAGCGCTATTTGATACATAATACACTAAAGTTTAAATTTCTCGGAACAAATTTATCGTTAAATTCCATAATCGCATAATTAGCTATATCTTTAAGTGATTCTGTAGGATAAACAAATGTCAAATATTACCTCAACTCGTCAATAAATTGAATATTTATTGCTATACTAAAGGCTTCATTTTGTGTTACAATAAATAGAATTGGACTGATAGATAATGATGTTTGTTTCATCTTATGTAAAAATGTAACGGTTTTTTAAGTGATATTTGCGCCAAAATATTTTATATCATACAGATTACCCCTGCGTAATCTTTATTTTTTTCTAACTCATACATAATAATTATGATAATTACTAAATATCTTTGCTTCTTATTACAATTATGAAATATTATTTTTCGAAAATGTTTCGAAGTTTGAAAATACTATAGAAGCATCACATTGTTTTAAATAACAATACTCAACAATTATAGTAACTTATTATTTATCTCGACAAAGTATCCGATCTTAAATTAGTGTAGAAACAATATTTTTTTTAAATATTGGAGATTATGCTAATTTAACACATCGGATACAGACAATACAGTTTATTATAATAATGTAATATGATCTTTTGTGAGTTCTTGGTCTTTCTTACTCATAAGTTTGTTTTTGGTGAAAAGTGCTCGATAGACTCGATAGTGATAATGAATTAACTAAATTGGATATAATTTTGTTAAATTATTATTTTAAAAAATAAACTTATTAGTTTATTTTATTGTTTTTATTGTTTAGTTGAATATAGATGTAGTTGTATATACATTTTTTTATATTTGTACTAGTAACTTTCAATTTTGTTTAAGTTTGTTTAAGATAATAAAAATACCGGTAATTTACCGGTATTCCGGTTTTAAAATGAAAAATTACCGAAATACCAGTATTGAAATTTTCCATCGGTATTGCATTCCCTATTAGCAACTAATGTCGTCCAATAATTACCTTTTGCACCGGCAATATTAAAACTTATAGGTCCATTGAGATTATCGGCCCATCCTGGTATTGGTTCCTTCCACGCAGATACGACTACAAATGGAAATATAACACCAGATAAATTTATAAATGTTAATTTGTCAGAAGTTGCTACATACCAATTCCTGGTCTGTATAAAACCAAGGGCAGTCTGTCGCTGTAGTCTTCTACAATATTTTCAGCCAAATGTTTGGTGTACAGATATGTATTTCTTAATCTTCCAAGACATCTGCAAATAACTAAAAACATATATATCTTGATAATTGGTTTCTCGTGTTTTGGAACCTGATCCCTTCTTACTTTTCGGTGAGGCATGCAATATTATATTCATCATCATAGTCCTCAGCCAGTCTGATGGCTTCCCTCCAATCTCCGTGGTCTCTGTACACTTTTTCCTCTATGGTGTCTTTATCAGTGTTGCAATAAGTAGTCGAGACGTGGACACCAACCACCAAATTAGGCATTTGTAACATCAGTTCCATAATTTCTCGTGTTCCTCGAGTATTCATCAAAGTTGCCTTTGTTAAATGGTCATCGAATCTAACAAATGCACAAGATAAATTATTTCTGTTTGGGTTAAATATTATTGTTGGACCTACCTGACATTGGCGGCTACGTGAAATACAATTTCTGACCTGAGTACTAATTGTTTGTCAGATTCGTTTAGACCTAATTGGAGTTGACTGACGTCACCAGATACTGCCACCACTTTTTTAAATAGTTCAGGCGTTTTTTCTTTGACTAAACTGAATAACTGTAAAAGTAATAAAATTATCTCAAGTATTAGTGTGTAGTGTTGCCAGATTTCAATAATTATTATCTAGTGTTACCTCATTTTGTAAAATGTCCTCGAGTCGCTCCTCAATCGGTTTGCCCTTTTTCTCCCTCAGAAGCAAATAGATCACTTTGAAATCGGGACAACTCCTTAGAATCTTCTCTATCAGGACTTTTCCTAAAAAACCTAAATAAGAATAATTATATCAAGAAGGTTATACAGCACTCTGTGGTCGATATTAAATTAAGGG
Organism: Ctenocephalides felis; assembly: GCF_003426905.1. NCBI lineage: Eukaryota > Metazoa > Arthropoda > Insecta > Siphonaptera > Pulicidae > Ctenocephalides > Ctenocephalides felis. The sequence continues at coordinate 78,896,870 of NW_020537324.1, read as the reverse complement.
GCCGATTCTGCCTCAAAACAGACCAATGTTATGGCAAGGCCATGTTACACTCCAACTTTCATACATTCTGCTACTGAATCATACTGTCAAAATGTCGTGGTGTTTGCTGTGCATTCAGGCGTTTTACACATAGACTGCAACGTCACTCGTATGTTATGAAGCTGAGTTAGAAAGGCCCTGTTAGAAAAAAGATCTAACATCGTTTTTTCTGACATTCATGCGGTTTCTAGGTCAGGTTTTCCATCTGACAACCTGAGAAAAACGCCTGACTGTACAGCAACCACGTGGCTTTTGTCAATATTTAGAACGAATTTGTCCCTTGAACAATAACATTGGTCTGTATGCGTCAGAATCGATCCCTAATTTTTGAAGTAAAACTTCTTTAGGCGCGATATGGGTGTAAAAATTTTTAGGCGCGACACGGGTGTAAATCCGTACAAATGCAACGAAAATGCCAACGTGTAGTTGAACACTACGACGCCGTAAGCGCTGATGTCGCGAGTATCCACTCCCGTCATGTCATGCGTAAGTCGAGCGCTAAACCCGCTAAACCCTATATGAACTTGCATTAATTGAATCACGTTTTTTTTACAAAAGAAGAGGTTGCTGTATTATGTCCTCATGGAATAAGACTTTTCTTAGAGAATAAATGTGCCATGGAATATAATAAATTTATATTGAATCTCGTTGAAGACAAAATAATATCTACTGCCACGGATATTTATGTAGGTTGCCATGCGACAGATCAACAATCATACATTCGTCAGCAGTTTCACAAAAATCGGTTATTGATACCGGGGGTTTGCCGTATGAAATAATTTTAGTTCTGAATAAATTTTACATAATAACAACTAATATCGATGTAAGTGATGGCTTAGCTAATGGTTGTGTGGGAAAATTAGTGTACATAGAACGTGGCGATAATGATGAACTTCTACGTTTATGGTTTGAATTTCCCGGTAAGATAGGTAACAAAATTAGGAAGAAAGCTTCACATCATATTCAAACTCTTAATATCAGTAGGACAGCTGTGCCGATGCTCAGGAGATCTTATTATTATTGATGTTATATGATTATTAAAAGATGATTTTTAAAATTCAAATATGATGTTTTTTTTATTTTTATCTTAATTGCCTACTCATACAATATTAAAAGTTTTACTTCAATCGCGTGTGATCCTTACGCGCACTCTTTTTTTTTTATATATTTCAAACCATTAGATTTTTATGAACGATGCGTTTCAACAGATTACATAAATTTAGAAATGTAATACAAGTAGTAAGTACAGTATTTTTTCTGCATTTTGTGTGCTTTAATTAAATTATTTTTCCGTTTTACATTTGTATTTTTCTTGGCTTGGATTGATGACACACATTCAGTGTCGAAACTTTCAAAATGAACATAACTTTTCTCACTCACTGAAAATACTTTTAATACTTCTGCAATAGTAGTACTTGTAGACTTCTCGCAAATTTGTAATTAGTAACTTTGTAAATAAAATTTCTGATTTTTTAATGTTGCATAAAATTTAGAAGATTCTAACTAAGAACTATAAAAAAAATTATAAAACATAATAAACAAAATTATATACATACATTTATACATATATACATTTTATGTACCTACCGCTGCCACCAGTGATAAAAATCTCTTTATCTTTGAAAAACTGTGGAATAGTCGGCACAACCATTTTCATCACCAAGATTTATTGATTTTTATTATTATATATATATTATCACTATCTTTTAAACAATGTACATTTTTTTTGATAATTTCACTGAGGGTCGTTAATAAATATAATTCTATTATAGAATGTTTTTGATTCAGATGGTAGCTCAAAACTGTCTTGGAATCATGAGTGCGATTTCTGATCTTTATGATTTTTTTCAATAGGTCAAAGCGATAGTTTATTAATTTTAATATTAAAATGTTTACAGATTTTTATTATTAGCATATTGTTTACAGGAAAGGCTTCTGTATAGATTTTAATATTATTGAATATTAATAAATCTATACCTATAAATAGGTGTTATTTTGATTTGAAAATTGTTCAGTTTAGAGTTTTTTCTTTTTAACTTTCTGAAAATCGTGATATCGACGAAAATCCGATTATCTAATTTCATGTTTTGAGTCATTCTGAATCTGAATTGAAGCCAAAATTAAATAAAGTATGTGTGTTCATCTATGGTAGCCAAAAGTTGACCGTTTGTCGATGTTTTGTTAAGAATAGTTAAACCGATTTCAAAAATTTTAGTCCATGTTTTTGCGAAAAGTTTAAAAATTTTCGTCCACGTTTTTGCCAAAAATTCTGATACGCTTTTGAAAATTCAAAAACTTTCCGAAAGTATCATTTGCAATCGTGCTGATTAGAGTAGTAGATCGGCCAGGCCGTTTTTTTATTTTATTAACTTTCCGTAGGGTAAGTTATAGTAATCGCAAAAAAATCGAAAATGAATTTTTGTATATCTTTACGTTTCGAAGGTTTCTGAACATTTTGGCATACTTCAGAAAAAATGGATGTATGTGTGTGTATGTATGTGCGGATACAATTTTTCGTCGACGATTTCGGGAACACGGATCAACCGATTTGAATTGTTCAAAAAACATTCGATTCCTATTGGTAAGGAGATGTGCTCATTAGTTTTTGGCAAAGGCAGTTCCAGCCGTTTCGAAGATACGAGACAAAGAGAGCCAAAAATTAAAATTCAGTTTTCGAGAGAACGGAGCGTCCGATTTGAACAATTCAAAAAACATTTTGTTTGTATTGACATAATGAAGTACCGTTTACATTTTGCGATCAAAAATGATCATTAGACATATGCACATCAAATTATCAGATATTTTTTTAGAGATTTTAATAATATGTATGAATTTTGTTTACATTACGGCGTCAATGTTTATCTGTAAGACAGCGATGCGTCGCTTACGCGCTTCGAAATTTATTCTCTAAAACAGCCACGCAGCACGATTGCTTTGGAAAAAAGTTAAAAATTTTCAGAAAAATTCAATGTATAAAAAAATCTAAATATAAAAAAAACTAATTTTTCAAAAAAAAAACGATTTTTATAAAAATTTCAAAATTCTCAAAAATCTATTTTTTTTCAACGGTTTCAAAAAATTTTAAAGGTTTTTTCAAAATTTTAATTTTTGGTACGGAAAGTTCCAGCAATTTGCCTTAAGGCACAATGCCATGAGCCACAAGTTAATTTCACTCTGCAAAATTATTTTCTTGGCTTTGCAATGAATAAGATTTATTATTAAATATTCATAATATTTGATATTAAAATATTGTTAAATAATTATTAATGCGTTTATTTATACCAAATTTATTTTAATTTTTACATATGATTAGACTACAATGTATTCCTTGACGATACACTTGAAACATCTGGACGAGAATACCAAGTAGACCAAAGTGCCCAAAAGTGCGTACACTATTGTGTAGTACAGAATTTTATTCCTAGAAGTAAACAAACCATAAATTTAATAGAATAGAATAAACATTCATATTTATTTTTCTACCTGTTGTATATCTTTTTGTATTCGGCAGGATTTTCTGGCTCCTTCAAAAGATACCTGGATGAACCTAGCCTACCATTCCATGCAAATTCATAGGCGTCAAAGGTTTTCATGTCGTAGTCGAAATCATTTCTGTTAGAAAAACAATTGATAATTTCGAATTCAATTTTCATATTGTCATATAATATGTTAAACTCTGCCCACCTGTCTTCGGGTAACAAATTGTGCAGCAAATCCCAAAAGTTATCACTTTTGAAGTTCCAATTCCTCGTCGCAAAATATCCGACTGCCAAAATGGCTACATAGGCTTTTCGCAGAATCCTCATCAATCTTAATCAAATTATTAAATTAATTAGCAAATAATAAACAAAGTATGTTTTCACCAAAGTTTTTACTTACATCGGTTTGTGTCCTGTGATTTTTAAAAGGCTGTCCAGGATGGATCCTGGTATAATGTTGTAGAAGAAAAACTGCAAGATAAATTAGATACAACGTAGTTGTCTAAGTCCAGTGGTTTAATATTACATAATCTGTTTTACCAATAACCAAAATTTGATCCAACTCTCGGTAAACGTGCATCTTGGGTACCAGAAAGTCCTATAAGGCGTCTTCGAGTTAACTTCCATACCGATTTCGTAGGCGTGTTCTTGGGTCAAAATAAATTTATCGCCAACCGAACAGTTGTAGACAGGTAGATTTTTTTGTGGATCCCTAAATATCAAAAGGATAAATTACAGTCGGACAGTGATTAAATAGAATAGGTGCAAGTTACCTTTGATTCACTTTATTCCAAGCAGCGACCAAGATGCCTTTGACAATTACATCTACTGGTGCGTAGTCCAGTACGACTTTTGGGTCAGTATGCATCACCCTTAAAAGACCTGAATAGATACAAAATATTAATAAAACATGTTACCAACTAGTATTGTTAAGTATTTACCTTTTCCAACGGCTACATTTAAACCTATAGGCCCATTCAAATTGTCAACCCATCCTGGTATTGGTTCCTTCCACGCAGACACGACTGCAAATGAAAATATAACACCATACAAATTTATGAATGGTGATTTGTCAGAAGTGTGTACTTACCAATGCCTGGTCTGTATAAAACCAAGGGCAGTCTGTCGCTGTAGTCTTCTACAATATTTTCAGCTAGATGTTTGGTGTACAGATATGTATTCTTTAATCCACCTAGACATCTAAAATTAACCAAAACACATATATTCTGATAATTAGCTTTTTATGTTTTGGGACCTGATACTACTTACTTTTCGGTGAGGCTTGCAAATTTATAGTCATCATTATAGTTTTCAGCCAGTCTGATGGCTTCCCTCCAATCTCCGTGGTCTCTGTACACTTTTTCCTCTATGGTGTCTTTATCAGTGTTGCAATAAGTAGTCGAGACGTGGACACCAACCACCAAATTTGGCATTTGCAACATTAGATCCATAATTTCACGGGTTCCTCGAGTGTTCATCATGGTTGCCTTTCTTAAGGGATCGTCGAATCTAACAATTGCACAAGATAAATTATTTTTGTTTGGATCAAACATCATGATTTGACCAACCTGACACTGGCGGCTACGTGAAATACAATTTCCGATCTGAGTACTAGTTGTTTGTCAGATTCGTTTAAACCCAATTGAAGTTGACTGACGTCACCAGATACAGCCACCACTTTTTTAAATACTTTGGGATTTTTTTCTCGTGCCAAATTAAATAACTGTAAAAGATAATAAATAAAATAATATCAAGTATTAGAGTTTAGTGTTGCCAGATTTCAATAATTATTATCTAGTGTTACCTCATTTTGTAAAATGTCCTCGAGTCGCTCCACAATCGGTTTGCCCTTTTTCTCTCTCAGAAGCAAATAGATGACTTTGAAGTCGGGACAACTCCTTAAAATCTTCTCTAATAGAACTTTTCCTATAAAACCTGGAATTAAATTAGGTGTAAGTGGCATTTTGCCTAAATGTGAATTGCATAAATATTCCGATATGAAAAATTTTGCAACTTAGATTTTCTGGTAAAACTTGTTCTTGGAGAAGTTAAAATAGAAAAATAACTTAGTTGGATTCAAAAAAAATGTTTAAGTCTTCCGTGCGTTTATAACAGAAATACCACAACTAGTAGCATCGCGCCTTAAGGCAAATTCCTGGAACTTTCAGAAACAAAAATTAAATTTTTTAAAAAAGATTAAAATTTTTCTTTAAACTTTGAAAAAATTAGATTTCTGAGAAATTTTAAAATAAAGAAAGACTTTTTTAAGAAGAGACTTTTTTTTTTTTTTTTGTTACAATTTATTTTTGTTAATCAAGACTTTAATGTCTTATTTACAAAATTGATATGAGCAACAAAAAATACAAAAATACAAAAAAAAGCAATAAATTGAATATAAAATGAAAAAAGTTAAAATAAAAATAAAATAAAAACAGTAATACAAAAATAATAACAAAAATGAACTATGACGTGATTATGTATGCCGCGTACTACAAGAAGAGACTTTTTGATGAAACAAAATTATATTTTGGAAATTTGTTTTCAAAGCAATCTCGCTGCTTTATTTGCATAGAGACGAAATATCGAAGCGCGTAAGCGCCGCGTCGCAGTCTCAGACAAACGATGTTACGGATCCCATAAAAATGTAAACAAAATTTATACTTATTATTGAAGCTTCTATAAAATATCTAATAATTTGATGTGCATATGTCTAATGATCATTTTTGACCGCCAAATGGATTTTTTTTAAATTTTTTTACTAGATCTCCGAAACCGCTAGACCTGCCTTCTCATATATTTAATTAAATTTTTATTTTTTCAAGACTAGTAAAAAATGTATTTGAAATATTGAAATCGGACGCTCTGTTCTCTTAAAAACTGATTTCACATTTTTGGCATTTTTTGTCCCGTATCTCTAAAACGGCTTAACCTGCCTTTGCCAAAAACTAATCAGCACGTATCTCTATCAATAGGAATTGAATGTTTTTTTTAATCAAATTGGTTGAACCGTGTTCCTGAAGTCGTCGACGAAAATTTGTATCCGCACACACATGCACACACACATACGTTCAGTTTTCTAAGGTATGCTAAAATGTTCAGACACCTGAAACGTAAATATGTATAAAAAAGATTATTTTCGATTTTTTCGCGATTACTATAACTTACACGTAGAACAAAAGACGTGCATAATAAATGAAATAATAATAATAAATATGAGAATAACAATATTAAGTTATGAATTAACTGACAAAATTCCAGTTAATATTGGGTTTTCCCTGAGATACAGGTACGCAGATTTTGACATCAACCTGGATCTAGCCTTCGTTTCAGGTTGACCGATTTCTAGTACAATATAGTATATATTATGCACGTCTTTTTGTCATTGTTTGCTATTTTTTAAAGATATAGTTTTTTAGGCACTAAATAGTATCTCGAGAAATATGTAAGACTTTGTAAAATGTAAAGTATATTTAAGACCTGATTTGAATTTTCTCTTTACTATTATATATATTTATGTACCTACCGCTGCCTCCAGTGATAAAAATCTCTTTATCTTTGAAAAACTGTGGAATAGTCGGCACAATCATTTTTATCACTAATCACACAATTTTATTTATTATTAATATTTTTTATAGATCTTTAGTCACTACAACTTATTAATCAATGTGCATCCTTCGGATAATTTCACTGAGGGTTGTTAATAAAAATTATTTTATTAAAGAATGTTTTTGATTCAGATGGTAGTTTGAAACTGTCTTGAATTATGAGTGCGATTTCATCTTTATGATTTTTTTAAATGGCACAATAGTAATTGTTTATTAATTATAATATTAAATTGTATCTATTAAATTAGTCTATTGTTCATTATGCGAGGATAGGTTCTAATAATTTTGAATATTAATATACACGTGTATATATATATATATATATATATATATATATATATATATATAAAGTAACAATTTTTCTCAGGAGTCCACTATATTGCACTAACTAAGGATGAATCAAATCGGAACTCGAAACGTATACTAGATTAATTAAAATTCTTAAATTAGTTTTCATGTGTTAAATATATTTGATGAATAATAATGAATTTATTATAAACTTCAATGTGTAATGTGAAAATTGTTAAAATATTGACTTTCAAAATAAAAAATTGTTACTTCATTTTTAGATGATTTTCAACAGCTTGATCGTTCTTTTGTACATTCTGAAAAATTGGTTTTGTTTGAAAATCTTTCAACAAATATTACGTTTAAAATTAACTAAAAAGTAGGTACATATTTTTATTCAGAATTTTTGCATAAACGATTTTTGGAAAAATTAAGAAAACAATGATTTTGGTGAAAATTTTAGATTTTTTCAAAACTATTCAAAAAATTTAAATTTTTGAATAGTCATAACTAGTAAATTGTTATGTATTTACAACTATTCTACATAGACATATGGTACATCTTCTGGCAATTATATATAAAAAAATGACATCGATATATAACCAGAGAAAAATACACAATTGCTGAAAAATACACAGTAAACTAGTAAATTGCAGTAAATTCTAAAATATGCATTTTTTATTAGTTTTGTGAATATGTATATATATACATATCAATACTTTATCGTTTATTATTTGACCCGCATTTAAAATTCCAAAGTGCTACAATAATATAAAAAATATGACAGTGACACGACATAAATTCAAATGGGGGTCACTTTTGCACCTGAACCCTGAAATGGGGCCTTCATTGCGAAGTCGAGACTCATTTGCATTTTGATGTTTTAAACATTAATAGATAAATGTTAAGCTGTAATAATTCTATATATATATATATATATATATATATATATATATATATTATACAACTAACATATATCAGAATTTATGTACAACTTTTTAAATGAATTGATATTTAAACAAAACTTTAAATGATAAACAATTATGAGCTATTTTTTGCTATTTTTTCTTTATTGCTAAATGATTATTATTTGTTTTTGATTCTTTACTTTCTATAAATCTATTAGGACTTTGACAAAAAGTTTAGTCAAAATTGGTCCAGCCGTTTAGGAGCAATTCAGTGACATATACACGTGCAAAGGATTTAATATTTATTTTTGTATTATTTTATTTTTATAATATATATTGTTCTATATTTATATTTTTCTCAACTTATTAGTTTTCTTGTATTAATTATTCTGGTCATTATATATTTTATTTGTTTGCAATTTGTCGAGTATTGCTTATTTTTATATTAATATAATTAATAAATGTATTTTGATAAATATTTTTTTATATTTATATATTTATTTACCTAAGTTTTAGTAAATGTATTATATTAATTTTAATTTTAACTTATTATTTAAATCAATTTATTATTATTTATTAATTTAAAATTTTGTAAACATAATTTTTGATAATAATTTTATTTGTATTCTGATGAATGATATATATTTATATATTTATATAATTATTTGTTCACTTAAATATATATTATGATTTATATTTTTTTAAAAATGTAATTCTATTTTTTTTTATTTATTAAAACGTATTTTTATGTATATCTATGCGTGTATGTATATATTTTTTAAATTTATACCTTTATTCATATGTAGTGTAAACACTTTTAATTATTTATTAATATATTATTACCTCAAATGAAGTTTTTAAACATTTGATCTGCTTATTAGGGTCTAAGGTCTTAATTTTGTAATTTTATTTTTTTATTTTAATTATAATTTTTTGTAATTGTTTTAATATGTATTATGTATATATATATATATATATATATATATATATATATATACATAATACATATTAAAACAATTACTATATATGTAAAGAAAGGTGTATATGTGTATATATTGTATTTATTTAATCATATGTATGAGTGTAGAATAATTAATATATTTTCACTTACATTTATAAGAACTTTTTGTGATCATGAACTGCTCATATAATTCAAATCCTATTCATATGTGTATCATCCAATCTGCCATACATATACTGTAAATTATATTATTTTAATTTCTGTCACATCTTCAGCTGCTTTTTGGCAATAATAATATAGACAATACATTTTTCTAATTCATAATCATGAATTTATTCTACATATTCTAATATTGTCTAGGCTCATAAGTGAATTGAAATTTTTGGCAGGTGAAAGTTCTTATTTGTTTTCAATGCTAAACAATGTCTGAAATATTTTCAATAAGAAACAATGACATGTCGTTTTGCAATTTTTACTATTTATTTCTAAAATATTACTATATTTTTATAATCACATACATGTTAAAAAATTTCCTTAACAAACTTTAGAAAGATTTATCAAAATCCGAATAATCGTTTAGGAGGAGTATATTTACATACATCATTACAAAATATGAGATTATTATTTATTTATTTATATATATATATATATATATACAAGATTGTAAAATGTCTTAAATATTAATATATTTTTAATAATTATTATTACTACTATATGAGATGCTCTTCATTTCATAGTTATATAGTTTTATAATTTTTTGAATATTAATATATAACAATTAATTATATTTAAATTATATTTATACTTGTTTATCTATGTTATATTTTTAAAAACATTTGTTATCAAAATCACACTCCAATTACCAATAGTAAAAAAAATATTTAAAAGAGGTAAAATATAAAATATAATTATACTTTTACTCTTCTATTGCTAAAATGTCAATGTAAGAAGAGATAAAAACGTTTAGCTTTATTTTAATATTTTTATTTATGTATATATAAATATTATCATTATTTTAATAATTCAAATTTGAATCTTTCATCAACTGTCAAACCAACTCACCAACTTCACTGTGGTCAGCCATGTTTTTGACAGCTGTCACTCGTTTGACGTTTCTGTCATCTGTCACCTCTCTATTTATAAGTTTGACGTTTAAGCAATACTCCTCTTAGTGATAACTATGTAGAATTAATTTATCATAATGTATTTTTAAGTACACAAATCCATTAAAAATGAACGAATTCATAGAAAAATTCAACTCACACGACTTCAATGCGGACGAATGTAAATATAACCATAATTAAAAGATTGTGAGAAGTGTTTTTTTGATTTTGTGCAAATTTTTGTTTCAGATGTTAAAGAATTAACGCAAAAATGCATCGGTGGACAGGAATTGCAACAGGAGAAGGTTAAAATACAGGCTTTGAGTGATGAAACTGCTAATTCGTTGAAGAAAAATGTTTACCAGAACTATATGCAGTTTATTGAAACTGCTAAAGAGATTTCACGTATCCTTTGGATAAATGACATAGTAGTAACTATTGTAGAAGGGTTTTGTAGTTATGTAAAATCTACCAGAATATTCATAACTTTCAAATATTTCATAGAGAACTGGCTTTATTTTTTATACTGCTCGAATCATTTGAAACATTTGGCATAACAATTTTTTTATACTGATACATACATCTATAAGATCAATTTGCTAAATATTCCATATAGTAGTGTTGAACTACTCTTATAATTTACTTTACTATCTAAATCATATTAATTAATCATATCAATTAACCACCCAATGAACTCAGTTCTTCATAGGATTTTTTAAACTTATTACAACTTGTTGGACTATGGGATTACCAAAAATATTATATCTTACTATACATATTAATGTGAAAATTTTCAAAAAATTTAATACTTCAAGTACAACCTTTTTTTACATACATCAACATGTTTTGTGGGTTTGTGTGTCGATTCCTTTGTTTGTTATTATAAACTAAACTACACTCGAACATGTTTTTGTCAATTTCTTATATGATGATCTGTTGCTAGTTCATTTACAAAAAATGTGTGCATTAAGTGGTTAATAAATTATATATGTTAAGGCACTAATTATATTTTGATAATGTCTTTGTCATTTCACTCCCTTTTTACATTTACTACACTTTAAAAAATCTGATGTAATCTGTTATTCATAGTTAAATGTTAAATGACAACATTAAATTTATTAAATTATTTGAGCAACTAAGTTTCTTTACGACTGGTTGAGGTGCCTATTATCACGACTTTATGTATACTAACCTTCAAACTTAAAATATAACATAAAAATCGCAAAAATGCATAAATATAAATATACTTATAAATATAATAGATAACATACATATAAATATAAATATAAATATAAATATACTTATAAATATAAATATACTTATAAATATAATAAATAATATAAATATAAATTAAAATATAAATATAAATATATTTAAAATATAAATATAAATATAAATATTAAAAACTCTGTCTGGAAGGGGTAGCTTACAAATATAAACTACTATATTATACTAATTATATTATAATTTATAAAGATCCTATAATCCATATTAATGCAGATTTTTATACTAAATATTGAACATCTGTTTGTAAATTGAATTTTTTTTAAAATATTGAACATCTGTTTGTAAATTGAATTTTTTTTAAAATGAAAGTATAAATTTATAATAAGAAAATAATTGAAAGAACAAAAAGTTACTTAGGCTATTGTAAAAAAAATATATGTACCTGCGTCCAGTGTCCACTTAAAAATAAATAATTATAATTTATAAAATATTCCAAAAGAATTCTAGAATGATATTAAAGGATTTCAAAATAAGGCTTAACAATATATACTATCCTTAATTTGTATATCAAAATGCAGATTTGGAATCTGAAATGTATCAACTATCACATTTATTAGGAGAACAAAAAGTTCTTTTATCTGCCATAGCCACTTCATCTATTACTGGTAAAACGAGGGATCCATTCAGTCAAGGCGATAAAAATGATAAAGGTAATAATATATATTACCTATATATACATATATATATATATATATATATATATATACATATTATTTCTATCTAATTTATCTTTTACAGAGAATGAAGATACCATATCAGTAGAAGAAAAGAACAAAAATGATATCCAATCAGTTATTAATCGAGTTGAAGGCCTAACTACAGAATTAGATTCAGTCCCTGATAGAGTTCTTCTGCACGAAGGGGATTTATTGGAATTAGAGCCACTGAATCATGGGCCTTTGAGACGTGTACATTTATTTCTGTTTAATGACATACTTTTAGTTGCTACATGGATGCCATCAAGGTAAAAGAAAATTTATTATTTATATTCATTTATATTTATTACTAACTTATTGACGTTTTTTTTCTTTAATTACAATATTTGTTACAACTGCTAATTAATTTAACATCAAGTAACAATAACGAACAATAACATAAATTTAAACAAAAAGAGTACAAAATAAAGGATAGTATTTTTATTAAAATGATATCTGTAGTATGATGATTTAATATAAAATAAAAGCAAATAATAATAATAATAATAATAGAAGGTGAAGTTTGTTTTTAGCAGGAAAACTTATTTGCTAATTTTATAAAGTTTAACTATTTTTTCTTGTTAATTGTCTTTCTAATAATATATAATAATAATAATAATATTTTTAAATTAAGTATAACAAAATAAATATAATTATAAACCAAAGCATTGAAGCTAAAACAATGTGGGAGCATGACAAAGATTTTTATTGCTAAGTTTGATGAATTATTTTTATATAATTTTGTTCTAACAGTTACAAAATTTTATATACAGATTTATAGATAATTTAATTAGCTTTCTAATGATATATTATAATAATATTTTTAAATTAAGTATAACAAAATAAATATAATTATAAACCAAAGCATTGAAGCTAAAACAATGGGGGAGCATGACAAAGATTTTTATTGCTAAGTTTGATGAATTATTTTATATAATTTTGTTCTAACAGTTACAAGTTGTTATATACAGATTTATAGATAATTTTATTGACTTTTGAATGACATATTATAATACATATAAATATAAATAAATTTTGCCATAATAATGCTGAATATAAAAAAATATAACTAATGAAATCCACCAATGGTTAGTAACTTGATACTAAATTTTAAACTTTACATATTTTTTATATTTAATTTTGTTCGAAAAGTTATTAAACGTTATATAGAATTTTGTAGACAATTTTATTAGCTTTCCAACAATATATAATACTATTGCTATATTTTTAATTATTTATATTAAAATAAACATGGATATAAAAACCGTAACCGATGTAACTAATATTATAGACGCCATTTTTATTTCAAAGTTCAAACTTTTTTTTTAATATAAATTTGTTAGAAACGTTATGAATTATTATACACCGATTTATAGATAATTTAATTAGCTTTCTAATTGTATATAATAATAATAATAATATTTTTAATTAAAGTACAATCAAATAAATGTAATTATAAATCAAAGCGTTGAAGCTAAAACAAAGTAGGAGCTTGACAAAGATTTTAATTGCAAAGTTTAATAAATTGTTTTGATATAATTTTGTTCTAACATTTACAAGTTGTTATATACAGATTTATAGATAATTTTATTGACTTTTAAATGATATATAATGATACATTGATAAATTTTATTACAATATTGCCAAAAATGAAAATATGTAACCAATCAAATCTCTAATTAATGGCTTATAACTAGATAGTAAATTTTAAACTTCACAGACTTTTCCTAAATAATTTTCAAATGTTATATACAGATTTGTGGACGATTTTATTAGGTTTTTAACAATATATAATACTGTTGTTATATTTTTAATTCTTTATAATAAAATAAACATGGATATCATATCAAACACCGAAACTGCTGAAACTAATGTTATATAGGCACGCCATTTTGATTTCAACGTTTAAAAAAAATTGTATAAAATTTTGTTAGAAATGTTATATAAATTGTTATCCACATTTATAGATAATTTTATTCGCTTTCATTTGATATATAATAAAATATAATATATCATGTATAATATAACGTGGATATAAAAAAACCGCAACCTCTGAAACTAATGTTATAGACACGCCATTTTGATTTCGAAGTTTAAAAATAAATTGTATAAAATTTTGCTAGACGCGTTATATGAATTGTTATGCACATTTATAGATAATTTTATTAGCTTTCATTTGATATATAATAATATATATCAATTATATCAATTAACTAAACTACAACGATGAATATAAAAAAATGGATTCAGTATTTGTTGTATTTTCAATGAACACTTGCGAACATAAACGTAACATAATGTTACGTTAATGTTACGTCTCACTTATGTAATGTAACCTCGCATAGTGATAAAGTTCATAATCTAAACAAACATCTTAATTCTATTATATTTATTATTTTTTTCAGACGCGGTCCCAAGCGTTTCCAGTTCGATGTAATTTACTCCATAGGAACATTAGCCGTAGTTAATGCTAGAGATTTAGGGCCAGTACAAAATGCATTTAAATTACTAGTCTTTCCCGATACCAGAGTTCTACAATGTAGTAATCCGACAAGCAAAAGCGAGTGGCTTGAAAAGTTTGAGAAATCCAAAAAAGTGCAACACACCGAGACAAATGTTGAGGAGACAAAGAGGCCGCCCAGGAAAAAGGATCTGAAGTCAATTGATCGGAGTATCAGTGATGAGCAGAGTTCATATAGTACAAGTGAGATAATAGACATATACATATATATATATATATATATATATATATATATATATACAGGGGCGGTCCTGGGGTCCTCAGCGCCCGCATGCAATTTTTTTTCTAGCGCCTCCCCCCCCCTTATTATTTTAACTGTTTTAACAGTTTATCATTAAAATTTTAAGAATATTTACGTTATTTCTTTTTAAATTTAATAACTCTGGATTTAGTACACAAAAAATTAGATATATAATATAAAAGCACATTGATTTTAAATTTATTTAGAATATCGTGACGATTCGCTGGTTCTTCATAATCACTACCAAAGTACTTCTAAATTCTTATTTTCAATCCAAACTTTTTAGGACATCCAAACATTTCAGTATGTTTATTATTGCTTGAAATAATATTTTTGAAAAATTTTACTTATTTATTTTGGAGATTTTATGCGATTTATTCTATTAAACAAATCATGGTGCTTTATGTTGAATTATTTTACTGTGATTTTTCATTATTTAAAATATCCAAAACTGCATCTTAAATATTGCTCAAAAATTAGTGAAAAATGCAAAGAAAATATATGTTTCTTGAATTATATTGAAAAAAAAACTATATTGAGAATTTTATTTTCGAATCTCGTTTTGGCGCCCACTAAGGCGTGCGCCCGCATTTTTTGCATGCATCACATTCAAGGTAGGACCGACCCGGTAGGTATATATAAAAAGACACACACACACACATCCTTACAATTCTGAAGTGGTTACACGTGTGCGCGTTACTCAGATTCAGTTTATTACCAACAGCCGATCTCATAACATCGAGAGAATAATATTGTTTGTTTTCAAATAATAAACTTAAAAAAGACAGAACTTATAGTAATTTTGTTTACAAAATTTACCTATTCGGCTGAAAAGTAACTCATAAATTCATTTTTTGATAAAATCTTTTTTAGTGAAAAAGTGCTAACGTATATTCAATCATACAGGTATTTAATTCAATTTTTTCGTTAACTTTTACTTAAAACTTTCAAAATTTTTTATCATTTTTAATATCCTGTTATATAATCCACTCATTTATTTTTATCATTTTCATTTTGATCATATTGTCATATTTCTGTACATTAAATTTTCAACTATTTTGTTAATTAAAAAATCCATTTTCTTTTCTTAAACATATTGTTTGCTTTAATCTTATCGAGATCATGTTTCTTAACAGATGTCCTGAAGATGGAACGTACCTAGTTCCGAAACGTCGACAGTAAATAAATAAATAAAGAAATAGTTTATTAAAAAACTTATTTTGTTTTTTATTACTTTTTTGTTTTTTATTACTTTTTGGATTCTTGTTCGAAACTCTACAAAATATTCACAAATCCAAGACTCTACCATTTAAAATATATATATATATATATATATATATATATATATATATACATATATATATATGCAGGGCTGCACTTTGGTTATCTTATATATATATATATATATATATATATATTTATGTATCCTAATTTATTTATTTATTATGTTTTACTATTTTAGATTCCTTAAACGAAATAGAAAAGCCAGTACACCCCGATTGGGTAATGCAATCGCCTGACGAATTGCAAGTATTAGTTGCCCAACGTCATTTTGATGATGCCTTAGTATTACTTCAACAAACACAAGAATATATTAAAACTAACGAACAAAACTGTCCGACATTGGGCGAACTAAAAACAAAAGTGAGTAGTGAGTCAAATTATTAAATTAAACTAGTTAAAGTTTAAACATAAAAGTAATTTGGTACATCTGAATTTTTATCTTTTCCAGATTGAAAATGGTAAAGCCTCCTTAGCCAATGTATTGATGTCAGAGCTGGCAGTTCCCCAAGGAAGATCCTTATGTGCTGCCTTAAGAGCTTCTAGGAACACTGTTAAATTATTAGTACAACTTAATCATGCATCTCAGGTAATATAAATATTCTGTTTTATATATATATATACATACTAGCAAACCGGGCAAACTCCGTTTTACCACCAGATGGTTTCATTTTATGTAACATTTCGTTTGGTGATTAAAAGATGAAGAAAAAAATTGCCTGCTGTTGAAATTGAATAAAAATTTGGACAATGCACGTGATTGATTTGATGGTTACCAATTGAAATGTTAGGAAAGGAAACAAATAACTTATATTTTTTACTATTTTTGCACAATTTCACAGAGAACACAATGCCCGTTTGTCACATGAAATTAACTGAGCAGAGAACAATGAGTAGCTGTCAAACAAATGAGTAGCAGTCAAACGAAAAGTATTAGTTTGTAGTACATGCTAAGTATCAGAGATGACGCTTTATGTGAAAAAAGAAATATCGCTTTTTTTTAACCTTTTTTCAATTTTTTTTGCTATAAACCTTGCGGAGTCCGAGACCTTTCCAACGATGCAAATAAATTTTTTAACCAATCATGAAATATAAAATAATTTTTATTCAACATCTTTGGTAATGAAATCCATCATATTTCAATATTAACCTATTGCTCAATCAACTCTATGGATAAAATATTTCTTACAATTAATTTGAATTGAATTATAAATAAAAATAATGTAATTCGATAAGAATTGCAAATTTTAATATAAATATTGATGTGGCTTTTTTACTCATGTGGGAGATTGGCAGGTCGCGTCAATTTTAGTAAGCGAGGAAAAAAAATAATAATTGACGTTGAGTTTTGTTGGATCATTTGTTTTGGCAATGTAAAGGTTTGTTCAGATAAATTTATAAAATTTATCACTGTATTAAAGAATAAATATTTTATAATCGGCAATTTATTTAATTTCCGATACTTATAAAAGTTTTATACTGATCTTTTATATATAAATATGCTTATATATTCAAATATGTTTTATTTAAAAATTGATGTATATGTGTGTATGTATGTATGTGTGTATGTGTGTATGTGTGTGTATGCGTGCAGATACAAATTTTCGTCGACGATTTCGGAGACACCGATCAACCGATTTGAATAATTCAAAAAACATTCGATTCGTATTGATGTGGAGACGTGCAGATTAGGTTTTGGTATAGGCAGGTCTAGCCGTTCTGAAGATACATAGCAAAAAGTGCAGAAATTTCGATTAGAATTTAGATATCCGCTCATAGCGTTGCGCGTGAGCATGTCGTTATAGCTGAGTTGGTTAGCATTAGTAGATAAGAAAGTCAAAACTGGTCGGGTTCGAATGCCATGTATGTATTTTTTTTTTAATTTTTATAATACTTTTTATGTTTGTATAGTTGATACTATTTCAAATTGTTAACTCAGTGCATATATTTCGCGAACGATAAATTTATGCATTTAAAATAAAATATATTTATTTTAACAATAAGTACGCTTAATTAGATTTTGTTTATATATATTTCATTCAAACATGTATAAACAACGTTGTCTAATCTAATAAGTTTTCACATTCTGTCTACAAGGAACAAATGATGAAAATTCTCGTTTTTATAACTTTTATTCATAGACATTTTTGTTGACTGATTATTTTTATTCTTTGAATGTTTAATTACGGTACGGGAAGTTTCAGAAATGTGTCTTAATTTTTTTGTTAATTAATAATTTAATTAATTTGTCACTAGTTGACTATAATTTTTGATTTGTATTTCCATAGGCTTGTGATCTTTTCCTAAAAGTATCAAGTAACGCCCTACGAGCTGGACAAAGGCAGGCAAGACGTGAAGGACCCCATGCTCATATTGGCCTGATGTCGAGTCCTGTGCCTAAACTTGCTGAACTCTTCTTTTGTGATATTGCCGAAGTCTGTCGGGAATTCTTGAAATTATTCGCTAACGAGAAATCATGCTTCAGTGGTAAATAGAATTTATATCCTTAAATACATACATATATATATATATATATATATATATATATATATATATATATATGTATATATATACAGTAGAATCCGCTTAGTATGACATCGAAGGGACGCCGAAATCTCGCCATATTAACCGGTCGTCGTACAAAGCTTACTGAAGAAAAACTAATTTAATATGAAAAAACGTCACATGTTTTAGTAATTTAAAAGAAAAGCCTATACATACAATTTAATTAAAAATAAAAATGACACATTAAAATTTAATATAAAATAAAATTGACACATATTAAAATTTAATATAAAATAAAATTGACATAGGGTAGGGCAGGGCCAGGTCCAATTTGACTTTCAGTCAAAACCCAATACTGTCTAAACCCAATGAACCTTGCAACACATAACACACATCAAACAAGCATCTATCGAACTATGTACAGAAAAAAATTCACATAAATTAATAATTATTTAATTATATAAATAATATTTTTTTACTATTTTTTTAAAATTTGGTATCTGACCCATTTTACCTCGCATACGGGGTAAAGTGGGGCAACCAGGGTGCAAACAGATGCAATTTATTCTATTGGATTTTACGCTACTTTATTGAACCAATGCAAAATATTAATTCTGTGGGTACATTTGTTACAAAGATAACACAGTATATTACATTGATCTGCTATTGGTCAAAAATATTCATCAGACGAGCCGGAATAACAATTTATTTAATTAATCTCCGGAAAAATTACTTTTTTTTAAATTTTACTATTTTATTGCTTACACCTTCGCCAAAATAAAGGTTCTGCTGGTCCTTTTTATCCCACTCATGTGCTGCTTATCTTCTGATAGCAAAGTCATAAGAATTAAGCTAGATGATGGCTGGTTATAAATTTATACATTTTTTGCCCTCTACTTTATCAAATATTTTTGTTAAAAAAAAAAGTAGTTTTATTTGTTTACGAGATATCCGTGGTGGACCATTAATAATTGGTCTACTTTAACCATAAACATGCAAATGTGATTTTTTAATGTAAGTAAACAGTAATTTTTGATTGATTTGTTTACATAATTTTATTGTAAAAACAGTTCCTGGTGCTATTGTGCACAAAAGACATAGCAATTGTTTTCATATTTTTACATATTTTTACATATTTTTTTGTAAAAATGGGTCATTATAAGCGACATGTCAATGTAAGCGATGTCAATATATCCGACTAGACAACTGTTTTTTTAAAGAATTTTATATGCAAACCAAATTCTTAGTGCGATTACGTCATATTAAGTGGTTGTCAATATATCCGACTAATCGGATTCTACTGTATATATATATATATTATAATTTTTATTTATTTTTTAGCTTTTGTTGTATGGACCGGTGTGGAGTTAGGAGTCTTCATAAGTCACCTAGTGAAACATTGGATGTCACCAGGAACTCCTTTACAAGATATTGCAGTCTGTGTCGATGCTGTTAGAAAACCTTGCAGTCAACTCACAGAATTAGGCTTAGACCTAGGGTACAGGTTGGAAGGCTTGTTGAGGATTCCAGTGGAGAAAGCGTTACAAGTAAATAATCTACATATATATAGAAATAAGTCGGGTTTTCCTTCCTGACGATATAACTCCAGAACGCGCGAACCGATTTCGACGATTATGCATTCGTTGGAAAGGTCTCGGGCTCCGCTAGGTTTTAAAAAAAAATTAGATGCGAATGGCGTCGTGCCCTAATGCAACTTGCTGGAATTTCACGCACCGTAATTAAAAATTCGAGTAATGACATGAGTGAGAATTATCAGAATTATGCTTGGTTAAGTCAACGAGCAATTTTTGCCGCAAAGAATAACGATGTACACGCGCTGAATTTCACCATTCAATCAAAAATTGCTGGCGATTTGGTGACATACCAATGATTCCGACTGGTCTTTCGTTTGACTTCAAACGATTGCAATTTCCAGTTCGCCTTGCGTTCGCAATAACAAGTCGCAAGGCCAATAGCTTAGTGTTTGCGGGATAAATTTCAAATAGATTATTTAGAAAATCATTGTTTTTCACATGGGCAGTTATACGTTGCCTGTTCACGAGTTTGAAAGCCATCCGCTTTGTTTGTGTTAACGTCCGACCACAAAACAAAAAATGTGGTTTACCAAAGAGCACTTCAATAAAACGGATAATTTGCGGATTCACTTTCATTTACTTAGAGAAGTTCAACTAAAAAACACTTCATTTTTGTAATCGAAATAAATTTATTACTGTTGTATAATAAAATCAAATGTTTCCTTTTCAAATATAAAACAAACAAACAATTTCTTCATCTTTTTCACGAAACCATCTGGCGGCGAAACGGAGTTCGTCGGGTTTGCTAGTTATAATATAATAATAATGGTTACTTATATTACTTTACATTACTGTTTCAATTATCCTTTAGGATTGGAAGACTCGTTTATGCGACAGTGCCATTACAAGAAACGACGACCGATGGCAACCGACGAATCTACATCACAAGGCTGCTGTAAAAGCTTTAATTGATGAAATGAAATCGTACGGCATAGATGTCCAATCATATATATCAGGTAAGTACACTAAACATCAAATGTGTACTTGACTTCAAACATATTATTAATTAGATGGATTTTTTTCAGGCGATACGTGGATTACATTAAGTCCAAGTACTTTAAGTTTCACAAAGCAATTTATTTTGATTGGAACGGCTTGTGGTGTTTTGGGAATGCCTGTTGAACGACGACATTTATCAGAGGCCTTGCTGTGCGATATGTTTTCAGCGCATATTAAAGTTAGGCCTTCGCAAAGTGAAAAAGTTGATGTAAGTAGATTGATTTATATATATATATATATATATATATTATATATATATATATATATATATGATTTAGTTGTTGATTTGATGTTGAGATATAAAGTTCTTGTGGGCGATACATCAAAGAATAAAAAGCAAAGATTTATAAATTAATCTTTAATTCCATATTTGGCTTTTATTCTTTGATGTATCGCCCCACAAGAACTTACTCATATATATATATATATATATATATATATATATATATATTATTTCTTACTTTATCTGCAGTCTGGTTTCCTGAGTAAAAATCGTACCTTCCTGGTTGAAAAAGTATTACCGCTGGTTACCGAAAAGTTTGAAAAATCTACGGGTTTTCCAAGCCCTGCACTTAAGGCTTTAGCTGGACCTACAAAGTCTTACAGCACAGAATATTTGTAAGATAATATATATATATATATATATATATATATATATATATATATATATATATATATATATATAAAATGATTTTGGTACAATGATTTATCATATTAAGAGATTTATATATTTTGTTTAATTTCGTTTACATCTAATTCAAACATTTATAAAATGCCTAACAATTATTTTAATAATAAATAAATAATAAAATGTATAATTTAATATTGAATTTTTAGTTTTATTAATGTGCTCCATTGAGTATGTCGCCTAGTAGTCGTTCGATGGCAACTTCTCCGATTGTTCTTTTGAATAGGAGTTCCTGGAAATAAATGATAGAAATTATTATGGATAATAAAAATATACGAGACTTTTGAATAAGTAGTGGTGGAAGACATATATTTGTAGCCATTGGGTTCAAATCAAAGTTTTCACTAAAATTTATATGAGGTGATATTTGAGATTTAATATATTTATTTGAGATTTGAACATGCTAAATAAGCGATAAGCTAGATTTTGTTGCTGGATTGTTATTATTTAATCAGATTTCATCTTTCTTTTTATATTTATATTATTAATGCATCTTTGTCATTATTTTATATTATTTTTCCTAATTTTGTTTCATATTCAATTCAATATATATTTTTTATTCTTTTTATTTTCTTCACTCTTTCATTTTGTATATTAAGAGTGTTTCAGTATATTATGATGATTATAAATAAATAGTAGAACAAGTTTATTATTTATTCAAAATTAAATTTATGATTGATTTGGTAATTCAGTACTATACAGCTTAAAACAAAAGTTTTTGAGATATATGTGTACTTGTTTTATAGTTTATTCATTTATAACTTTGTTAAGGTGTTATTGACATGAAGTAGTTGTATTTTAGTTTGTAGTTGTTTAGTAGTTTTATTTTTAAAATATTAAAATATTTTATATTTAATAGAAATATTATATATTTTATTATCCAAAATAATTAATAATTGTTGCAAAAAATAATTTTATCTTGCTTATGATTTTTAAATCCCAACGGTTATTTCTCATCTGGCAACCCTAAATTTGAATTCGTTATCTGGCAATTTGTCAAACGAGCCGACATGACAGTTTGACGTTGAACTTGTTGGTTATAAGATTTAGTGCAAAAAATGCTTCTAAAGACTTAATAATACGGTATTATACTAAAATACACAAGTATATTATTATTAGTATACGTATATTTGTAGTTGAGAAGTGAATTTAAGTATTATTCCTTTGTTATGAAGTTGTGCAAAAAGTGAGTGTACATAACCTAAAACCAGGATAAACAATTGACTATCAGCCGAAACAAAAGATTGTATCTATCAAGGTAACTTTACAAGCTTTTTTATACATTTATCTTGTACAATGAAAATGGATGATAATGATACCGAACGTCTACGCGATTTTATTCTAAACCCCGATATAGACATCCTAAAACTAGACACCGAACCGATTAAATTCAATTTGGAAGACATTTCTTTATCTTTCGACTGTGTTCCTTGTTTCGAGAACACAACGATAGTCGCTGAGCGCGATTTGGACACTGGTGACATTATCGGGTTTAAAGAAGTTGATAACTTGACACTAGCTTACGATGGAAGGACCTCCATGTCTTTACAACGAGCGCCTGCGCCCCCCGAAGAATCCACAATGGGTAGTGTTATGAACTACCCGTTTTGGCCTGGAGGTTTTGATCCTCCGGAAGAAGTATTGTTGAATGATGATGTTGTACTTGATTTCGAAGATAATTTGTTGGTATGTGCACCCGGGTTGCCACACGGTATAGAGTTTCCTAAACACGAACCAAGTCACCAAGAGAGGATTGAGGATTTAGGTTTAGAGTCTGTAACGGGTAATATTACGGTTGACTTGTTAGCCTTGACGCTTGATGAGGATAAATTTAAAGACATTTGGAAAAGCGATGAAACGCCTGAAACAACCCAAGAACCTGCACCAGCAACCGATTCTGTTGACATAGATTCTTTTATCCCGAATATCAACCAAGATTTGCCTGTACTTAATATATCAACGTCTGCTGATATTTGTGTGAAGTCTAAATCTTTACTCTGGGCTGAGGAGATTGATATATCGCAACCGGTTACTGATTTTGAAAAGGTTATACCAGAGCCTGCACATACCTATCCATTTGTTTTGGACACGTTCCAGAAACAAGCAATAATTAAACTGGAAGAGCACAATCATGTGTTTGTAGCGGCTCATACATCAGCAGGTAAAACTGTAGTTGCTGAATATGCTATAGCTTTGTCTCGTAAACACATGACAAGGCTATTTATACTTCACCCATAAAAGCTTTGTCTAACCAAAAGTACAGAGACTTTACAAATACTTTTAGTGATGTCGGTTTGATAACAGGTGATATACAAATTAATTCAACAGCCTCGTGTTTGATTATGACTACAGAAATTTTAAAGTCAATGCTGTACGGTGGTAGTGACATCACCCGTGACTTGGAGTATGTCATTTTTGATGAAGTGCATTACATTAATGATTCTGATAGAGGGCACGTTTGGGAAGAGGTTTTGATTTTACTACCCCAACATGTTTGTATTGTTATGCTGAGTGCAACAGTACCGAATACTTTAGAGTTTGCCAACTGGGTTGGCATGACTAAACGAAGCAAAGTTTATGTTATAAGTACTGCCAAGCGTCCAGTACCTTTGCAACATTATTTATACACAGGCTTTGGTGGTAAAAGTAGGGACGACAGGTTCCTGGTTGTGGATGCTGATGGTAATTGGTTGGATAATAATTACAAGTCTGCACAGTTGTCGAAGCGTTCACGCCAGACAGATTTTCGTAAAGAGTTTGGACACGGTAAACTTAATCCCAAGCAGGAACAAACAATGTGGGTTGGTTTAATAGATCATTTGAAACGCAACAACGAGTTGCCTGTTATAGCGTTTACTTTGTCCAGAAAACGTTGTGATTTAAATGCACAATCTTTGAACTCCATAGATTTTACAAGCCAGCGTGAGAAGAACCAGATACACCGGTTTTTCTCCAGGTGTCTCAAACGTTTAAACGCACCCGACAGAAATTTACCACAAGTACTGTTTATGCAGAACTTGTTACAACGTGGTATTGGTGTGCACCACAGTGGTATCTTACCTATTTTGAAAGAAATTGTTGAAATGTGTTTCCAACAAGAGTTGGTCAAACTTCTGTTTGCTACAGAAACTTTTGCTATGGGTGTAAACATGCCAGCACGTACTGTTATTTTCGATTCCTGCACCAAATACGATGGAGTTGCTGTGAGAATGTTAATGCCTGCAGAGTATATACAGATGGCCGGCAGAGCCGGCCGAAGAGGCTTAGACAGCACCGGCACCGTCATAGTCTTGTGCAAAACTGATGTACCTGATTGCCGAGACGTTAAAGAAATGATGCTGGGTATACCCATGATCCTGAAGTCACAATTCAGACTCACATATGCTATGATTCTCAACTTGTTGCGCGTCCAGGATGTCACGGTTGAAAACATGATGTGTCATAGTTTTCGCGAGTTTGGACACATGCGTAAAGCTGATGCTTTGAAAAAACAACTCAAGGAAACTGAGATACAGATATCGTCGATGGAAGAACTGAGCGAGCATTTGTATGGGTTGAATGAATTTTACACGACTGCGTCGGAGTTTCTGTATTGCCAAGACAGAGTTGTGCCTGTACTGTTGAACCAGAAAGGTAATGCTAAGTATTTTACCCTAGGACGTTTACTTATTGTGTCCCAAGGCTGGTACACACCAAGACTTGGTATGGTTTTACAAATACGCAAAGACTTAAAGATCACGGTTTTGGTTTTAACAGACAAAACCACCAAAGCTAAACCTTATATACCTAGTTCTGTTAGCGAATGTTCCTCCAAGGCGCAAAGCGAAGAAGCTTTGGATTTGTGGCAAAAACTTTTAGGCCTAACCGAACAAAACAAGTTCTTTGTACCCCAAACCGATCTATCCAACACGGTCTTACAAATCGATGCCAGGAACATCATTGCTATAACAAATCGAGTCATCAGACTAGATCCTGCCATTATTTTAAAAGACTGGAACCAACGCCAGATCGACAGGTTTGCCCACTGTCCACCGAGTAACACTTTCAACAACGCCGTACAAGAATTGTTAAAACACACCAACGAACTAAAAGACTTACATGAAACCCAGTATTGCGAAAATCTACGCCAGGCTATGGATATCACCAAGAACATCGGTATTTTAAGGGATTTGGAGTTGTACGATAGTGTGAAGAGGGCTTTGGCGGAGATCAGAAAGTGTACGGTTATTGCTAATTTCGAGAAGCAATTTGGACAAGTCTTTGACAGGATGCTGTTGGAGGACAGGAAGAGCAAGATATCGTTCAGTCTGTCGAATGAGAGCATGTCTTTGTATCCGGACTATAAGCATAAGTTGCAAGTTTTGCACGATATGAGATACATCGATTCGCATAATAAAGGTGAGTGGGATGATAATATTCTTTATCTTGGCAGAACTTTAGCATCATTGAGGGACACTTTTCGCATACAATGGAAATGTTATGTTACGGGTCTATAACATAGACATACACTACATGGACTGCTAGTCCTCGTATGTTTTTCCGTTGTATATAGTGCTCAAAAATAGAAAAGTAAGTGACGACACATGTCTGAGCGAACATTGCCGACGACAATAGCGGACTCTTCCGATTGATCAAATGTCACGATTACCGGCCTTGTTTGCTCAGAATGTGGCGTCACTTCTATATTTTAGCACCTATTTTGCGCTTGACTAGTAATTGTCCATGTAATATAAAGTCTATAATCAATAATCGTATAATTCAGAAATCTATGTGTTTGCAGGAGTTTCACACAAAACCTAACTTCACGTTTGTGTTAGAAAATTGCACTTATGATAAAATTGTTTTGGTGCTTTTTGGAGGTTTGCAAAAAAGTTGCACTTGTGCTAAAATTGTTCTGGTGCCTTTTCCACAGTTTGTCAACATTTCTATGTTATCAGAAAATTGGTCCCACAATGAAGCAAAAGTTTTTTAGAAACAAAACAAAACTTGTCAAAATATGGATTATGGCTCTAGGTTTCGAATCTTTTTACGACGCATTTTCTAATTATGCATTAGAGATGGGTAATTCACTCCGACCGATACAACTCCTCCCTTGGAGTCAATCTGGTTCCATAAACTGGGACTAAATTTGTTAAAGACCTACAAAAGATATTTGCTTGAGATTTTTACAAATACAAAGATTTGCATCGAAAGAAGCCCCTGCGTTTTCGTCTCACAGGCAATTTTATAACTTTCTAGGTACAAAATGTTCCAAAATAATGCAATTTTGTAATCGTATATTCTGTATACGATAATCCTAGTCTGAAAATGACCCCTTTCAATGGTACACAACCAGCAAAAAATATTTGAAATTATTTTATGATTTTATAATTATGTAAAAGCAATAATATGCAAATCGGACTGCCTGATTTACAATTAATTGGGCATATTGAGAAATGCATAAAATAGTAATCTTCTATATATATAGAAATAGGTCGGGTTTTCCTTCTTGATGAAATAACTCCAGAACGCACGAACCGATTTAGACAATTTTGCATTCTTTGGAAAGGTCTCGGACTCCGTAAGGTTCATAGCAAAAAAAATGAAGAAAGATATCAACAGAAAAGCGGAAAAAAAATTCACATACAGCGTCATCTCTGATACTTAGCAAACTAATATTTTTTGTTTGACTTCACTCATTTGTTTGACAGTTACTCATTGTTCTCCGCTCAGTTAATTTCATGTGACAAACCGGCATTGTGTTCACTGTGATATTGTGCAAAAAATGTAAAAAAAATTTATTCGTTTCCTAACATTTCAATTGGAAACCATCAAATCAATCACGTGTATTGTGCAAATTTTTATTCAATTTCAACAGCAGGCAATTTTTTTCTTCATATTTAATCACCAAACAAAATGTTACATCTGGTGGCGAAACAAAAGATTTCCAAATACTTAATATATCTTTAGATATATGAACATCACACTATAGAACACATTTGTGTCGAGTATTAGGTTTCAAAGTTGTCGGAGTCGTTGAAATTATTAAGTAGATATAACTCCGGCTTTGGATATGATAAGCTCATCTCTAATGCATATGTTTCTTTCTGATTGTGAGAAGTAATTTGTTTCTTACATCGTTTTCATGAGAGTTGTCTGGCTTTGATAAATTCAAGATTGGGCCTGCCTAAATCCGGTGTTTGAATCATTATTATCTTCTGTGATTATCTGTTCACATAATTTTTTCAATGTTGACAAGTCCTACTTTGAAAAAACTTCTTTGTCAACATTGAAAAGTAGGTCCTACTTCAAAATGAAGAACCGAGTGGTAAATACGTAGCACTTTACATAATTCCTTTACTACCAGTTAGGGATTGTCGATTTCCAAAAACCGTTTTTTTTGGCAAAAATTATTGAATTCGAAAACCGGTTTTTAAGTGAAAAAAGTCGGTTTTCACTGTATAAATGGAAAATGACAAATATAGCCAAATATAAAAGATAGATGAAAGAGTTTTGATTCTTGAAATCATATCGGTTCAATAAAATTTGATATCTTATCAGTTTGCAATGGTCCCCAGAAAGGTTTTGTATATATTAATTTAGATTGTTATACCAGTGTATATATTAATTTAAATCAGTGTGATTTCTTGAAAAAGTAACTTCCTCTACTCAAACTTGAAAAAAAAGAGTTTTGAACCCTAGAAGCCACAAATTAAAGAACAAAAAACTTAAAATTATTATATCAAGCTTTAAAAACAATTAAGCATAATTTGGTCGCTAGTATGAGAGTATTTTCTATTCAGAAAATTTTGTGAGTAAACAAAGGACACGTCTAAGTAGCAATTCGATAGATGTTCTCAGTTTTTTGAAATCATATTTTTATAAACAAATAGAAACAATTTGAATGTTTAAAATCAATTAATTAAATTTGCTTGGAACCAGGAATACCAGAGTTTAGCTTAATTGTTTTCAAAACTAAAATTGATATTAACAAGTATGTATCAACATGTATCTAATATTAATTTAAGGAATATTTTTTATTTAAAAATTTAATGTTTTTATTTATTCGAAAACTTTTCTTTCACTATCATAACAATATTTTCATTCTTATATGTGAAAATGATGCATGAATAACAAATAATTATTTTCAAAGTTATTTAAATAAATCAAGATAAACTATAATTTTTAGTTCTGCTAATTAAAATTAAATTAATTTTGTTTACTATCTGTAAAATTGAACAATAAATAAATACAGTCAAACACTGCTCTAAATCACACTAAATTTGCGGATAAATTACAGAATATTCGAGAAAAAAAATGATTTTCTATATAAAATTTGAAAACCGGCTAAAATCGGTTTTTGAGTAAAATTAAAATTCAAAAACCGGTTTTTCTGAAATGACGGTTTTTGTATAAACTCTACTGCCAATTATTGCCTTCTCGATGAAGAACCGTGTAGTAACAATTCCCATATTCCTTTACTATTTCCAGTCCTCCTCAAAGGTAGAGTAGCCTGCGAAATGGGCAACAACGAACTCATAATAACCGAGATCATCTTCCGAAACATCCTAAAAGACCTACCACCTGCCGAAATCGCGGCTCTGCTCAGCTGCCTAGTTTTCCAGGCCAAATGCGAAAAGATCGAAATCCCCAAAATTTTCCAAAAATGCATCGGCGAGATAAATGACATTGAAACCGAAATTATGCAAATCGAAAGACAATTCGATGTGGCCCAGGATAACACGACAGTCAACAAGCTAAACTTCGGTCTCATCAATGTGGTTTACGAATGGGCGCAGAAGAAGCCCTTTCGGATATAATGAGACTGACTGACGTCCAGGAAGGGATTATTGTAAGGTGTATACAACAGTTGAATGAGACTATTAGGGATGCTAAAAGTGCTGCTAGGATTATAGGGGATCCTGTTTTAGGGCAGAAGATGGACGAGGCTTCTGAGGCCATCCAGAGGGACATCGTCTTTGCGGCGAGTTTGTACACCCAGGATGATTATTCTGGTGTTAAGATTCTGGACGAAGATGATTCGGCGTATGATGTTGAAAAAATTTAAAATAATAAAGAAGTGAAATAAAGAATTTGCGGGAAGGATTTTGTTTGAGATAGGATAGTGAGTTTGTGATGAGTATTTTGGAAATGAATGAAGAAGAAGACTTATTTTGTTCAACAATGAATTGCATATACAATTGTATTTTTGGATATAGTCCTAAGTATTCGATTTTTGTTTTTAATTATCTAACATGTTAGGTTAATATATATTGTTATTAGAAAATTAAGGCTGTGATTTATAAAGTTTTATAAATATATTTTACAGTTTTCAAAATTATATATAGATGTTTTTATTAATAACCTTATATATGCGTTGCCGTGGCTCAGTACTTATGATATTTACATTGAATCAATTTTTTTATTAATAATTTGGGGGACTTTTAAGGATTATGAGGATTATGAGTATGTTTTTTTAAACATTATATATATATATATATATATATATATACTAGCCGACCCGGCCACGCGTTGCTATGGCTCATTATTTGTGATATTTACATGGAGTCAATTTTTTACTAATCTTTCTCTTTGCGTTAATCACACGATCGATTTTTAAGTATATTATAAGTATGATTTTTTGAACATTATATATATATATACATATATATATATACTAGCTGACCCGGACACGCCTTGATGTAGCTCAGTATTTATATTTGCATTGATTCAATTTTTTTTACTAATTCTTTAAGGAACGTTCATTAATCATGCGATCGATTTTTAGGGATCGACCCGGCCCCACTTTGTTGTGGCTTATTATTTGTGATAATTACATTGAATCAATTTTTTACTAATCATTTGGGGGACGTATATTAATCACGTGATCGATTTTTAAGGATTTTTCGACCCCCCTGGTAATACGTGGTATTATTCAAAATTAACACAATCTACCCTTCAATTAGAAAAATAAGACTGATTTTAAAGTTTTATAAATATATTTTACAGTTTTCAAATTCATGAGTATATATTTTTTGAATATTTTATATATATACTAGCTGACCCGGCCACGTTTTGCTGTGGCTCAGTACTTATATTTACATTGAATCAATTTTTTTACTGATTCTTTGGGGAGCGTCCATTAATCACGTGATCGATTTTTAAGGAATTTTGAACTTTGAATTTTGAATACGTGGTATTAGTTAAAATTAACCCAAACTCTCCCACAGAACATCACGTGTATTTTCAGTCCCTAAAAAAATCATATTTTTTTTGGATTTTTTGAAAAATTTTGGATTTTTTTTTTAAAAAATTCGTTTGTTTTAAATCTCGGGGAAAATAAATATACGAGATATCTTATCTATCTATATATATATTTTTATTATTTACTTGTAATTTATCCGGATTCGAAGCCCCTCTGACCGCTGGTAAAATCAGCAGCAACTTGCCAAGTCTGCTGGAACTTCCACATCGTTCCTGAAGCAATGTCAGACTTTGCTCCTGCAGCAATGCCACTTGCTCGGGAGCAGACACACCGCGGACATCTAATGATAAAAAAACATTTCTTTGGTAGAATTTAAAAAATGTTTGATATGTCTTATGGCAGATTTTACTACAACTGCCAATGACAACAATTTATTGTCATTCTATATCAAGGTTAGCAAAAAGGCGTCTTTCAATTACAAACATACTTTGCATGTATTATTTTATTTTTATTCATTTACCTGGTCGAAAGAGGACAAGAGCTTTTAGACAAGCTCCTTCCGAATTGTCGACACGCATAGAGATGTATTTTGTTATAACGTCCCTTAGTCTTCTTGTATCAGATCGAAGGCTTATGCAACTCCTTGGCAACAAATCTGAAATAGGAATAAAATATTAACTATATAATATATAAACACCACACGTTTTGGTTAAAATCCTGAACTTCAACTATTAGCACTAGTTTTATTGAAAATTATGAAAGTTTTGAATACATAATTCAGAATGAGATTTTATTCCTAGTAGAAATGAATCATGAATATATGAATTTTGGGTTATTACCAATATAGTGCTTATATTGCCATAAGTTCGTTTTTAGATTCATTTCTACTGATTCCTACTAATCGGTCGAAATTCGTGTTAAAATATTGAAAAATGTCGAAAATATTGGATATCTATCGAACTTACCTTCTTCAATAGGCAAATTCCATTGAGCAGCCGTCAGAACAAACAGTTCTGCCCAGGATTCCTCTAAAAGCAACGACTGGTCCCTCAGAGATAACTAAAACATTTATATTCATTACATATATATATATATATATATATATATATATATATATATATATACTAGCTGACCCGGCATACGTTGTTTTGTTAAGTGAGGTATATTCTAAACAATTTCTAGAGAATCAAAAATGTTAATACTTTAAGTGTATAAGGATGTGTCGCTCGAATGCTATTATACAATGAGGTATTATAAATACCAATGAGTGTATAATTATACAAATGAGATCTTTCAGAGCACCGTGTTTGAGAAAAATATGCCAAAGAGTGCATTTTCATATTAACATTTCAAAAAAGTTGATATTTTGAGTTTCTAATAACACTTGCTGCCCGTTTAATAACGTTTTTGTGTATGAATCAAACTACAAACAAAACTAGTTACTACAATTTAATCATAATTAAATAATATTCACGTTAAACATCCTATTAAACGTAATTGAACATCATATGTCATAAACGTTTGACATTTGACGTATTAGCCACCGTCCATTGTTTTATTTAAATTACGCTTCTACAAAAAATTTCAAATTAAAAATGTAAAGTTTCTACGCGATTTTGAAATAATATCTCACCTTTCCAACCATCTCTGGATTGGCACGAATTTTTCAAGACTAAGACTGGCCAAATCGGTTTAGCCGTTTTTGATTTTTCCCGAATCATTTGATCGAGATCTCAATATATAAATATATATATATATATATATATATATATATAAATTATTTATTTATTTATTACCTGTGCGAATGAAGGTATCGACCTAGCCCATTTAACAGCCAAAAATAATAATTTAGCAGCAGATTCGTAAACGTTTTCTCCACCTGATGGTGTTGGTACAAACGATGTTGCAACCTGATTAGGGTTGGAGGATGTTGAACCGGTTAAGGGTAGTCCTTCGGTGGAAGTCACTTCGTCGTCTTTTGCCGAAACTGGGGATGTAGTTGACGAAGCTAGAAAAACAAAAATTTAGGAACCAATTCTCGGATAAAATATAAATGGCAATGATATTTTTATGTTATGGGTCTATCTTCTTATGAATTGGTTGTAACGAACTGTCAAACAGCTGTGAATTAGGTGTTTCACACATAAAATCTAACGTCACCTATCTATTGCCAGAAAGTTGCACTTATGATAAACTTGTTATTTGATGTATGTGCGTTTTGGTGGTTAGATTTTATGTGTAAAGCGCCTGATGGTACAACAATTGTATTACAACTTATTGACAGTTTTTACTACAGATTCATACATTTTTAACATTTTTTTGTAACATTTTTATTTTATTCGAGAATTGGCTCTTTAAATATGAAAATAAAGAATATTTACCAAAGTCATTTACCAAAGTTTTTTACCAAAGTTATTTACCAACGTTATTTACCAAAGATAAATAAATTTTGTTTTTGAAGCTGTCAAAAAATATATAGGCTATTTTTGCATACTAGAAAATTGAAGTTGAATGAAACAAGATTCAGCAAGTCGGCGTTGTTTTCTTTATATAGAAAATTATGACGACTTGTGTTTAAGTTATGAATCGTTATATACATAATTATTTATATATATATATATACACACATATATATATATATATATATATATATATATATTCTTTTTTTTCTCACCTCCAAAACTTATCTGGTCACTTTTCTTCTCTGGATTTAGTATAGAATTTGTGTTTGTTGGTTGTATTGGTATAGGATGTATTATATCCTTGTACGTTGTGTCCTGTTTATAAATTCCTGACAAATTATTAAAACCAGACAAAAATGGATTTAGACCTGCTAGACTTGGACTGTCGAACAAACCTGAAAATAAAACATAATTGAAATTAAACACTTAAAATGATTCAAAAATCATTTTTTGATTGATATTTCTATCGTAGTAAATAAATTAAATAATTAATGAATAAATTAACAAAATAGATAATTAAATTATATTAAATTTGTAAAATATTGACATGAGCCTTATTACAAAATAAATAAATAAGTAACGGCTTATAAAATGAATAAATATGTAAAGACAAAATAATTTTCTATAGATTGTCTTAAGAAAAAGTAAATTTATCTAAATACTAATAAGATAATTATACATAATAGAAGTACTTTTTGACTTTTTTTGCTAAATAGGATCTGGCATATAATTTTTTTCATTTTCTTTTATTTTTCAATGGTTAGCCGAAGGCAGCCAAATCACCCTCAATATTTTAAAAAAAAAATATATTAAGTAGTTTTTTTATAACATTTTCCAAAAAAAAGTTTTTTGGCGGATCCTTCAGTAAGATTCAAAAGAGTTTTTGGCAAAAAGAGATCAAATGAATTACGGCGTATTTTATTGATATATTTTTAGTCGGTTGTATTTATATAAAAAAAAATCTCAAAGTATATATAACACTTTTTACCTCCAAAATATCTTGATCCATCTATAACCGGTGCAAAGTTTGGATGATGTGGTATATAGTGACCGGTTGTATTAAACGGTAGTGGTAAATAAAAACCTAAAAAAATAACGTAAATTAATCATTCTTTCTATTTTTTCCTTTTTTTTCCTTCTTTATTATTTTTTTACCCGGATGATGTTGCACGCCAACCAAAGGCGCCAACATGCGCCTCGACGTCGTTTCTTGTGTCGCAGCCAACGTGTTTGTACCATGTAAATGGTACGTTTGATTTGGTGGTATATTACCCAAATTTTGTGTAGAATTGTGCTGCTGGTTTGGTAGACAGGAGCGAGGAGCCCTTTCGTGCTGGACAGCTAGAAATAATAAATATTAATGATAATAGGTCGATACATACACTTGATAAGAAAGGGAAAGAAATTTTAGGAAAAAGGGACGTTTGCACTATCTGCAGTAATATTAACGATGTTAAATATTATGCGAATTAAGGGGACGATTTTGTTGTAAAATAGTAAAAACTAAAAATGCTATGTGGTTGCTGTGCGATAATCCAATTTCGAATAGAATCCTGGTACAAGCACAACTACTATTCTTATACCAACAATATTTTACAGAATTGCCAGACAAATGCTAACTATTTTGACGTTCTTCTTAAATTTGCCATTTATTCATTACCATTAGGGAATGCAATACCGATATACCGAATTACCGGTAAACCGCCCGATTTTTCGGCGGTATTTTTACCGGTATTTACCCCAAAAATACCGGTATTTTCGGTATTTTTACATAAGACCTATTTGATGCATAATACACTAAAGTTTAAATTTCTCGGAACAAATTTATCTTTAAATTCCATAATCGCATAAATAGCTGTATCTTTAAGTGATTCTATAAGATAAACAAATGTCAAATATTATCTCAACTCGTCATTATACTGAATATTTATTGCTTTACAAAGGGCTTCATATCGTGTTACAATAAATAGATTTGGACTGATAGATAATGATGTTTGTTTCATCTTATGTAAAATTGTAACGGTTTTTTAAGTGATATTTGCACCAAAATATTTTATTATATCATACAGATTACCTGTGCGTAATCTTTATTTTTTTCTAACTTTATACATAACTAGCAAACCCGACGAACTCCGTTTCGCCACCAGATGGTTTCGTGAGAAAGATGAAGAAATTTTTTGTTTGTTTTAAATTTGAAAAGGAAAAATTTAATTTTATTGTACAACAGTAATGAATTTATTTCGATTACAAAAATGAAGTATTTTTTAGTTGAACTTCTCTAAGTAAATGAAAGTGAATCCATAATTAATTCGCAAATTTTCAACTAATTTTCTTAGCTATAAACGAAACGAAATCGTTTTGTGCGTTCTGGAGTTATATCGTCAGGAAGGAAAACCCGACTTATTTTTATATATATAGAAGATAATTTATTTGAAATTATTTAAAACAGTTACTGATTATTTTTATTACTCGAATTTTTAATTACGGTGCGGGAGTTCCAGCAGCTTGCATTAAGGCACGATGCCATGCACAACTAATTTTCTTAGCTATAAACCTTGCGGAGCCCGAGACCTTTCCAACGAATGCAAAATTGTCGAAATCGGTTCGTGCGTTCTGGAGTTACTTCGTCAGGAAGGAAAAACCGACTTATTTTTATATATATAGAAGATAATTATGATAATTACTAAATATTTTAGCTTCTTATTACAATTATAAAATATTATTCTTCGAAAACGTTTTGAAGTTTGAAATTACTATAGAAGCATCACACTGTTTTAAATAACAATACTCAACAATTATAGTAACTTATTATTTATCTCGACAAAGTATCCGGTCTTAAATTAGTGTAGAAACATTATTTTTTTTTTTAAATATTAGAGATTATGCTAATTTAACACATCGGATACAGACAATACAGTTTATTATAATAATGCAATATGATCATTTATGAGTTTTTGGTCTTTCTTACTCATAAGTTTGTTTTTGGTGAAAAGTACTCAATATACTCGATAGTGATAATGAATTAATTAAATTGGATAGAATATTGTTAAATTATTAATTAAAAAAATAAACTTATTAGTTTAATTTATGGTTTTTATTGTTTAGTTGAATATAGTTGTAGTTTTATATATATTTTTTTTTATTTGTACTAGTAACTTTCAATTTTGTTTACGTTTGTTTAAGATAATGAAAATACCGGTTATTTACCGCGGTATTCCGGTTTTAAAATGAAAAATTACCGAAATACCGGTAATGAAATTTTCATCAGTATTGCATTCCCTAATTACCATCTTCTGTTTTTACTTGGTTAATGAATTTCATACAATTTTCTACAATTTCTTCCCCTGGTGTTTGTGAACCGCCAAACCTGAACAAACACTTTGGAACCTCCAAACGCCTCTTATTTTATTTGACAATACGAATGTCTGTGTGTTCGAGGGTTTTTTCCCGAAAGGGGATGGTTTTGTGTACTTTGCGACCATTTTGTGTTTATGAAATTGACAGGAAAAGTGTCGGAGGAATAGTGATCGTGTCATCAATTAGTTAGGATAATCGAAACTAAATGATGACACACATTGTTTGTCGAAACGTACATAGTAAATACACTGGTACATCGACATACGAGAGTAATTCGTACCGTAATTACGCTCGTATGTCGAACCAATTTTTCCTATATAAATACATTGAAATGCGTTATTTTTTAATGTTCTCTCTACTCTCCGGAATATTTTTGTCGATATTTTGCATTAGGATGCATAGGTCTATTTTATAATGCTCTTTTATATAAATTATTTTTTTGATCGGAATAATTCAGGTTGCTCTTTGTTTCTTTCGATAACTGTTATCCATTATTTTATAAGTCCAATTTTTATGATAAAATAACGATAGTTCATCATTCCTTAGAGTTTATGTCTCTGATTTAGGGGCAATATATACAAATATATATATATATATATATATATATATATATATATATGTATGTACATATGTTCTGTATGTGTCATAAGGGGTGACGACCCTTGTTACCGCAGTCATGATGTCATGTCAATTACAAACCAGAGTATCACTTGTGTGCAATTAGTAATTTTTATTTCTACTGCACTGTATGTATACATATATATATATATATATATATATATATTAGGACTAGTAGGAGCAATGTTTACATCCGCCCTTATGTAATTCTAGACGGACAACGTAATAATAATGTGAACTTCGCCACCTGCTATTTGAAAAGAAACGGACACGCGACCTTTTATCAAAAGCCACACATCTTTTCATCATAAATATACAAATATAAATATATATACAAAATATTTTGTTTTCTTGGATCCCCAATCAAAACTAAGTCTCCTATTTATATAATGGAATGAACTATAAACTAATAAGAATAATTTATATCTAAATTTTGAATTGCACTGAAAAGCTTGAAACGTATGCTGAATTAATACAATTTATTTTAATATAATTATTTTTTGTTCTATTAAAATTTGCGTGACTTATATTATAATCATCCAGAGTGAGCACAGTTTATGTTTTTGCCAAAACTTGCTAATTTTATGTCTTGTTTTCCCATTTGAGGCAAATATTGAAAAAATTAGTGTGTATGTATTTTTATGCTCTATTTTGATGATATTGTATCTCAACTACGGCGGTTTAGAAGACAACTCGATGGCCGTCTTTTGGCATGTTTTATTAGGGTTTTTCCTATAACGACGATTTTTAAATTTGATGTTGAAAAGACTCCTAAAAGCTCTTTGCTCTTGCATACATATTTTGATAATAATCCGAAAAAAATTCTTCAGATGTCCATACAATAATCAAAATAAACAATGTTAGGTTAAAAAAATTGTGAATTAACTTGTAAACGTTTTGAGTATTCGTTTCATTCTTCGGTATGTCGAAATTTATTCTTATTATTTCTATTTCATCTAATATTGCATTGATTATTGTGACCAAGGTTTGGTTTCAACTTCTTTTTTAGCGAAATATGCTTCTGTGAGTTGATTCATTCCATTAACTGAATACACGTTAAAATCTGAATAATAAATCTGAAGTATCACTTAGAGAGCGCCCTTCTAGCCTCCTTGATAATTTCGTGGTGAGCATTTGGAGTTTAATGTGTTTGCAAAGAAAACAACACAAGTACTTCGTTAAAGTGATACGATATTCGAGATGTGATTAAAACGAACTATATATATTAGGGTGGTCCTTAATATGGACATTTTCGAATTTCCTTGCTCTTAAGGGATCAAACCCTTCAAAATTGATAAATAATAGCTCTTAATATTAACTTTTAGATAGTGCGCAATTCAATCAAAGCTTCGTTTGGAAATATAATGGAACTAGCTGTAAGTGGAATTCTGTCTTAAGGCAATTAGGGCATCGTGTCTTAAGGCAAATTGCTGGAACTTCCCGTACCAAAAATTATTATTTTTTTAGAAACGATTAACATTTTTGAAAAAATAAGATTTTTGACAAACAATTAAACAAAAAATTACTTTTAAAAAATTTTTTTTTTTTTTTAATTTTTTTTTTTTGAAAAAAAAATGTTTTCTTTATTTTGACATATTTTGAAAGATCTAAACTTTTTTTTAAAGCAATCGTACTGCTTTAACTGCATAAAGACGAAATATCAAACCGCGTAAGCGCCGCGT
This sequence comes from Ctenocephalides felis, assembly GCF_003426905.1. Lineage (NCBI taxonomy): Eukaryota > Metazoa > Arthropoda > Insecta > Siphonaptera > Pulicidae > Ctenocephalides > Ctenocephalides felis. The sequence goes on along the minus strand of NW_020537324.1, from coordinate 78,857,372 downwards.
CGACGTCAAACGCGTAAACATTGGTACGGAACCCATAGGAATGTAAACCAAAATTATACTTATTGTTAAAATCTCTATAAAATATCTGATAATTTGATGTGCATATGTCTAATGATCATTTTTGACCGCCAAATGGCATTTTTTTTACTTTTTTTATTAAATCTCCGAAACCGTTAGACCTGCCTTTATGAAAATTTGATCGGTTCTTCACCTTGTCAATACAAGTAAAATTAAGAATTATTAAAATCGGACGCTCCGTTCTCTTAAAAACTGAGTTACCGTTTTCGGCACTTTTTGCCTCGTATCTTCGGAACGGCTAGACCTGCCTTCGCCAAAAACTAATCAGCACGTCTCCTTATCAATACGAATCGAATGTTTTTTGAATTATTCAAATTGGTTGATCCGTGTTCCCGAAATCGTCGACGAAAATTTGTATCCGCACATACATACACGCACACACACACACACACACACATACATCCATTTTTTTCTAAGGTATGCCAAAATATTCAGAAACCTTTGAAACGTCGAGAAATGCAAAAATTTTCATTTTCGATTTTTTTGCGATTACTATAACTTGCCCTACGGGAAGTTATAAAATTTCTAAAATTTTATAAAATATTTGTTAGGTATAATTTAGCGACAAATGAATTAAAAGTGAAAATTTGTGTCATTCTTTATTGAAAATTTGACACTCTGCAAAACAGGTTTCTTATTTGATCTGTAGAGCGTCGAATTTTGAATAAAACTCATTCATTGGTACGCTAAGTTACCTAAATACCTAAAAAACATTTTTAATTTTTTTTTAAAAGTTTTCCATGCTATTTCCATTCAAAACTTTGATTGAATTGCGCACTATCCAAATGACAATATTAAGAGCTATAACTTTCACAGAATTTTTTTTAATAATTTGGAAGCATTTGAGCCCTTGGGAGCAAAGAAATTCGAAAATGTCCATATTAAGGACCACTCTAATATATATATATACATATATATATATATATATATATATATATATGTATATATTATAATTATGTACGTTTTGACAGTACATATACGATCGTATGTCATCATTTGGCAGATCACACAAAAAAAAGTGTGAAATATTTTTACATCGGTTCACTTAAATATGAAGCATAAAATAATTAAATAATTATTTAGTCAAATAAAAATAATTTTTCCAAAATTATATACTTTTATTTTAGCTACTTCTTTTATTATACTACTTTCTTATCGTAAAATAGTATAACCTGCTTCGTCTTCACTACTGTTTTGTAAAAAGTGCCTTTGAAAAAAAGTTTAATTTTACTTCTTGGGTATCAAAATTATTTTTCAATGGCTTACTAGTTTACTTCTTTCACAAAATCTCAATTTGCCTACATTCTTGGAACCGATTTAGAACAGGGTACCCATTATTATTACTATTATAATTATTTTTATTATTATTAGATTCAATCACAAAATGAATAGCAAATAAATATGATAAGAGGGACTTGGTTCGTGGGTAATGTTTTTGACAGAGCACTCATTGTCGAAATGTATCAAGTGCGAAAGTGCACACTTTTGCACTTTGGGGGCGAACTTCGACTTAAAACAGCACTTGATACAGGACGATTGTATCTGACACTGTATAAATAATATAAGGACACACACACACACACACATATATAATCTATATATAATCTCGGTTCGGTTCAAGTAAACAGAAAAGTTTTTTCTAAAAAATTGAAATATACATCAATGCACCAAAATAGCGAAAGATATAAAAAAGTCAAAATCAAATCAGAAAAACTGAATGAAAGGACTGGAAAGGAATTCGCTTGATTGCCGATTTACTCAAGAGAAGTAAATGCAGGGAATTGATATCCGAAGTTTCGAAATTTGCATTATAATAATAGTAAATAAGGGCGGAAAAGGGCTAAGGGTTGACTAGTGCTTTTACACTATGGATTGTCTTTAGACACACAACCATTTATCATTATTATTTTTATATAACATTAATTGTATTAACTCATTCGACTCGGATGACGCCGATCTCGGAATTAGCGAGTGGAATGGATTTGTGGGAGATGGGCAGGTCGCGTCAAATTTAGTAAGCGACGGAAAAAAAAATAAATTGAGAGTTGGGTTTTGTTTGATGGGATGTTTTTGCAATGGGAAATATTGTTCAAATAAATTTATAAAATTTATCACTGAAGTAAAGGTTAAATATATTATTAATCGGCAATTTTATTTAGTTCCCGAAAGATTAATCTTTTATCGACTCACCGTCCTTTCGCATGTTAGCCTGCAAACATTTCGAAAATCTGCAAGCCTGACACTGATTCCTCCTCGAAACGTCGACTATGCAATGACCTCCTTCCTTGCAGGAATATTGTAGGTTGCGACGCATTAACCTGAAAAAAGACACAATAATATATATATATATATATATTATATATATATATATATATATATATGGCGCTAGTAGTCCATAAGTAATACCAGAATTATCCAAATTGTAGTCATAATAAATTCCAGGATGTATTATGTTTTATATTTGGTTTATTTTACGTAAGATTAATATTGACGACACAATGTGTTATCTTATTGATCGTTTATAAAATGTGATTGGTATTTTTGTAATTACAATTGAAAAGAAAAGGTTTCAAGAATTATAATTTTTGGCAAAAGACTAGGGAGAAACAAAAGCGAGATCAGATCTGACACTTGAATTTATTTTGTTTCCTCCGTGCTGTCACTATATGAGCCTATCTGTCCAGTAGAAATGCGATGCGTGTTGACAGGCCGCTACATATATATATAATATCTTTTACCTCCTGATGCTCCGTTTGAAGAATCCTCGACATCCGTCGCAAGACGGAACTCCGTAATGTTTTCCGGAGGCCTTGTCGCCGCAAACCCGACACAGGCCGTTGCTTCCGCCGGAAACCGCGCCTACGGATCCGGAGTCCGACATTTTCTGAAATAATTGATAATTTATAGAATTTGTTTATAAGATGAACTGTGATAATTGCAATTATTGTTATATTGAAGGAACAAAGAACATACGATTAAGAATATATCTATGCATATAAATAAAATTGCGAGAGTTTGTTTTTATATTGAAATTGCTCTTTAATACATTCATCGAATATAAATAGGGTGCATAACCAAAGTAATATTTTATTCATCTGTCAATTTCGATTTTGACTGGTAGCTGATATAATTGGGCGTAAATTGGGCTACTTTTATTTTAAGAAAAAGTATCTTATCTTATCTCATCTCTTCACAAAAATTCAACAAAAAAGTTATTAGTTTGTGGACTATAAACAATATAAATAGGGTGCATATACCAAAGTAATATTTTTATTTATCTGTCTATTTCGATTTTGACTGGTAGCTGATATAATTGGGCGTAAATTGGCTACTTTTATTTTAAGAAAAAGTATCTTTCCCATCTCATCTCTTCACAAAATTCAACAAAAAAGTTATTAGTTTGTGGACAAATTGTTTGACATTTTTGTGTAATGTTATATATTGTAATTCAAATGTCTCGTAATTTCTATTAGTGATATTGGCAATAGTGTTCTCCTACTATAACTATGTATCCGCCATCTTATATTAATGTTTATGTTTAAACTATGTAAAATAATTCTCTTGCTGCTGAAATGCGATACAAGTAACATTTAAATAAACTGAGTAATTTTAAGGAAGCATTTTTATTTTACCACATGTATAGGAGTTAAAACTTGTATAAAGAAAATTATGATGGTGGTCTTAGAAAATTCGTTAAGATTTTTTTAACTTTTTAAATTCTTTCTTTTTGTAATACTTAATTTATATAAAGGATACAGCGGCGTTAAAATTTCGCGGGTAAAAAGGTCAAAACATCTAAAACAAAAATAAAGTTACGAATGTTTAAAACAACAATATTTGAAAGTAGTGACAAAAATGTATTAGCAAGCATCACCTTGATTTTGACGACATTTCTATCGAGAAATAAACAGCAATATTTGGAAATCCACAACAAAAGTATTTTTTTTTTGTTGTTAGTTTTCTGGTTTTGAACACTATTGTTTAGTTTACGAAACCTTAATTTTTTATATACGTTATTATAAATTAATTATTTCATAAGATGTATTGTTAATTTAACTTAGATTCAGGAGTTTTTTATTTTATTATTTGTGTGGCGTAAAAAGGACATACTAAATCTTTCACCTTGGCAAAGGTGTAAACAATAAAAATACCAAATAAAAAGTAAATTAAGTTAAAAAAATGCACAAGAGATAAATTGAATAAATAGTTATTCCGATTCTGATGATGAATATTTCTGACGAAATACCAGATCGAGGTTATATACAGTGTTATGCTTGTAAAATTGCAACTACAAAGTGTATGTTTTACATATTGGTTAAAGAAGCTATTATTTAATAAAATTCTTTTAAAATTACAAATAAGGCATTAATCTGTTTACCTTTTGGCTATACCATTTTACACCGCCCATGAGGCAAAAGGGATCAGGTCAAAAAAAAGGGACCGCCTATTTGGTAAAAGGACAACTTTTTGAAAAACACATTTTTACAATGATGAATTAGTTAGGAGTTTTAGTACTAACAAAGTCTGATAATTGTTTGTTGATATGTGCTATTTCTTGTATATGTATAATATATATTAGAGTGGTCCTTAATATGGATATTTTCGAATTTTCTTGCTCCCAGGGCTCAATTGCTTCCAATTAATAAAAAATCTCTATAAGTTTTAGCTCTTAATATTGTCTTTTAGATAGTGCGCAATTCAATTTCATGGAAATAGCATGGAAAATTTTTCG
>NW_020537324.1:78818960-78851562 GCF_003426905.1 Ctenocephalides felis | reverse complement strand
TTGTCAGTTAATTCATAACTTAATATTGTTATTCTCATATTTATTATTATTTCATTTATTATGCACGTCTTTTGTTCTACGTGTAAGTTATAGTAATCGCGAAAAAATCGAAAAATCTTTTTTATACATATTTACGTTTCAGGTGTCTGAACATTTTAGCATACCTTAGAAAACTGAAACGTATGTGTGTGTGTGCACTGTGTGTGCGGATACAAATTTTCGTCGACGACTTCAGGAACACGGTTCAACCAATTTGATTAAAAAAAACATTCAATTCCTATTGATAGAGATACGTGCTGATTAGTTTTTGGCAAAGGCAGGTTAAGCCGTTTTAGAGATACGGGACAAAAAAATGCCAAAAATGTGAAATCAGTTTTTAAGAGAAACAGAGCGTCCGATTTCAATATTTCAAATACATTTTTTACTAGTCTTGAAAAAATAAAATTTAATTAAATATATGAGAAGGCAGGTCTAGCGGTTTCGGAGATCTAGTAAAAAAAAATTTAAAAAAAATCCATTTGGCGGTCAAAAATGATCATTAGACATATGCACATCAAATTATTAGATATTTTATAGAAGCTTCAATAATAAGTATAAAATTTGTTTACATTTTTATGGGATCCGTAACATCGTTTGTCTGAGACTGCGACGGGCGCTTACGCGCTTCGATATTTCGTCTCTATGCAAATAAAGCAGCGAGATTGCTTTGAAAACAAAAATTTCCCAAAATATAATTTTGTTTCATCAAAAAGTCTCTTCTTGTAGTACGCGGCATACATAATCACGTCATAGTTCATTTTTGTTATTATTTTTGTATTACTGTTTTATTTTATTTTATTTTAACTTTTTTCATTTTATATTCAATTTATTGCTTTTTTTTTTTGTATGTTTTTTTGTTGCTCATATCAATTTGTAAATAAGACATTAAAGTCTTGATTAACAAAAATATAATTGTAACAAAAAAAAAAAAAAAGTCTCTTCTTAAAAAAGTCTTTCTTTATTTTAAAATTTCTCAGAAATCTAATTTTTTCAAAGTTTAAAGAAAAATTTTAATCTTTTTAAAAAATTTAATTTTTGTTTCTGAAAGTTCCAGGAATTTGCCTTAAGGCGCGATGCTACTAGTTGTGGTATTTCTGTTATAAACGCACGGAAGACTTAAACATTTTTTTTGAATCCAACTAAGTTATTTTTCTATTTTAACTTCTCCAAGAACAAGTTTTACCAGAAAATCTAAGTTGCAAAATTTTCATATCGGAATATTTATGCAATTCACATTTAGGCAAAATGCCACTTACACCTAATTTAATTCCAGGTTTTATAGGAAAAGTTCTATTAGAGAAGATTTTAAGGAGTTGTCCCGACTTCAAAGTCATCTATTTGCTTCTGAGAGAGAAAAAGGGCAAACCGATTGTGGAGCGACTCGAGGACATTTACAAAATGAGGAACACGAGATATATATAGATATAATTATTGAATCTGGCAACACTAAACTCTAATACTTGATATTATTTTATTTATTATCTTTTACAGTTATTTAATTTGGCACGAGAAAAAAATCCCAAAGTATTTAAAAAAAGTGGTGGCTGTATCTGGTGACGTCAGTCAACTTCAATTGGGTTAAACGAATCTGACAAACAACTAGTACTCAGATCGGAAATTGTATTTCACGTAGCCGCCAGTGTCAGGGTGGTCAAATCATGATGTTGATCCAAACAAAAATAATTTATCTTGTGCAATTGTTAGATTCGACGATCCCTAAGAAAGGCAACCATGATTGAACACTCGAGGAACCCGTGAAATTATGGATCTAATGTTGCAAATGCCAAATTTGGTGGTTGGTGTCCACGTCTCGACTACTTATTGCAACACTGATAAAGACACCATAGAGGAAAAAGTGTACAGAGCCACGGAGATTGGAGGGAAGCCATCAGACTGGCTGAAAACTATAATGATGACTATAAATTTGCAAGCCTCACCGAAAAGTAAGTATAGTATACAGGTCCCAAAACATAAAAAGCTAATTATCAGAATATATGTGTTTTGGTTAATTTTAGATGTCTAGGTGGATTAAAGAATACATATCTGTACACCAAACATCTAGCTGAAAATATTGTAGAAGACTACAGCGACAGACTGCCCTTGGTTTTATACAGACCAGGCATTGGTAAGTACACACTTCTGACAAATCACCATTCATAAATTTGTATGGTGTTATATTTTCATTTGCAGTCGTGTCTGCGTGGAAGGAACCAATACCAGGATGGGTTGACAATTTGAATGGGCCTATAGGTTTAAATGTAGCCGTTGGAAAAGGTAAATACTTAACAATACTAGTTGGTAACATGTTTTATTAATATTTTGTATCTATTCAGGTCTTTTAAGGGTGATGGCATACTGACCCAAAAGTCGTACTGGACTACGCACCAGTAGATGTAATTGTCAAAGGCATCTTGGTCGCTGCTTGGAATAAAGTGAATCAAAGGTAACTTGCACCTATTCTATTTAATCACTGTCCGACTGTAATTTATCCTTTTGATATTTAGGGATCCACAAAAAATCTACCTGTCTACAACTGTTCGGTGGCGATAAATTTATTTTGACCCAAGAACACGCCTACGAAATCGGTATGGAAGTTAACTCGAAGACGCCTTATAGGACTTTCTGGTACCCAAGATGCACGTTTACCGAGAGTTGGATCAAATTTTGGTTATTGGTAAAACAGATTATGTAATATTAAACCACTGGACTTAGACAACTACGTTGTATCTATTTTCTCTTGCAGTTTTTCTTCTACAACATAATCCCAGGATCCATCCTGGACAGCCTTTTGAAAATCACAGGACACAAACCGATGTAAGTAAAAACTTTGGTGAAAACATACTTTGTTTATTATTTGTTGATTAATTTAATAATTTGATTAAGATTGATGAGGATTCTGCGAAAAGCCTATGTAGCCATTTTGGCAGTCGGATATTTTGCGACGAGGAATTGGGACTTCAAAAGTGATAACTTTTGGGATTTGCTGCACAATTTGTTACCCGAAGACAGGTGGGCAGAGTTTAACATATTATATGACAATATGAAAATTGAATTCGAAATTATCAATTGTTTTTCTAACAGAAATGATTTCGACTACGACATGAAAACCTTTGACGCCTATGAATTTGCATGGGAATGGAATGGTAGGCTAGGTTCATCCAGGTATCTTTGAAGGAGCCAGAAAATCCTGCCGAATACAAAAAGATATACAACAGGTAGAAAAATAAATATGAATGTTTATTCTATTCTATTAAATTTATGGTTTGTTTACTTCTAGGAATAAAATTCTGTACTACACAATAGTGTACGCACTTTTGGGCACTTTGGTCTACTTGGTATTCTCGTCCAGATGTTTCAAGTGTATCGTCAAGGAATACATTGTAGTCTAATCATATGTAAAAATTAAAATAAATTTGGTATAAATAAACGCATTAATAATTATTTAACAATATTTTAATATCAAATATTATGAATATTTAATAATAAATCTTATTCATTGCAAAGCCAAGAAAATAATTTTGCAGAGTGAAATTAACTTGTGGCTCATGGCATTGTGCCTTAAGGCAAATTGCTGGAACTTTCCGTACCAAAAATTAAAATTTTGAAAAAAACCTTTAAAATTTTTTGAAACCGTTGAAAAAAATAGATTTTTGAGAATTTTGAAATTTTTATAAAAATGTTTTTTTTTGAAAAATTAGTTTTTTTTATATTTAGATTTTTTTATACATTGAATTTTTCTGAAAATTTTAACTTTTTTCCAAAGCAATCGTGCTGCGTGGCTGTTTTAGAGAATAAATTTCGAAGCGCGTAAGCGACGCATCGCTGTCTTACAGATAAACATTGACGCCGTAATGTAAACAAAATTCATACATATTATTAAAATCTCTAAAAAAATATAATTTGATGTGCATATGTCTAATGATCATTTTTGATCGCAAAATGTAAACGGTACTTCATTATGTCAATACAAACAAAATGTTTTTTGAATTGTTCAAATCGGACGCTCCGTTTCCTCGAAAACTGAATTTTAAATTTTTGGCTCTCTTTGTCTCGTATTTTCGAAACGGCTAGAACTGCCTTTGCCAAAAACTAATGAGCACATCTCCTTACCAATAGGAATCGAATGTTTTTTGAACAATTCAAATCGGTTGATTCGTGTTCCCGAAATCGTCGACGAAAATTGTATCCGCACATACATACCCACACATACATCCATTTTTTCTGAAGTATGCCAAATGTTCAGAAACCTTCGAAACGTAAAGATATACAAAAATTCATTTTCGATTTTTTTGCGATTACTATAACTTACCCTACGGAAAGTTAATAAAATAAAAAAACGGCCTGGCCGATCTACTACTCTAATCAGCACGATTGCAAATGATACTTTCGGAAAGTTTTTGAATTTTCAAAAGCGTATCAGAATTTTTGGCAAAAACGTGGACAAATTTTTTTAAACTTTTCGCAAAAACGTGGACTAGAATTTTTGAAATCGGTTTAACTATTCTTAACAAAACATCGACAAAAGGTCAACTTTTGGCTACCATAGATAAACACACATACTTTATTTAATTTTGGCTTCAATTCAGATTCAGAATGACTCGAAACATGAAATTAGATAATCGGATTTTCGTCGATATCACGATTTTCAGGAAGTTAAAAAGAAAAAATTCTAAACTAAATAATTTTCAAATCAAAATAACACCTATTTATAAGTATAGATTTATTAATATTCAATAATATTAAAATCTACACAGAAGCCTTTCCTGTAAACAATATGCTAATAATAAAAATCTGTAAACATTTTAATATTAAAATTAATAAACTATCACTTTGACCTATTGAAAAAAATCATAAAGATCAGAAATCGCACTCATGATTCAAAACAGTTTTAAACTACCATCAGAATCAAAAACATTCTTTAATAGAAAATAGAATTAGAATTATTTTTATTAACGACCCTCAGTGAAATCCAAAGAATGAACATTGTTTAGAAGATAGTTGATCCATAATATTAATAAAAATTAGTGATAAAAATGATTGTGCCAACTATTCCACAATTTTTCAAAGATAAAGAGATTTTTATCACTGGTGGCAGCGGTAGGTACATAAAATGTATATGCATGTATATAATTTTTTTATTATTTTCTACAATTTTTTTTACACTTCTCAGTTAGAATCTTCTAAATTTTATGAAACATCAAAAAATCAGTAATTTTATTTACAAAGTTACTAATTATAAATTTGCAAGAGGGCCAAGTCCTACTTTTGGTGAAATTATTAAAAGTATTTTCAGTGAGTGACAAGTTATGTTCATTTTAAAAGTTTCGACACTGAATGTCGAAACAAACAAAAAAATATCTTTTTTAAATATCTTAAAGCACACAAAATGCAGAAAATTAGTGTGCTTTTATTTGATTTCTAAATTATGTTTTTTCTCTTGTAATAATGCATCATTCATACAAATCTAATGATTGGAAATAAATCAAAAAAATTAGGGACCGATTCTGTCGCATAAGAGACTAATGTTATGATTTGAAATAAATTAAAAAAATTAGGGACCGATTCTGTCGCATAAGATACTAATGTTATGGCAAGTCTATGTTATGTAGAACTTTAAATACAAAATCGTTCTAAATATTGACAAAAACCACGTGGTTTCTGAGCAGTCAGGCAAATTTCTCAGGTTGTCAGATAGAAACTTGACCTGGAGTCCCTTAATTTAAAGTCGACCACAGAGCTGTATAACCTTAATATTATTATTCTTATTTAGGATTCGTCGGAAAAGCCCTAATAGAGAAGATTTTAAGGAGTTGCCCTGATTTCAAAGTCATCTATTTGCTTCTGAGAGAGAAAAAGGGCAAACCGATTGAGGAGCGACTCGATGACATTTTACAAAATGAGGTAATCTGGCAATACTAAACACTGATATAAAATATAAAATCTGAGATTATTTCATTTAACATCTTTTGCAGTTATTCAGTTTAGTCAGAGAAAAAAATCCCAAAGCATTTAAAAAAGTGGTGGCAGTATCTGGTGACGTCAGTCAACTTCAATTGGGTTTAAACGAATCTGACAAACAATTAGTACTCAGGTCAGAAATTGTATTCCACGTGGCCGCCAGTGTCAGGTGAGTCAAATCAAGATCTTTGATCTAAACAAAAATAATTTATCTTGTGCATCTGTTAGATTCGATGATTCCATTAAAAAGGCAACCCTGATGAACACTCGAGGTACTCGTGAAACTATGGAACTAATGTTGCAAATGCCAAATTTGGTGGTCGGTGTCCACGTGTCAACCACATATTGCAACACCGACAAGGATGTCATCGAGGAAAAAGTGTATAGAAACCACGGAGATTGGAGGGAAGCCATCAAACTGGCTGAAAACTATAATGATGACTATGAATTTGCAAGCCTCACCGAAAAGTAAGTAGTATCAGGTTCCAAAACATGTAAAGCTAATTATCAGAATATATGAGTTTTTATTATTTTTAGATGTCTAGGAGGATTGAGGAATACATATCTGTACACCAAACATCTGGCTGAAAATATCGTAGAAGACTACAGCGACAGACTGCCCTTGGTTTTATACAGACCAGGCATTGGTAAGTAGCAACTTCTGACAAATTATCATTCTTAAAGTTGTATGGTGTTATATTTTCATTTGCAGTCGTGTGTCCATGGAAGGAACCAATACCGGGATGGTTTGACAACATGAACGGACCTATAGCTCTGAACATTGCCGGAGCAAAAGGTAACTGGGGATGACATTATCTGGTAATAACTTTTATAAACGTTTCCTATCTAATCAGGGCTCTTAAGAGTGATGTATACAGGCCCAAAGGTCGTACTGGACTACATACCAGTAGATGTAATTATCAAAGGCCTCCTGGTAGCAACTTGGAATAAAGTGACAGAAAGGTAATTTGCACCCTTTCTTCTATTTAATCTCTATATGACTGTGATTTATCCTTTTGGGTAATTAGGGATCCTCAAAGAAATCTACCGGTCTACAACTGTTCGGTTTACAATAAATTTGTGATAAACCAAGAACGCGCCTACAAAATCGGGATTGAAGTGAACTCGAAGATGCCTTTTAGGACTTTCTGGTACCCAAGGTGCACGTTTATCGGCAGTTGGACAAAATTTTGGTTATTGGTAAAGAAAATTATGTTTTAAGTACAAAGCATACTTAAAGAAAATCTCTTAACTAATAAACTTTTCTTCCAGTTCTTTTTCTACAACATAATTCCAGGTTTCTTCGTGGACAACATTTTAAAAATCACTGGACACAAACCAATGTAAGTTAAACCTCGGTACAAAAACAACACTTTTTACACAATGTTAAAACTAATTTTATACTCTGTTTAAGATTGATGAAGATTCTGCGAAAAATTTATGTCGCAATTTTGGCAGTCGGATATTTTACGAACAGAAACTGGGACTTCAAAAGTGACAACTTTTGGGATTCTCTACAAAATTTGTTACCTGAAGACAGGTAATAAAATAGATACTTTACAATTATTTAACTAAATAAAAAACGGTTTGTTTTATTTATTTATAGAAACGATTTCGACTACGACATGAAAACCTTTGACGCCTACGAATTTGCATGGAACGTCAGGATAGGATCATCAAAATATCTTTTGAAGGAGCCAGAAAATCCTAAGGAATATAAAAGAATTTTCAAAAGGTAAAAACAATAATACAAATTTTCACACAGTTACTTAAATTTAATGTTTGTTTAATTCCAGAAATAAAATTATATACTACACAATAGTGTACGCACTTTTGGGCACTTTGGTCTACTTAGTATTCTCGTCCAGATGTTTTAAGAGTATTGTTAAGGATTACATTGCATTGTAAAAAATAAAATTGAAATAACTTTGTTATGAACATACGTAATATTTAACAATATTTCTTTGATAGAAAAATAACACTTTTATTTTCATTTAAAAAAAAAGATTCGATCAACAATATATTTTTTAGTTCGTCAGATGGTCTTTTCTCTTCTTTGTTACCATATAGTAATATGTTTTAATTGATGTTTATTAAGATTTATAATAAAATAAAAAAAACAACAATTTGAAATTAAATACATAATTGCTATTTTAGCTGTTTAAGTTATTATATTCATTTAGGATAAGATTTAAAAATATATAAATTATAATCATAAAATATAAAATAAATAAATAAATTATAAAATATAAATTTTGAAATAATTTCTATTACTTTTGGTTACTTATTTGGAATAACCTTGACAAAAACTAATAATGTTATTTGTGAATATTAAATACCGTTTGTATAGAAATAAATACATGTAATAGAAAACTAGTGGTGTATTGCCTTAAGGCAAATTGCTGGAACTTCCCGTACCATAATGAAATATTCGAGGAATACTAAATGTTTTAAAATATATTACTATAAATGCTGTAACTTACATCTTTACAAAAAGGTAAATAAACAAAACTTAATCGATCGATTTTAAAATGAAGGACATTGTCTAATATTTATAAGAATTATATATAGTAAAGTGCAAAGTTAAAATTATTTATTTGAAGTATATAAGTGAGCTTTAGAACTTTAGCTAGAATTAGAATTGAAAACCGAATTATTTTCGATATCCAAGAAAACAATATTTTTAAGAAAATAAAAAAAATTAAAAATTTTTTTTTCCAAAAGCAATCGTTTCGTTAGAAGAAGTGGGAAGTTTTTTTGAATCTTTCGAATCGAATGCTTAGTTCACTCAAAAACTGCCATTTTTTGCATATTTAGCTCAATAATTCCGAAACAGCTGGACCTGCCTTTGCCAAAAATTAACCACTTCTCCCAATCATTACTAATTGAATGTTATTTAGATCATTCAAATCGGACGCTCAGTTCTCTCAAAAACTCGATTTCTATCTTCTGCACTCTTTGCTCCGTATCTCCGAAACGGCTGGACCTGCCTTTGCCAAAAACTAATCAGCACATCTCCCTATTAATAAGAATCGAATGTTTTTTGAACCATTTAAATCGGCTGATCCGTGCGCCCGAAATCGTCGACGAAAAATGGTATACACACACACGCACACACATTCATTTTGTATGCCAAAATGTTCAGAAACCTCTAAAACGTAAAGATATGCAAAAATTTTCAATTTCGATTTTTGGACGATCACAATAACTTACCCTACGGGAAGTTAATATGGCATTAAATTTTTTTTAGTAATTTAGTATGTAGCTTTTAGGAAAGACTTTGACAAGTGCCTGTAAGACTATTTAATAAAAATGGCGAAATAAGGCAGCAGGCCAAAAATTAATTTTTTAAGAAAAATCATGAAATCTATAAAAAGTAACAAATTTGTAGACTAATTTAATAAAGCAAGACTTCGCGGCGCTTACGCGCTTTGATATTTCGACTTCAAATCAGCTATGCAGCACGATTGCTTAAAAAAATGTTCAAATATTTCAAAATGAATTAAAATACAAAAAAATCTTAATATGAAAAATTTTAATTCTTCAAAAAGTCATTTTTTTTGAAAAATTTCAAAATTTCATAAAAATCTATTCTACTTTTAATAATTTAATTTTCGGTATCTATTTAATCACTTTTAATAATTTAATTTTCGGTACGGGAAGTTCCAGCAATTTGCCTAAGGCACGATGACATGCACCACTAGTTTGTATTACAGATTTTTTATTTTATATATTTTCAAACACTCAATCACACAATTCTTGACCTAAAATAATATTTTTTAATATATTAAAACATTCTTCTGAATAAATAAATAACTAATATTTGCTTATTGGTCATCAAGGACCTTTCTAATGCAAAACAATATTCTAATTCCATATTATAGTCGTCACACAAATTAATGCACAATAATAAATTAAGTTATCGCATAACATTAGATTGTTAATTTATGAAATAAACATTTGTTCGATAATATAATATTTGTGCATCGGAAATTGCAATCGACAGTTCTAGGCCGATAGCTAAACGACCAGGAGGACAATTAGTGGACGACCAGGAAAGGAATTGGACATACAAATCTGGATTGAAATTAGGAGGAAGGAATTATGACAGATATAACTATTCCTGAATTTTTTAATGGGAAGCAAGTTTTCATAACTGGAGGAAGCGGTGAGTAAAATGGACATACATAAGATATTTTCAACAGTTCTCAGATTTGGTTTTAAATATTCACTTAGAGAGTTTCAAGGAAAAACCAATAAGTGAACAAATAACTGATGGTGCATGATTTGTGCGTTAAGGCAAATTGCTGGAACTTACCGTATCGTAATTTAAATTTTTATGAGTTGAAAAAACTAGATCTTTTTAAGATTTTGAAAACATTTGAAAAATTTGAATTTTTCTTAATAAGAACTTTCAAAAAATCGTTTCTATACATAATTTTGAATTTTGTTGAAAATTCTGAAAAATTTCGTTAATTGGATTTTTTCGAAAATTATGATTTTTTTGAACAATTGGATCTGCCTCGCCCTAAAAATCTAATAATTTCCTCACACCATCAAAACAAATAAAATGTTTTTTGATTCATTCAAATCGGACGTTCCATTCCTCCAAAATCTGAATTGCATTCTATTCTAATTCTATTTCTGCACTCTTTGCTCCAAAACGGCTGGACCTGCCTTTGCCAAAAACTAATCAACACATCTCCTTACCAATAGAAATCAAAAGTTTTTTAAATTAATAAAATCAGGTGATCCACGTACTCGAAATCGTTGACAAAAACTTGTGCCCATCCAATTTTTCTAAGTTCATAAGGTTTTTAAACGTAAATATGTGCAAAATTTAAAGTTGAAACATGGTAGAAGTATTAATGTTATAAAGTAGGACAAGTTTGCTAACTGACCTTAGAACAAAACTAATTTTACTCATGTGTTGAGTAATTATTTCAATACAATTCCATTATTTATAACAAGGTTTGCTCATTTCACAACATGATAAATATATTCCATCACCAGGATTTATCGGAAAAGCCCTAATCGAGAAACTTTTACGATGCTGTCCCGAAGTGAAGACCATTTATCTCCTGGTCAGAAGTAAGAAGAACCAGAACCCTCAGGAACGAGTCAGAATTATCCTGGACAATCCGGTAATATAAAAATAAATTGAAATAATAATAATATTCATTAATAACATATCACTTTCTCTATTTCAGTTATTTGATATAATAAGACAAAACAATCCAAAAGCTTTGAACAAAGTCCAAGCTATTTCTGGTGATGTCAGTGAATTGCGATTGGGCCTGAACGAGGAAGACAGGAAAAGACTTTTAGGCTGCCATGTCGTTTTTCATGCTGCAGCAAGTGTCAGGTAATAAAATAGTCAATAAATCGTCAAAAGCCGAAAAAAAGTAATTTAAAAAAATTTTCTCTATTTGGAGTTCGAAGAAACTCATATATGTTGTATTTTATTTTTCACTAGATTCGATGATCCCCTAAAACAGGCAACCCTCATGAACACTCGAGGAACACGCGAAATTATGGAACTGATGTTAGAGATGCCAAATTTGGTGGTTGGTGTCCACGTGTCAACTGTATATTGCAACACCGACAAAGATGTCATCGAAGAAAAAGTCTACAGAGACCATGGAGATTGGAAAGAAGCCATCAAGTTGGCAGAAAGCTACCAAGACGACTATACAATGGCTTGTTTAACCGAAAAGTGAGTTATATTGAAAATGTGTCCAGCATGAATTATATTCTGGTTTATCTTCAGATGTCTGAATGGTTTGAAGAATACCTATCTTTACACGAAACATTTGGCAGAGAATGTCGTGGAAGATACAGTCATCGTCTGCCTTTAGTTATTTATCGACCAGGAGTTGGTGAGATACAAAATATTCACTAGATAAACATAGGTAGCATAAATTCAACAAAATTATTTTCAGTCATCTCCATGTGGAAGGATCCTTTGCCAGGATGGACTGACAATTTAAATGGACCCATCGGCCTCAATTTAGCATCAGGCAAAGGTAAAAATCAAAATATAAAATCTACATCTAAGATATACATTTTATGTCCTTATTTTCAAATTTCAGGATTTTTAAGAGTCATGCAAGCAGATCCTAATCATATAACAGACAATATGCCGGTTGACCTGGTTGTAAATGGCATGATGACAGCCGCTTGGAAAAAAGGAACAGAAAGGTAATAAAACAATACTAAGTCCTCAATATTCTGTCTGTCCTGATTATTATATATTTATATATTTATTCTTTATTTCAGAGATACAGAAAATCTTCCAGTCTATAATTGCACTATGGACAGGTACCTGAAGTACAAACATTCAGAAATTCGCGATTTATCATTGGCAGCAATTCACGAATATCCTTATAATGGAGCCATGTGGTATCCGTTTTGTAATTTTGCGAAAAGTTTGACATCATTCAGAATTCAGGTAATAATAGTAATAGATAAAGGAAATGCTGTTATATATATATATATATATATATATATATATATATATGTATATATATATATATTATTTTATTTCAGTTCGTGTTACTAAACGCTTTAGTTGCAGTCGTTGTGGACACATTGTTGAAATTAACTGGAAGAAAACCAATGTGAGTATAAAAAAATTACTTTCTCAAGCAAATAAGATTAAATTTTCACAAAAAATCCTTTCAATGTTTATCCAACGTTTCAAGTCTAAAACAGTTTATAAAGAAGCTATAAATAAAAACAGTTTATACTGAAACATATTCATAAAATATATTAGATTGTGTAAAAATTAGTCGAGTCGATTCTTTAAATATCCAGCGAATATCGAAATTATTAAGATAAACTAGTGGGGTGTATGGCATCGTGCCTTAAGGCAAATTGCTGGAACTTCCGGTATCGTAACAAAATATTCGAGGAATATTGAATATTTTCAAATAGATTATTATAAATGTTGTAACATTATGTAATATTTATTAGAATTATATAAACTAAATTGCAAAGTTGAAATAATTTGTTTGAAGTATATTAGAACTATAGTCGGAATTAAATAGAAATTCTGAATTATTTTCGGTACACAAAAAAATTTTTTTTTGAAAAAAAAAAGTTGAAACAAAAAATGTTTTTTCCAAAATCAATTACTTTTGTTGAGATAAGCAGAAAGTTCTTTGAATCATTTAAATCGGACGCTTAGTTCTCTCAAAAGCTGCCATTTTTTACACATTTAGCTCCGATTCTTCGAAATGGCTGGGCCTGCCTTTGCCAAAAACTAATAAACACTTCTCCCAATCATTACTAATTGAATGTTTTTTAGATCATTCAAATCGGATACTCCGTTCTCTCAAAAAGTCGATTTCTATATTCTGCACTCTTTGCTCCGTATCTCCGAAACGGCTGAACCTGCCTTTGCCAAAAACTAGTCAGTACATCTCCCTATCAATAGGAATCGAATTTTTTTGAACCATTCAAATCGGTTGATCCGTGCGCCCGAAAACGCGGAAGAAAAAAAAGCGGACATACAAAACACACAAACACACATCCATTTTTCTGCAGTATGCCCTTTAAAAATGTTCAGAAACCTTCAGAACGTCGAGAAATGCAAAAATTATCATTTTCGATTTTCGGCCCATTACTATAACTACCCTGCGGGAAGTTAATAAATTTTCACGTCCTATATCAAGATTTTAGATTTATTTTCAATATTAAATTTAAAGGTTAAGGAGATATACATATTATCCAAGAAGTTGAACTGTACTTCAAGAAGTTTTACAAATATGTTCTTTATTTTTATTCCTTATACATTTTTACGAATATCGTTTGTACCCTCTAATTTATACGAAAGCACCTTCGTATGTTGCCCTGAGGAACACCATCACTTATAATTTAAATCTACAATTTCCAGGTTGGGTAAATTGACGAGAAAAGTCTACTTCGCCATAATATCCGTTTCGTATTTCATTTCAAAAAATTGGCTTTTCAAATCAGAAAATTTTACGAATCTCAACAAGGAACTTCTACGAAGCGACTGGTAACTGAAATTTTTTCATAACAAATACTAAAATTGCAAACTATTTTTGTTTTTTATTTCTAGGAAAGACTTCGTGATCAATGGAACTAACTTTCACATTCGGGAATATGTAAAGTATGCCAGAATTGGAACTTCTAAATATATTTTGAAAGAGGAAGTTGATATTCCAAAAGCCAGAGCTCTCCATACAAAGTCAGTAAATAAAAAACACGCCAGACCACTTAATTATTTAGCTAATTAATTCGTGTTTTTGTTTCCTTTTGCAGGTTGAAGATTTTACACTACTCCCTGAAATATTTATTCTGGGGCTGCCTTTTGTACTATGTGATTTTGCCTAAGATCGACAGTTATTTACTCGCACAACACTAGCATCTTTCTTTGTCTTAGTGAAATTAATCGTTGAATTAATTGAAATCAACTATACATAAAAGTTTTCGTTTTTAAATTTGCCTCTTCATAAGTAACATGGTAGAAATTCGGTTTGCATAAGAGTTGCCCAATTTCAGACATTTGGCCTACTTTGAAGCATTGGGCAAGAAGTATCCAAATTTCAGAGATTTAATTTTGGTCTACCTAATTTTAAAGTTGTTTATTTTAGATTTTAGTTTTTATATTTTTTTTTAGAAATATTACATAATTTCAGAGAGAGGTTTTCTTAATTCAGTATTTATTACTAAAATTGCATATTTTCTGAGAAAAATTTCGTAATTTTAAATGAGTTGCTCAATTTCAGAGACCTGGCTCATCTTAACACAGAATATACAGAGTTTTTACAGAAATTGTTCAATTTCAGAGATGTTGATTATTTTAAGACATAACGTATATATTTCACAGCGTTTTACAACTCTAAGAAGAGCAACATATTTGCAAAAAGTTTAGAAATTTACAAAAAAGTAGATTACTTCAAGAGATGTTTACTATTTTTAGAAGGATTTGTTCATTTTAGAAAAGATTACCCATATTCAAAAAGTTTGCCAAGATTGCTGATTATTGAAAAGCCGTCAAAATTTTAAAGAAATTGTATAATTTCAGGAGCTGCACAATATTAGAGGAATTATCTAATTCCGAAAAAAAATTAAACTTTTAATAAATTTTTCCGATTTTCAGAAAGATTGCATATATATATATATATATATATATATATATACGAGTGTGATAAATGCATGTTACAAAACAAATTGAATTAAATCAAATTGAACGTTGAATAATTAATTCAATTAAAAATTCAATTCAATTAAAAATTCGATACGAAATGCGTGACATAATTAATAAAAATAATGGCTTAACCAAAATCGAAATCGTTTTTAATTCGCGACCAATAATTACAAATTAAAAATTGTTGTTGATACTGCTGTACGAGCCAGCAAGCCGCCCAAAAATTTAATTCAAAACAATGTACTGAAATCACAGTAACAAATTAGAATTATCACTAATTTAATTCAAAGTAAATATTGAAACAAAAGTCGACACCTTGGATGTCGTCTATACTCTATACGACACTCGTACACACAGGTGGTCAAGCGGATGTCAATGGATGTCAAAAGTTAATATTACGAAAATTGCACTTATTAACTTCCCGTAGGGCAAGTTATAGTAATCGCAAAAAAATCGAAAATGAAAATTTTTGCATTTCTCGACGTTTCAAAGGTTTCTGAATATTTTGGCATACCTTAGAAAAAAATGGATGCATGTGTGTGTGTGTGTGTGTGTATGTGCGTGTGTGTATGCATGTGCGGATACAAATTTTCGTCGACGATTTCGGGAACACGGATCAACCGATTTGAATAATTCAAAGAACATTCGATTCGTATTGATAAAGAGACGTGCTGAATAGTTTTTCGCGAAGGCAGATCTAGCCGTTCCGAAAATACGGGACAAAAAGTGCCGAAAACCGTATCTCAGTTTTTAAGAGAACGGAGCGTCCGATTTTAATAATTCAAAAAACATTTCACTTGTATTGACAAGGTGAAGAACCGATCAAATTGTCATAAAGGCAGGCCTAGCGGTTTCGGAGATCTAATAAAAAAAGTAAAAAAAAATGCCATTTGACGGTCAAAAATGATCATTAGACATGTGCACATCAAATTATCAGATATTTTATAGAGATTTTAACAATAAGTATAATTTTGGTTTACATTCCTATGGGTTCCGCACCAATGTTTACGCGTTAGACGGTGACGCGGCGCTTACGCATTTTGATATTTCGTCTTTATGCAGTTAAAGCAGTATGATTGCTTTGAAAAAAAGTTTAGATTTTCCAGCATATGTCAAAATAAAGTAAACATTTTTTTTTTCAAAAAAAAAATTGATTTTTTTTTTTTTTTTTTTTAATTTTTTTTCAAAAAAAGTAATTTTATGTCCAATTTATAGTTTCTCAAAAATCTTATTTTTTCGAAGTAAAATTTTTTCAAAAATGTTAAAAAAATAATAATTTTTGGTACGGGAAGTTCCAGCAATTTGCCTTAAGGCACGATGCCTTAATTGCCTTAAGACAGAATTCCACTTACAGCTAGTTAATAAAACACCTTACTTATACAATAGTCCATCACAACAACAAATCAACAAACCAAACCCCAAGTACATAATACCTAATTTTAGAATTTGAATTTTTCAAAAAATCTTTAGACAACAACCAATGGTTAAAACAAACTCTAGATAATATAATGTAATATTGAAATTGTACACGCCCAATATATTGAACAAAAATATAAGAACTTCAATGATTCTAAAGAATTTAGATGATCATCTTAAAACGAACATTGTTATAAAATTTCTCTAATTTTCTATCAATAATTCAGCACATGCTAATTCACGTTACACAGACCTGAAATTGATCTCTTCCAATATAGTTAAGAAAAACAGTTCAATCAAAAATAAAACTAGCTGTAAGTGGAATTCTGTCTTAAGGCAATTAAGGCATCGTGCCTTAAGGCAAATTGCTGGAACTTCCCGTACCAAAAATTATTATTTTTTTAAAAACGATTGACATTTTAAAAAAAAATTTACTTCGAAAAAATAAGATTTTTGAGAAACTATAAATTAAACAAAAAATTACTTTTTTTTGAAAAAAATTTTTTTCAGATTTTTTTTTTTTTTTTAATTTTTTTTGGAAAAAATGATGTTTTCCTTATTTTGGCATATTTTGGAAGATCTTTTTTTGAAAGCAATCGTACTGCTTTAACTGCATAGAGACAAAATGTCAAAGCGCGTAAGCGCCGCGTCGCCGTCTAACGAATAAATATTGGTACGGAACCCATAGGAATGCAAACAAAATTTATGCTTATTGTTAAAATCTCTATAAAATATCTGATAATTTGATGTGCATATGTCTAATGATCATTTTTGACCGCCAAATGGCATTTTTTTTTACTTTTTTTGTTAGATCTCCAAAACCGCTAGACCTGCCCTCATGAAAATTTGATCAATTCTTCATCTTGTCAAGACAAGTCAAATGTTTTTTGAATCATTAAAATCGGACGCTCCGTTCTCTTAAAAACTGAGTTACCGTTTTCAGCACTTTTTGCCCCGTATCTTTGGAACGGCTGGACCTGCCTTCGCCAAAAACTAATCAGCACGTTTCCTAATCAATACGAATCGAATGTTTTTTGAATTATTCAAATCGGTTGATCCGTGTTCCCGAAATCGTCGACGAAAATTTGTATCCGCACATACATACACACACGTACATACATACATACATACACACACACACACACATACATCCATTTTTTTTAAGGTATGCCAAAATGTTCAGAAACCTCTGAAAAATTTTCATTTTCGATTTTTTTGCGATTACTAAAACTTACCCTACGGGAAGTTAAAAACTGATTTTAAAGCTTACACAAGAGCCTTTCAAATAGAACATGATAATATCAACTTCAATCAACGTCATGTACTTCCAAAATTTCCATTCAACATGAAAACACTAATCGACTCGGATAAAAAATGCTAAATAGTTTCAAAAATAACAAATTACTTGCACAAATAAGTTTATTTACCATCACCTCCTGTGATTGGCATGACCTCATCTAATATTTTTCCCTGCACGCGTATGGCCTCTATATTATAATACAATTCTCAAGCCTATATTATTATTCTCATAGTCATTTTGTCAATGTAAAATATTCCATAATTGAATTTGAATAAAATAGCTATTCATAAAAAAATCTATGACGACGACAACTTTGGCCAACAGAAGTTCACCATAATAATGATCTGTAGCTTCTTCTACAGTTCACACGCACGACTTCAGAAATAATTTTATTTAAAAAGGGAAAGTGATTTGAAATAATTCAGTTAGACTTTTAAAACTATTGTAATCAAGATTTAAAAGTATTATTCTCCTAAGCGCAATTAGTTGGTTAAGTTTAAAGATCATTTTGTTGTTCTTGGTCATCTTTTCCTGGTACGAAATGGACGACTTGACAATTCCAGAGTTTTTTAAAGATAAAGTGATTTTTATCACCGGAGGAAGCGGTAAGTACCCCAAAAATAATTCAATTTATTAAATCTATTGCTGCTCTTGCATTAATATAATAACTATTAACTTCCCGTAATCGTCCAAAAATCTGAATTAATTTTTTTTACATTTCTTCACGTTTCGAACATACCTCAGAAAAAATGGATGTTACTGTGTGATTTCGGGAACACGGTTTAACCGATTTCAATTATTCAAAATACATTCAATTCGTATTGATAAGGAGACGTGCTGATTAGTTTTTGGCAAAGGCAGGTCCAGCCGTTTCAAAGATACAGGACAAAAAAGCTAAAAATAGTAATTCAGTTTTTAAGAGAACGCAGAGTCCGATTTAAATGATTCAAAAACATTTTATTTGTATTGAAGAACTGATGAAATTTTTGGAAAGTCTCCGAGAGATTCAATTAAAAAAGTGAAAAAATGCCATTTAGCGGACAAAAATGATCATTAGAAATATGCATATCAAATTATCAGATATTTTGTAGATAATTTAATAATAAGAACAATTTTTGTTACAATTTTTTTGAGTTCCGTACTAAGATTTTTAATTTTTAAAGTTCACTTATACGGTTCAAACAAATTTCAAAATCTTCAGAAAAACTTAATTTTTCAAAATTTTCAAAAATATACAAATTTTTATACTTTAAATATATATTTTAAATTTAAAATTTATTTTAAGTAATAATATACTTCATATGCGTTATTGTAATCTAAATCTAAAAATAATAATTTTCAAGTGTTTGAGCGATAAAATCGCCACTGTATATTATGTGAACGAATAAATATATATTAATTATAATTATTTCTTTGAAAATATTTAAAACAATTATTATTAATCATTGATCAATATTTATTGATTATTAATTTTTTTGCTCCAATATTTAATTGTGGTACGGGAAGTTCCAGCAACTTGCCTTAAGGCACGATGCCATGGACCAATAGTTTATTGTATATAATAGTAAATCAATAATAGTATATAATAATATTATTAAGGTATAAAAACTATTATTATATCAATATTAGCAAGGTGTAAAAACTTATGTAAATAATTTCACTTACAAGTATTTATTTCAAATAGTAAAAAATTGGCTAGATAATAAAGTTGACTAGATAAATATAGAAAAAAAATCTATCAAGGAGGCGTTCATTAATCACTTGATCAATTTTCTTAGAATTTTTGGACCCCCCCTCCCCCTTGGTGATTTTTAAAATTACCCTTCTCTCTCCCACCAAACATCACGTGTATTTTTAGTTACAAGAAAAAATTGTATGATTTTTGAATTTTTTTTTGAAAATGTTTCGATTTTTTTATAAGAAATCAGGTAAAAATTAAATGCACGTGATATCTTACTATACCCCTTCCTCCACCACTTTAAATTTTTGTGATTTTTTGTCAAACCACCACTTTACCTAAAATCCTCATGTGATTAAAAGACATGCCCCAAACAGTTGTAGAAATGTATACCTATAATATAATCTGATGGAAAAAATAAATGCAAAAAAACAAGTAATAAAAATAATTAATTCGAATGTTTTGTTTCTATTACAAAGGATTTATTGGAAAAGCCTTGATCGAAAAACTATTAAGATGCTGCCCAGAATTAAAAACCATGTACCTCCTGATACGGACAAAAAAAAATCAGTCAGCCCAAGAGAGAGTCAAGACAATTTTGGACAATGAAGTAGACATGAAATTAGCCCAAAATCCTTCATATTTCTACTTTTCATAAATATCTTTTCCTCCAGATATTCGACACAATAAAAAAATCCAATCCCTCAGTTTTGAACAAAGTGGTCGCAGTTTCAGGAGACGTCAGCGAATTAGAACTAGGCCTTCAGACAACCGACAAAAAATTGGTACTTTCATCTAACGTGGTGTTCCACGCAGCCGCCAGTGTAAGGTAAGAAAAAAAAGAGTGCGCGTAAGGATCACACGCGATTGAAGTAAAACTTATTTGCTACTGTACAAAGTAGCAAATTTAAGTTAAGTAAAAATAAATTCATCATATAACAATTTTGAATAATGTTCATTAGTAATATGGTAACACTCGTGATGCACACATTTATTAGTGTCGTCAATCATTATACACATTTATATGATGATAAATTATAAATTATATATTTACGATTGCATTAAAAATATGTATAATATTTACAAACAATAGTGTAATCAAGGTCATACTTGAAATATGACATGATCGGTTTAAAGTAATTGCTGATTAATAAGTTCTATAATATTAGTTCACACAGTGGATTATGTTAAACAACGCCTAAACAAATATTGTTTTCGTAAGTTCAGTCATCATGTAATAATTGTGTTTGAAGAACTTCATGTAATTAAAATTAACATACATTCATTTACTGTATTCATTTACTGTATTTTTTTACTTTTTCGCTGACGATATAATCTCATCCCAGCTGTAATATCTGTCTTGCTTAAAAATTGAAGCCATACTTTTATATTTGTTTTATTTATCAAGCCCTGCACATAGCTTGATCTATGAATCATTTTCTTTTTTATGTGAACTTTAATGCATTGATGATCATCAATATTACGAGGTAATAAATTAACCATATTATCAACGTTAACAGGCACATTTATAATTTGGCCAAATATTTCAAATTGTCCGTTTGCATGTCGCAATCGTCTAATTTGCATGAAACACAACCTAGGTGAAATTAACCTTTCATATACAGTTTCTAGTTTAGGTAGATAATTTGGTATAGGTAAAAATACAAACCCATTAAATTTACACAAAGTGTGAATTTTACGCGAATTTAATGCCTTTCGACAAGTTAGACATCCAACCTGATTATTTGAATCAATATTCAAAAAACCATTATTAAGAATTTGTTTTTGAGCATCATTTGATATTTCTAAGTCACTTTAAAACCAAAGTCGAGCGAATGACTCTCACTTCACGTTGGCGTAACAATTTCCGTTGCATTTGTAAGGATTTACACCCATGTCGCGCCTAAAGAAGTTTTACTTCAAAAAAAATTGTACCTAGTCCTGGATATTTATATACTTCATTTATCTTTTAGGTTCGATGATCCCCTAAAAAAAGCAACTCTCATGAACACCAGAGGAACCAGAGAAGTTATGGAACTGATGTTGCAAATGCCTAATTTGGTGGTTGGTGTCCACGTGTCGACCACATATTGCAACACCGACAAGGATGTCATCGAAGAAAAAGTTTACAGGGACCATGGTGATTGGAGAGAGGCTATAAGGATTGCCGAAAATTTTGAAGACGAGTATAAAATGGAATGTTTGACCGGAAAGTAAGATTTGCAGGACAAAAATAATTCTTAGAGATGTGTGGTGTTAATATGCTGTTTTTTTAAGGTGTTTGAGAAGCATGAAGAATACTTATATTTATACAAAGCATTTGGCTGAGAACGTCGTGGAAGACTATAGTGACAGGCTGCCTTTGGTCATATATAGACCAGGAGTTGGTAAAATAAATTAAATACATATAATATGTATAAGGAGCAAATAAATAAATAGTAGGTTCTTTTCAAATATCATTATGAATTATTTTAGTGGTGTCCATATGGAAGGATCCATTACCAGGCTGGACTGATAACATAAATGGACCTATTGGTCTAAATGTAGCTTCGGGCAAAGGTATAAAATTTGTATACCCATTTGTGTCTTAGAACTCAACGTCAAAGCATTGATAGTGAATTTATTTAAAAAAAACTAGTGGGGCGCATGGCATCGCGCAAGGCAAATTGGTGGAACTTCCCGTACTAAAAATTATTTTTTTTAAAAAGATTAACATTTCTGAAAAAATTAGATTTTTGAGAAACTATACATTTTTGACAAAAGTTTACTTTTTTTGAAAAAAAAAGACTTTTTGAAGAAAAATTTATTTTGCAATATTTTGGAAATTCTGAACTTTTTTCATACAATCGTACTGCTTTTACTGCAAAGAGATGAAATATCGAAGCGCGTAAGCGTCGCGTCGCCGTCTAACGGATAAACATTGATACGAAACCCATAGGAATGTAAACAAAATTTATACTTATTGTTAAAATGTCTATAAATTATCTGATAATTTGATGTGCATATGTCTAATGATCGTTTTTGACCGCCAAATGGCATTTTTTTACTTTTTTCGCCGGATCTCCGCAACCGCTAGAACTGCCTTCCCAAAACTTTTAACACACTTCATTTTGCCATACAAGAAAAATGTTTTTTGAATTATTTAAATCAGACGCCCCGTTCTCTCAAAAACTGAATTACCATTTTTGGCACTTTTTGCCCCGTATCTCCAAAACGGCTGGACCTGCCTTTGCCAAAAACTAATAAGCACATCCCTCATACATAGGAACAAAACGTTTTTTAAACTATTTCAACACACACATACATTTTTTCTAAAGTATGCCAAAATGTTCAGAAACTTCTGTAACGTAAAGATATATAAAAATTTCCATTACCGATGTTTTTGCGGGTAAAAGATGCAACGAAGTAGGAATATTATGAACTTTTAAGTACAGCCTAAGGCTTCGGTCAAACCTTGATCATTTTTCGGTTATTTTGGTTCATTTTTATTAATTTTGTTTAATTTAACTTTAGAACCCTAACTGCAAATAACATTTCTAGGATCACAATAAAAAATAATAACACGATTGATCAAAGTTTCAAGAATTGAGACGTTTTGTTAAAATATAAATGTAAAAGTGCCAAAATGTAGAAGGCCCACTTTATAAAAAACGTATTTAAACATGTTGGCTAGTTTCAATTTTATTTAAATTTATTTTTCACCCCTTTTCAGCCCGTTGAGTTCTGGGACACTCTGCCTTTTATTATAAATATTTATTATCATTTTTATTATTATTTTTAGGTTTTCTAAGGGTGATCCGTGCCGATCCAGCACAAATAGTTGACGACATGCCAGTTGATTTGGTCATAAACGGTTTAGTGGCTGCTACATGGAAAAAAGGAACAAAAAGGTAAAAAGGTTTATAGTTGAAATATTTAAATTAATTCAGAACATTGATAAATCCTTTTCATTTGAGAAAAAAATAGTGAAAAATTTTTGCAGAGCATTTGGTGGTACTACTTCAATGGGATAAATCAATATTGATAATTGTTCGATGTCTGAATTTGATTTTTCTTTGTATGAAAATAGTGTAAAAACATAGATTTTGTCTGATACTTATTTCCAACAATTTTTCCCATAATGAATTACATTCATTTTATAATTAGCTAAACATACTAAAGATACTTAAGGTGGAAAAGAATAGGGTGTTCATTCGACGAATAGCTATCAAGTTAGATTTCCTAGTTATTTTTACCTAAAAGTTTTCTGGTTTCTAAATTTTAGAGACATTGAAAATCTGCCTGTCTACAATTGCACAATGGAAGGTTTCTTGAGACACACTCACAAACATGTAAGGGACGTGTCTCTGGAGATGATCTCGAATTATCCATATAATGGGACAATTTGGTACCCATTTTGTGATTTCACCAAAAATGCATTGCTGTTCAAGATCAAGGTAAAATGAAAATAATGATAAAGCACGAATCAACATTCAACATTTCCTGGTTCTCGCTTAAGAGAAAAATGTTATTGCAAGGCCATGTTACGCTCTAATTTCCATATTTTATGCTACTAAATCATATTGAATACTGTCAAAATGTCATGTATTTGCTGTGCATTCAGAAGTTTCACACGTAAACTGCAACGTCACTCGTATGTTTTGAAGCTGAGTCAGAAAGACCCTGTTATCTAATATCGTTTTTTTGACGTTCGCGCGGTTTATAGGTTAGGTTTTCTATCTGACAATCTGAGAAATAGGACTGACTGTATAGCAACCACATGGCTTTTGTCAATATTTAGTATGGAAAGTTCTTCATAACATGGCCTTGCCATAACATTGGTCTGTTTTGAAGCACAATCGGTCTCTAAATATAAAAATCTCTTGGTATACAAAATATTTTGCTCTCATTTTATTGAAGAAACTTTTATTCTCATATTCACTTCATATCTATTCATAATTTTCCCAGTAAAGTTTTCATCATAGGCTGCAAAACTTCTTATCAAAAACGCAATTTCAACAGTCCCGTATATTTTTATATCTACGTTTTTAGTTTATTTAAAGTTTCTGAAACTTCTTGGAAGTTAATATTTTCAATGCAATAAAAATGTATTTTGTTGAAACAAAAACTGAATATTTAACTTTCCGTAGGGTAAGTTATTGTAATCGCAAAAAATCGAAAAAAAAATGGGGTTTTTGAACATTTTGGCATACCTTAGAAAAAATGGATGTATGTGTGTGTGTATGTGTGTATGTGCGGATACAAATTTTCGTAAACGATTTCGGAAACACGGTTCAACCGATTTCAATTATTCAAAAAACAATCGATAAGCTAAAGCAGTGCGATTACTTTCAAAAAAAGTTCAAAATTTCAAAATAAAAAAAGCATTTTTTTTAAAAACTCTTTTTTTCAAAAAGTTTAATTATTTTCAAAAATTGAAAATTTCTCAAAAATCTATTTTTTCAAAGTTTAAAAGAAATTTTAATCTTTTTTAAAAAAAAATATTTTTGGTACGGGCAATTTGTCATAAGGCACGATATACCAATAGTTATTATTCAGACGAACTCTGATTTACATGAATTAATTTTTTTTTGATTATTCGTAGAAAACGCTTCAACTAGAAAAAAGACTACAATAAACAAATTTAAATATATATTGAATTTAAATATCGTTAAAACTTCTATCAGCATTTTTCCATTTACTAAAATTTGGCAAATTACACATATCTTTATTTTTATTAAATCATATACGGCTTCAATAATTTACAATTTAATCAGAATTTATTTTATTTATATTTATATTTTAGTTTTTGCTATACAATGCTCTTGTTGCCATTGTGGTCGATAGCGTGTTAAAACCATTAGGAAAAAAACCACTGTAAGTATATATTTTTAAATAAAATAAAATAATAAAACATAAATTTGCCTTGAGTATAAACCCTGTTATTCATATAAATATGTCTTTATTTATATTTTATTTTTTAGATAAGAATTTTAAAATGAATTATATATGCATTCGATAAGACTATAATGATATGAACAGAATCAACAATAACAATTGCATTTACTACTTCAATAGCTAAATTTTAACTAATGAGCCAATTCTCTGTTTAAATAGAAATATCATGTTACGGGTCTATATTCATATGAATTGGTAGTAAGAACCTGTCAAATATTTATATAAAACCTAATTTCACGTATGTGTTATCAGAGAGATGCGCTTATGATAAAATAGTTATTGCATGTTTATGCCTTTTGGAGGTTAGGTTTTATGTATAAAACGTTTGATCGCACAGTAAATAGAATAACTTTTTGACACTTTGTTACTACCAACTCATACCAAGATAGACCTATAATATAGCATTTTTACCATAATATTTCTATTTTATCAAAAAATTGGTTCTACAAAAAAATACAGTTATTTATTATAAATAAATGCAATTTGTTGAAATATTTATGCTTTTCAGATTAGGAAGGCTAACAAGAAAGTCATACCACGCCATCACCTCCGTGTCGTACTTTATTTTACGAAATTGGGAATTCAAATGCAAAAATTTTATAAACTTGAATCAGGAACTAAAACCGAGCGACAGGTAATAGAAATAAATAATTTTAATTAAATTAATCACTTATTTTAAAAAATAAAAAAATATTTTCGCATAAGTTTGTTTTCATAGAATCAAGTGAGATATAAGTCATACCTTTCAACAAAAACGAAAGAGTTTGATTCATTTAATAGATATTTTAGTTAAAAAATGTATCAAGAACGCATTATAAATGCTTGAAATTGACTATTCTCAAATGAGCAGGATAATATATATGAAATATAAATTCAATACATTCTTTATTATTTAGTTTATTTATTTATTTTAGGAATAATTATATTGTCGATGCCTCTAGTTTGGATTTGTATGACTACATGGTCAATGCAAGGATAGGAACATCAAAATATTTATTGAGGGAAGAAATTGATTTGCCCACTGCCAGATTCCAATATAAATTGTTAGTAATATAATAATATATAATATAAAATTAGTAATATTTTTGTCATCCAAGTGAATAAATGGCTAAGTCAAATTTCTAAACATAAATACCAAAAGTTTACCTAATGACTAATTTCAAACACCCGATTTATAATACATGAGATAAATGCCAAAACTATATATTTTTTTTAAATTTGAATGACTACTTTTAAATTGACCTAATTATCATAATAAAATAATCATTAGTAGTGAGAAATATTATAAATTTATAGTTAGAAGCAAATTTTACATAGAAATATATTAATGATATAATATTTTATTTTCAGGTTGAAAGTGCTGCACTACACACTAAAATATTTATTCATAGGCTACATTTAATTTTTTGTGATAACACCGAGAGTACAACATTTATTTTATTAAATTAAATTAGATTAAATTTATTTTCTAGTTGTTTTTAGTAAAATTTGTTACGACTTTATAATGATGTATTTTTTCTTCAAATATAAATCAATTTATTACTTCATAACTATTTATTATTAATTTATAAACATATTTAATTCAATAATGTTATAATACAAAAACCCGGACTATCTTTGTCAAAAAAAATTAAATTTTAAAAATGAGTTCAGAATTTGTTTGTGAATTTGTATCAAAAATTTTCCAATTTCTTTTTTCAAATACAAACATATTTCCTTCAATAATATTATAATACGAAAACCCGGACAATCTTTGTCAAAAACTAATTTAAATTTTAAAAATGGGTTCAGAATTTTTTTGTGCATTGTATGAAATGTTTCCAATTTCTTATTTTCAAATAGATAAATACACAAATAATTAGAAGTAACAGTACCAAATCCATAAAAGCTATGAATTGTACAAATTTACTAATTATTACATCAACTACTTGTCAATAAAAGTCTAGCCAAAATCGGTCCAGCCGTTTCCAAGATTAACCGAAATAAAGAGACGTATAGACAAACCGACAGAAAATTAAATTAAATGTTAATGTGCATTTATATTTATTACATTTGTATTTATATTATTACATTACGTATTTATACATATTACAGAACGTCTATTACAATAATACAATCAGAACCCCAATGTTATTTAAATGTATAGACGAGTCATATTTTCTGGCAGAAACATTAACTTCTCTTTCAGTAATTCAATAAATATATTAATTATCAAAAAAAAACAGAAGAACCAGTAGTAAATATGGATATGAATTGTACAAATTTATTACCATCACCTACTTGCCAATATAAAAGTCTCGTCAAAATCGGTCCAGCCGTTCCAGAAATTAGCCGCGGAACTAACACTCAGTCTGACAAAAATGGTTAGACTGAAAAATGTTGGTTTGATGTATCTACCGTATTTATTTATACGTTAATTAGCAATTTTATTTAAATGTATGAATCATGGATATTTATTATTACAGACTAGGTCTTCCAAATTCATTTTCTATTTTATTTTTCTGAATAGCTAATATTTGTCTTTTAAAATAATAATTTACTAGTTCATTGCAATCTTCGAGGTCATCAATGACTTCTAATTCAAAACAATATTCCCGTTGTCTAGTCGTCACCCAAATTAATGCACAATAATAAATTAACAGTTATCGCAAAGCAAATTAGTTTGTAAATTTATGAAAAAACAATTTTTGTCCGATAATATAATATTTGTGCATCGGAAAATGCAATAGACAGTTCTAGGCCGATCGCTAAACGATCAGAAGGAAAATTAGAAGACGACCAGGAAGATAATTAGACAATTGTGATCTAGATTGGATTTATTATGACTGATATAACTATTCCTGAATTTTTTAGTGGCAAGGAAATTTTCATAACTGGAGGAAGCGGTAAGTAAAATGGATAAATTTGTCAACAGCTTTATTTCTCAATTCCTATCATCCAGGATTTATCGGAAAAGCCCTAATCGAGAAACTCCTACGATGCTGTCCTGAATTAAATACCATTTATCTCCTGGTCAGAAGTAAGAAAAACCAGAAGCCACAGGAACGAGTCAGAACCATCCTGGACAATCCGGTATTGTAAATATAAATTAAAATAATAATAATAGTTAGTAATGAAATATACTTTCACTGTTTTAGTTATTTGATACAATAAGACAAATCAATCCAAAGGCTTTGGACAAAGTCCAGGCCATCACGGGTGATGTCAGCGAATTGCGATTGGGCCTAGATAAGGAAGACAGGAAAAAAATTTTAGGCTGCCATGTCGTTTTTCATGCTGCAGCAAGTGTCAGGTAATAAAATAGTCAATAAATCCATCAAATCTCGAAAGAAAGTAATTTAAGGACATTTTCTCTATTTGGAACTCGGAGTAGCTCATATATGTTTTATTTTATTTTTCACTAGATTCGACGATCCCCTAAAACAGGCAACCCTGATGAACACTCGAGGAACCCGTGAATTGATGGAACTAATGTTGGAGATGCCCAATTTGGTGGTTGGTGTCCATGTGTCAACTGTCTATTGCAACACCGACAAAGATGTCATCGAAGAAAAAGTGTACAGGGATCACGGAAATTGGAGAGAAGCCATCAGATTGGCAGAAGGATACCAGGACGACTATACAATGGCTTGTTTAACCGAAAAGTGAGTTTAATTCCAGATGTGTTGAACATGAATTATATTCTGGTTGATCTTCAGATGTCTGAATGGTTTGAAAAATACTTACACTTACACCAAACATTTGGCAGAGAATGTCGTTGAAGATTACAGCCATCGTCTGCCTTTGGTTATATATCGACCAGGAGTTGGTGAGATACAAACTATTCACTAGATAAACGTAAATAGCATAAATTAAACAAAATGATTTTCAGTCATCTCCATGTGGAAGGATCCTTTGCCAGGATGGAATGACAATTTGAATGGACCTATTGGCCTCGAATTAGCATCAGGAAAAGGTACATATTCAAAATATTAGCCCACATCCAAGATATATATTTATTGTCTTTATTTTGAAATTTCAGGATTTTTGAGAGTTGTGCAAGGAGATCCTGATCATATATTAGACAATATGCCGGTTGATCTTGTTGTAAACGGTATGGTGACTGCCGCTTGGCAAAAAGGAACGAGAAGGTAATAAAACAATACTAAGTCCTCACTATCCTGCTGTCCTAATTATTATATATTATATATTTGTCCTTTATTTCAGAGATACAGAAACTCTTCCAGTCTACAATTGTACCATGGACAGGTACATGAACTATACTCATTCAGAAATCCGAGACATGGCACTTGCAGAAGTTAGCAATTATCCGTTTAATGGCACCATGTGGTATCCATTTTGTTATTTTGTGAAAAGTCTTATGACGTTTCGAATTCTGGTAACAATAACAATAAACAATAGAATATATATATACAGCCAACCCTCCTTTATCTGTAAACTACGGCAATTTTTTAAAACTTAAACTACTTGTCGTAGGGCCGTAATATTTCAGTAAGTTCTTAAGACCATGATATATATCGCCAAAAAAAGTTCCATAAAATCGGCTTAACAGTTAATTACAAGAAAACGGCTCGATAGATTTTTACCTAAAGCTAATCAGCATCATTCCCAACTAATACCTTTCGAACAGTTTTAGATTTTTTAAAATCGATTCGGTAGTATGAGCTTAAATGTGGACAAAAAGTTTTAAACTTTTTTCCAAATTACAAAGAAGTGACTTGGCCGAGCGCTGCAAAAATCTGAAAAAAACATATCAAAACAATAATCCACATCAAAATACATCAATTGGTTTTTAAAATATTGAAATCAGTTCAGACGTTTTTGAGCAAACTTCGAAAAAAATTCTAATTTTGACAAACGTCAAAAAAAAACGACACTAATTTTTGGAAACTTTGACGAATTTTAAAGCTAATGTTGTCCTAGAGCGGTAATATTTTAGTATGATCTAGAAGACTATGATATCTAAATCGAAAAAAATCATAAAATTCGTCGAAGTTTTTTTTTTTTTTAAACTTCATTACAAGAAAACGGCCCGGCCAATCTTTACCAAAAACTAATCAGCACGATTCCCAACCAATGTCTTTCAAACGGTTTTTGAATTTTCAGAATCGATTCAGAATTGCGGTCTAAAACGTAGACGAAAATTTTTTCACTTTCCTGCGATTTATAAAGAAACGGCTTGGTCGGTCGACGCACAAAACTGAGAAACGCTAGTCCTCATCGAAATACATCGAATGGCTTTTAAATTTTTGATCGGTCGAGCCGTTTTTGAGAGAAATCGTCGATTTACGACAAAAAATCTGTTCGCACACACACACACACATACAAATGCATACTTTTTCCAAATTTGGTCTCATTCGATTCAGAATCACTTGAAACGTCGAGAAAACATAAAATTAGCGGATCGGATTTTTTGATAAAAACATAAACTTCTCCTTCGGGAAGTTAAAAAACTGTTTATCTTGGAAAAAGTTTTTCAAGCTGATTTTTTTAGAAAGATTGATGTTAAATTGGCATATCACTAGTTAATTAATCCGAAGTCGTACACTATTATATAATCTGACATATTTATATAAACATATTGTAAAAAAGTTTATATTAACTTCCCGTAGATCGCAAAGAAATCGAAAATGAAAATTTTTATATATCTTTACGTTTCAGAGGTTTCTAAATATTTTGGCATATCTTAGAAAAAATAAATGTGTGTGTGCGTGGTATGTGTGTGTGCGTGTATGTATGTGTGTACAGATACAAATTTTCGTCGACGATTTCAGGAACACGGATAAAGCGATTTGATAATTCAAAAAAGATTTGATTTGTATTGATAAGGAAACCTTCCGAAGATGTGGGGCAAAAAGTGCCAAAAACGGTAACGCAGTTTTAAGAGAACGGAGCGTCCGATTTGAATAATTGAAAAAACATTTTACTTGTATTGACAGGATGAAGAAATGATCAAATTTTCATGAAGGCAGGTCTAGCGGTTTCGGAGATCTAGTAAAAAAGTAAAAAAGAAAAAAATGCCATTAGGCGGTCAAAAATGATCATTAAACATATGCACATCAAATTATCAGATTTTATAGAGGTTTTAACAATAAGTATAAATTTTGTTTACATTCCAATAGGTTCCGTACCAATGCTTATCCGTTAGACGGCAGCGCGGCGCTTACGCGCTTCGATAATTCGTCTCTATGCAGTTAAAGCAGTACGATTGTTTTAAAAAAAAGTTCAGAATTTCCAAAATATTTCAAAATACACTTTTCTTCAAAAAGTCTTTTTTTTTTAAAAAAGTAAATTTTTGTCAAAATTTATAGTTTTTTAAAAATCTAATTTTTCAGAGTAATTTTTTTTCAAAAATGTTAATCTTAAAAAAAAAATAATAATATTTGGTACGGGAAGTTCCAGCAATTTGCCTTAAGGCACGATGCCATGCGCGCCCCACTAGTTAAATCTTTGTAAACCATATCTGGTTACTAGAATCGTTTATAGGTTGCACGGAATAAAGAGTCCGTGTTATCGGAGGAATGTCGGATTTTCGGCTTCGTGTAGTAAAGAAACTGGTTTCCAGAGTACCTTGTTAACGGAGAGTTGGCTGTATATATGCATATATATATATATATATATATATATATATATATATATTTATTTTATTAGTTTGTGTTCCTGAATGTTTTGGAGGCAGTCATTGTAGATGCATTGCTGAAGGTTTCAGGGAAAAAACCAATGTGAGTACTTGAATGCCTTATACGCAATCAGAAATAATATGAATGTGAAATAATATTACCCAAAAAAATCTCGAATTTCTTTACTAATTTATTGCGAATACGTTCGAAGTAGGAAACCATCAATATTAGTTTTTAAAGTTCCTTCTAATGTTGAGTTGCATTGATTAAAATGTGATCTTTTATTTCAAAGTTTGTGCAAATTGACAAGAAAAACCTACTTCGCCATGCTGTCAGTGTCTTATTTCGTTTCGAAAAACTGGCTTTTTAATCCTCAAACTTTACGAATCTCAACAAGGAAGTTCTACATAGCGACTGGTAATTTAAAATTATCAGAACAAATACTAGAAATACTAGAAATAAAATTGTTTTTTTTT
>NW_020537324.1:78779384-78817960 GCF_003426905.1 Ctenocephalides felis | reverse complement strand
TTCCTCTACTCAAACTTGAAAAAAAAGAGTTTTGAACCCTAGAAGCCACAAATTAAAGAACAAAAACTTAAAATTATTATATCAAGCTTTAAAAACAATTAAGCATAATTTGGTCGCTAGTATGAGAGTATTTTCTATCAGAAATTTTGTGAGTAAACAAGGACACGTCTAAGTAGCAATTCGATAGATGTTCTCAGTTTTTTGAAATCATATTTTTATAAACAAATAGAAACAATTTGAATGTTTAAAATCAATTAATTAAATTTGCTTGGAAACCAGGAATACCAAGTTTAGCTTAATTGTTTTCAAAACTAAAATTGATATTAACAAGTATGTATCAACATGTATCTAATATTAATTTAAGGAATATTTTTTATTTAAAAATTTAATGTTTTTATTTATTCGAAACTTTTCTTTCACTATCATAACAATATTTTCATTCTTATATGTGAAAATGATGCATGATAACAATAATTATTTTCAAAGTTATTTAAATAAATCAGATAAACTATATTTTTTAGTTCTGCTAATTAAAATTAATTAATTTTGTTTACTATCTGTAAAATTGAACAATAAATAAATACAGTCAAACACTGCTCTAATCACACTAAATTTGCGGATAAATTACAGAATATTCGAGAAAAAAAATGATTTTCTATATAATTTGAAAACCGGCTAAAATCGGTTTTTGAGTAAAATTAAAATTCAAAAACCGGTTTTTCTGAAAGGACGGTTTTTGTATAAACTCTACTGCCAATTATTGCCTTCTCGATGAAGAACCGTGTAGTAACAATTTCCCATATTCCTTTACTATTTCCAGTCCTCCTCAAAGGCAGAGTAGCCTGCGAAATGGGCAACAACGAACTCATAATAACCGAGATCATCTTCCGAAACATCCTAAAAGACCTACCACCTGCCGAAATCGCGGCTCTGCTCAGCTGCCTAGTTTTCCAGGCCAATGCGAAAAGATCGAAATCCCCAAATTTTCCAAAAATGCATCGGCGAGATAAATGACATTGAAACCGAAATTATGCAAATCGAAGACAATTCGATGTGGCCCAGGATAACACACGACAGTCACAAGCTAAACTTCGGTCTCATCAATGTGGTTTACGAATGGGCGCAGAAGAAGCCCTTTTCGGATATAATGAGACTGACTGACGTCCAGGAAGGGATTATTGTAAGGTGTATACAACAGTTGAATGAGACTATTAGGGATGCTAAAAGTGCTGCTAGGATTATAGGGGATCCTGTTTAGGGCAGAAGATGGACGAGGCTTCTGAGGCCATCCAGAGGACATCGTCTTTGCGGCGAGTTTGTACACCCAGGATGATTATTCTGGTGTTAAGATTCTGGACGAAGATGATTCGGCGTATGATGTTGAAAAAATTTAAAATAATAAAGAAGTGAATAATATTTTGCGGGAAGGATTTGTTGAGATAGGATAGTGAGTTTGTGATGAGTATTTTGGAAATGAATGAAGAAGAAGACTTATTTGTTCAACAATGAATTGCATATACAATTGTATTTTTGGATATAGTCCTAAGTATTCGATTTTGTTTTTAATTATCTAACATGTTAGGTTAATATATATTGTTATTAGAAATTAAGGCTGTGATTTATAAAGTTTTATAAATATATTTTACAGTTTCAAAATTATATATAGATGTTTTTATTAATAACCTTATATATGCGTTGCCGTGGCTCAGTACTTATGATATTTACATTGAATCAATTTTTTTATTAATAATTGGGGGACTTTAAGGATTATGAGGATTATGAGTATGTTTTTTTAAACATTATATATATATATATAATATAATATATCTACTAGCCGACCCGGCCACGCGTTGCTATGGCTCATTATTTGTGATATTTACATGGAGTCAATTTTTTACTAATCTTTCTCTTTGCGTTAATCACACGATCGATTTTTAAGTATATATAAGTATGATTTTTTGAACATATATATATATATACATATTATATATACTAGCTGACCCGGACACGCCTTGATGTAGCTCAGTATTTATATTTGCATTGATTCAATTTTTTTTACTAATTCTTTAAGGAACGTTCATTAATCATGCGATCGATTTTTAGGGATCGACCCGGCCCCACTTTGTTGGGCTTATTATTTGTGATAATTACATTGAATCAATTTTTACTAATCATTTGGGGGACGTATATTAATCACGTGATCGGTTTTTAAGGAATTTTTGGAGCCTTCTGATAATACGTGGTGTTATTCAAAATTAACACAGCCTACCCTATAATTAGAAAAATAAGACTGATTTTAAAGTTTTAATAAATATATTTTACAGTTTTCAAATTCATGAGTATATATTTTTGAATATTTATTATATATACCTAGTTGACCCCGGCCACGTTTTGCTGTGGCTCAGTACTTAATTTACATTGAATCAATTTTTTTACTGATTCTTTGGGGAGCGTCCATTAATCACGTGATCGATTTTTAAGGAATTTTGAACTTTGAATTTTGAATACGTGGTATTAGTTAAAATTAACCCAAAACTCTCCCACAGAACATCACGTGTATTTTCAGTCCCTAAAAAAATCATATTTTTTTTTGATTTTTTGAAAAATTTTGGATTTTTTTTTTAAAAAATTCGTTTGTTTTAAATCTCGGGGGAAAATAAATATACGAGATATCTTATCTATCTATATATATATTTTTATATTTACTTGTAATTTATCCGGATTCGAAGCCCCTCTGACCGCTGGTAAAATCAGCAGCAACTTGCCAAGTCTGCTGGAACTTCCACATCGTTCCTGAAGCAATGTCAGACTTTGCTCCTGCAGCAATGCCACTTGCTCGGGAGCAGACACACCGCGGACATCTAATGATAAAAAAACATTTCTTTGGTAGAATTTAAAAAATGTTTGATATGTCTTATGGCAGATTTTACTACAACTGCCAATGACAACAATTTATTGTCATTCTATATCAAGGTTAGCAAAAAGGCGTCTTTCAATTACAAACATACTTTGCATGTATTATTTTATTTTTATTCATTTACCTGGTCGAAAGAGGACAAGAGCTTTTAGACAAGCTCCTTCCGATTGTCGACACGCATAGAGATGTATTTTGTTATAAGTCCCTTAGTCTTCTTGTATCAGATCGAAGGCTTATGCAACTCCTTGGCAACAAATCTGAAATAGGAATAAAATATTAACTATATAATATATAAACACCACACGTTTTGGTTAAAATCCTGAACTTCAACTATTAGCACTAGTTTTATTGAAAATTATGAAAGTTTGAATACATAATTCAGAATGAGATTTTATTCCTAGTAGAAATGAATCATGAATATATGAATTTGGGTTATTACCAATATAGTGCTTATATTGCCATAAGTTCGTTTTTAGATTCATTTCTACTGATTCCTACTAATCGGTCGAAATTCGTGTTTAAAATATTGAAAAATGTCGAAAATATTGGATATCTATCGAACTTACCTTCTTCAATAGGCAAATTCCATTGAGCAGCCGTCAGAACAAACAGTTCTGCCCAGGATTCCTCTAAAAGCAACGACTGGTCCCTCAGAGATAACTAAAACATTATATTCATACATATATATATATATATATATATATATATATATACTAGCTGACCGGCATACGTTGTTTTGTTAAGTGAGGTATATTCTAAACAATTTCTAGAGAATCAAAAATGTTAATACTTTAAGTGTATAAGGATGTGTCGCTCGAATGCTATTATACAATGAGGTATTATAAATACCAATGAGTGTATAATTATACAAATGAGATCTTTCAGAGCACCGTGTTTGAGAAAAATATGCCAAAGAGTGCATTTTCATATTAACATTTCAAAAAAGTTGATATTTTGAGTTTCTAATAACACTTGCTGCCCGTTTAATAACGTTTTTGTGTATGAATAAAACTACAAACAAAACTACTTACTACAATTTAATCATAATTGAATAATATTCACGTAAAACATCCTATTAAACGTAATTGAACATCATCTGTCATAAACGTTTGACATTTGACGTATTAGCCACCGTCCATTGTTTTATTTAAATTACGCTTCTACAAAAAATTTCAAATTAAAAATGTAAAGTTTCTACGCGATTTTGAAATAATATCTCACCTTTCCAACCATCTCTGGATTGGCACGAATTTTTCAAGACTAAGACTGGCCAAATCGGTTTAGCCGTTTTTGATTTTTCCCGAATCATTTGATCGAGATCTCAATATATAAATATATATATATATATTATATATATATATAAATTTATTTATTTATTTATTACCTGTGCGAATGAAGGTATCGACCTAGCCCATTTAACAGCCAAAAATAATAATTTAGCAGCAGATTCGTAAACGTTTTCTCCACCTGATGGTGTTGGTACAAACGATGTTGCAACCTGATTAGGGTTGGAGGATGTTGAACCGGTTAAGGGTAGTCCTTCGGTGGAAGTCACTTCGTCGTCTTTTGCCGAA
Organism: Ctenocephalides felis; assembly: GCF_003426905.1. NCBI lineage: Eukaryota > Metazoa > Arthropoda > Insecta > Siphonaptera > Pulicidae > Ctenocephalides > Ctenocephalides felis. The sequence goes on along the minus strand of NW_020537324.1, from coordinate 78,813,469 downwards.
ACTGGGGATGTTGTGGATGAAGCTGGAAAAACAAAAATTTAGGAACCAATTCTCGGATAAAATAGAAATGGCAATGATATTTTTATGTTATGGGTCTATCTTCGTATGAGTTGGCTGTAACGAACTGTCAAACAGCTGTGAATTAGGTGTTTCACACATGAAACCTAACTTCACTTATGTGTTGTCAGAGAGTTGCATTTATAATAAAATTATTGAAGTAAAACTTCTTTAGGCGCGATATGGGTGTAAAAATTTTTTTAGGCTACACGGGTGTAAATCCGTACAAATGCAACGAAAACGCCAACGTGAAGTTGAACACTACGACGCCGTAAGCGCTGATGTCGCGAGTATCCACTCCCGTCATGTCATGCGTAAGTCGAGCGCTAAACCCTATATGAACTTGCATTAATTGAATCACGTTTTTTATGTTATGTCCTCATGGAATAAGACTTTTCTTAGAGAATAAATGTGTCATGGAATATAATAAATTTATACTGAATCTCGTTGAAGACAAAATAATATCTACTGCCACGGATATTTATGTAGGTTGCCATGCGACAGATCAACAATCATACATTCGTCAGCAGTTTCACAAAAATCGGTTATGAAATAATTTTAGTTCTGAATAATTTTAGTTCTGAATAAATTTTACATAATAACAACTAATATTGATGTAAGTGATGGCTTAGCTAATGGTTGTGTAGGAAAATTAGTGTACATAGAACGTGGCGATAATGATGAACTTCTAGGTTTATGGTTTGAATTTCCTGGTAAGATAGGTAACAAAATTAGGAAGAAAGCTGCACATCATATTCAAACTCTTAATATCAGTAGGACAGCTGTGCCGATTCTCAGGAGATCTTTATCTATTCCAATGAATAGAAATAAAACCATATTTGCCAAAAGAAATCATTTTCCTTTAGTGTCTGCTTGTGCACTCACAATACACAAATCACAAGGTGGTACTTTTGATGAAATTGTATATGAATTCAATAAAACACATAATCAGCAGCTTCTATATGTTGCATTATCACGAGTTACCAGCATTAATGGATTGTTCATCCTTTCTAAAACAACGACAAAAAAATTTATAATGGAAGAAAACGGCCAGCAGGATTAATGAACTTAAAAACTGAATTCCAAAGACTTTCAACTTGTAGATTAATAACACAAGAAGAAAAATTGAGTGAGATAATAAGTTTGAACGACATTTCATTGTTTTCCTTTAACTGCCAAAGTTTACGAGCTCATTTGCCTGATCTGCAAGATAAAGTGCTACAACGTTGTACGTTTTTGTTATTTTCGGAAACTTGGATTAATAATGAAGAACGAATTGATATTCAGAACTATTACTGCGTTACTCAATACAACGATCAAACTCAAGAGCAGGTGGTGTAGCTGTCTAATGTCTATCATTCATGTTCAGATACTCTTCATAATGCGACTCTTATGCAGTTTCTTGCGCCAACGATATTACTGGATATTCCTAATGAAATTACACAAGTAGGTGATATTACACACACAGAATCAAACATTAATTATAGTCGTCCTTTAAATTTCTCCCAATAAAAACATATCAAATATTATTGAATTTCTTCATCAGCAGTTACTTCATTTTTCTAATGAGGGTGCAAAACTTTTAAACACTAATCACAACGAGATACCATTAATTCTTGCTGGAGATTTCAATGTCAATTTTCGTTCAGAAGAATCTCAACCATTAATCGATTTTTTAAATAATAAATTTAATTTAACAATGAATAATTCTCCATTTGAATCAACCACAAGATATGGCACGACTATTGATGCAGTTTTCTCCAGAAATGTACATAGTTTACAAAGCAAAATTTATGTCTCTCATTTCACCTATTATATCATATATGAAATATGATAGCAATTAATCTATCGTTGTTGTTTTAAACTGTGTTATTGATGTTATGTGATTATTAATAAATGATTTTTTAAAATTCAAATATGATGTTTTTTTATTTTTATCTTAATTGCCTACTCATACAATATTAAAAGTTTTACTTCAATCGCGTGTGATCCTTACGCGCACTCTTTTTTTGATTTTTGCGCTTTTTTAGAGGTTAGCTTTTGACAGTTGGTTACTATTATAAACCCGTAAATATCATATTATTTTTATTTTATCAGAGAACTGGTCCTTTACATAATATTACAATTAATGATAAATAAAGAATATTTTTCAAAATTATTTATCAAAGTCATTAACCAAAGTCATTTACCAAAGTTTTTTACCAAAGTTTTTTACCAAAGTCATTTACCAAAGTTATTTACTAAAGTTATTTACCAAGATTGCTTACCAAAGTTAATTAAATTTTGTTTTTAAAGCTATCAAAAAAATAAAGGCTATTTTTACACACTAGAGAATTGAAGTTGAATGAAACAAGATTCAGCAAGTTGGCGTTGTTTTCTTTATATAGAAAATTATGACGACTTGTGTTTAAGTTATGAATCGTTATATACATAATTATTTATATATACATATATATATATATATATATATTTATATATATATATATATATATATATATTCTTTTTTTTCTCACCTCCAAAATTTATCTGGTCACTTTTCTTCTCTGAATTTAGTATAGAATTTGTGTTTGTTGGTTGTATTGGTATAGGATGTATTATATCCTTGTACGTTGTGTCCTGTTTATAAATTCCTGACAAATTATTAAAACCCGACAAAAATGGATTTAAACCTGCCAGGCTTGGACTGTCGAACAAACCTGAAAATAAAACAACATTTAAATTAAACAATTCACGTGAAATATCTCATCAATTGAAATATTGATCAAAATTTCTCTATGTTTTTTACGTAAGACAAAATAGCTTTCTGTTGATTATCTTAAGAAATAAATGATGTATAAGTACCAATTACTAAAGTTTACATAAAATATAATTTTTCGAATTATAGAAGTATTTTCGGAGATAAATCAAGTAGGCAAAATTATCTAAACGTATCCAGCGTCTTGTTTTGTTTCTTTATTTTATTCTTACTACGTAAGTTAAGAGAAGTTTACAAAACGCGTTTATTATTTTTTTATTGGGTTTTATTTAGATTTTTTATATGCATAATTACTTATTTGGTAAATAAATATATCAAAAATATATATAACACAGTTTACCTCCAAAATATCTTGATCCATCTATAACTGGAGCAAAGTTTGGATGATGTGGTATATAGTGACCGCTTGTATTAAACGGCAACGGCAAATAAAAACCTGAAACAATAACATAAAATAATTATATTCTTTATATTTTTTACTATACTTTTTCTTCTTTATTTTTTTTACCCGGATGATGTTGCACGCCAACCAAAGGCGCCAACATGCGCCTCGACGTCGTTTCTTGTGTCGCAGCCAACGTGTTTGTACCATGTAAATGGTACGTTTGATTTGGTGGTATATTACCCAAATTTTGTGTAGAATTGTGCTGCTGGTTTGGTAGACAGGAGCGAGGAGCCCTTTCGTGCTGGACAGCTAGAAATAATAAATATCAATGATAATAGGTCGGATACATATGTTTGTTGAGAAAGGGAAAACAATTTTAGGAAAAAGGGACGTTTGCACTATCTGCAGTAATATTAACGATGTTAAATATTATGCGAATTAAGGGGACGATTTTGTTGTAAAATAGTAAAAACTAAAAATGCTATGTGGTTGCTGTGCGATAATCCAATTTCGAATAGAATCCTGGTACAAGCACAACTACTATTCTTATACCAACAATATTTTACAGAATTGCCAGACAAATGCTAACTATTTTGACGTTCTTCTTAAATTTGCCATTTATTCATTACCATTAGGGAATGCAATACCGATATACCGAATTACCGGTAAACCGCCCGATTTTTCGGCGGTATTTTTACCGGTATTTACCCCAAAAATACCGGTATTTTCGGTATTTTTACATAAGACCTATTTGATGCATAATACACTAAAGTTTAAATTTCTCGGAACAAATTTATCTTTAAATTCCATAATCGCATAAATAGCTGTATCTTTAAGTGATTCTATAAGATAAACAAATGTCAAATATTATCTCAACTCGTCATTATACTGAATATTTATTGCTTTACAAAGGGCTTCATATCGTGTTACAATAAATAGATTTGGACTGATAGATAATGATGTTTGTTTCATCTTATGTAAAATTGTAACGGTTTTTTAAGTGATATTTGCACCAAAATATTTTATTATATCATACAGATTACCTGTGCGTAATCTTTATTTTTTTCTAACTTTATACATAACTAGCAAACCCGACGAACTCCGTTTCGCCACCAGATGGTTTCGTGAGAAAGATGAAGAAATTTTTTGTTTGTTTTAAATTTGAAAAGGAAAAATTTAATTTTATTGTACAACAGTAATGAATTTATTTCGATTACAAAAATGAAGTATTTTTTAGTTGAACTTCTCTAAGTAAATGAAAGTGAATCCATAATTAATTCGCAAATTTTCAACTAATTTTCTTAGCTATAAACGAAACGAAATCGTTTTGTGCGTTCTGGAGTTATATCGTCAGGAAGGAAAACCCGACTTATTTTTATATATATAGAAGATAATTTATTTGAAATTATTTAAAACAGTTACTGATTATTTTTATTACTCGAATTTTTAATTACGGTGCGGGAGTTCCAGCAGCTTGCATTAAGGCACGATGCCATGCACAACTAATATTCTCAGCTATAAACCTTGCGGAGCCCGAGACCTTTCCAACGAATGCAAAATTGTCGAAATCGGTTCGTGCGTTCTGGAGTTACTTCGTCAGGAAGGAAAAACCGACTTATTTTTATATATATAGAAGATAATTATGATAATTACTAAATATTTTAGCTTCTTATTACAATTATAAAATATTATTCTTCGAAAACGTTTTGAAGTTTGAAATTACTATAGAAGCATCACACTGTTTTAAATAACAATACTCAACAATTATAGTAACTTATTATTTATCTCGACATAGTATCCGGTCTTAAATTAGTGTAGAAACATTATTTTTTTTTTAAATATTAGAGATTATGCTAATTTAACACATCGGATACAGACAATACAGTTTATTATAATAATGCAATATGATCATTTATGAGTTTTTGGTCTTTCTTACTCATAAGTTTGTTTTTGGTGAAAAGTACTCAATATACTCGATAGTGATAATGAATTAATTAAATTGGATAGAATATTGTTAAATTATTAATTAAAAAAATAAACTTATTAGTTTAATTTATGGTTTTTATTGTTTAGTTGAATATAGTTGTAGTTTTATATATATATTTTTTTATTTGTACTAGTAACTTTCAATTTTGTTTACGTTTGTTTAAGATAATGAAAATACCGGTTATTTACCGCGGTATTCCGGTTTTAAAATGAAAAATTACCGAAATACCGGTAATGAAATTTTTCATCAGTATTGCATTCCCTAATTACCATCTTCTGTTTTTACTTGGTTAATGAATTTCATACAATTTTCTACAATTTCTTCCCCTGGTGTTTGTGAACCGCCAAACCTGAACAAACACTTTGGAACCTCCAAACGCCTCTTATTATTTGACAATACGAATGTCTGTGTGTTCGAGGGTTTTTTCCCGAAAGGGGATGGTTTTGTGTACTTTGCGACCATTTTGTGTTTATGAAATTGACAGGAAAAGTGTCGGAGGAATAGTGATCGTGTCATCAATTAGTTAGGATAATCGAAACTAAATGATGACACACATTGTTTGTCGAAACGTACATAGTAAATACACTGGTACATCGACATACGAGAGTAATTCGTACCGTAATTACGCTCGTATGTCGAACCAATTTTTCCTATATAAATACATTGAAATGCGTTATTTTTTAATGTTCTCTCTACTCTCCGGAATATTTTTGTCGATATTTTGCATTAGGATGCATAGGTCTATTTTATAATGCTCTTTTATATAAATTATTTTTTTGATCGGAATAATTCAGGTTGCTCTTTGTTTCTTTCGATAACTGTTATCCATTATTTTATAAGTCCAATTTTTATGATAAAATAACGATAGTTCATCATTCCTTAGAGTTTATGTCTCTGATTTAGGGGCAATATATACAAATATATATATATATATATATATATATATATATATATGTATGTACATATGTTCTGTATGTGTCATAAGGGGTGACGACCCTTGTTACCGCAGTCATGATGTCATGTCAATTACAAACCAGAGTATCACTTGTGTGCAATTAGTAATTTTTATTTCTACTGCACTGTATGTATATATATATATATATATATATATATATATATATATTAGGACTAGTAGGAGCAATGTTTACATCCGCCCTTATGTAATTCTAGACGTTCAACGTAATAATAATGTGAACTTCGCCACCTGCTATTTGAAAAGAAACGGACACGCGACCTTTTATCAAAAGCCACACATCTTTTCATCATAAATATACAAATATAAATATATATACAAAATATTTTGTTTTCTTGGATCCCCAATCAAAACTAAGTCTCCTATTTATGTAATGGAATGAACTATAAACTAATAAGAATAATTTATATCTAAATTTTGAATTGCACTGAAAAGCTTGAAACGTATGCTGAATTAATACAATTTATTTTAATATAATTATTTTTTGTTCTATTAAAATTTGCGTGACTTATATTATAATCATCCAGAGTGAGCACAGTTTATGTTTTTGCCAAAACTTGCTAATTTTATGTCTTGTTTTCCCATTTGAGGCAAATATTGAAAAAATTAGTGTGTATGTATTTTTATGCTCTATTTTGATGATATTGTATCTCAACTACGGCGGTTTAGAAGACAACTCGATGGCCGTCTTTTGGCATGTTTTATTAGGGTTTTTCCTATAACGACGATTTTTAAATTTGATGTTGAAAAGACTCCTAAAAGCTCTTTGCTCTTGCATACATATTTTGATAATAATCCGAAAAAAATTCTTCAGATGTCCATACAATAATCAAAATAAACAATGTTAGGTTTAAAAAAATTGTGAATTAACTTGTAAACGTTTTGAGTATTCGTTTCATTCTTCGGTATGTCGAAATTTATTCTTATTATTTCTATTTCATCTAATATTGCATTGATTATTGTGACCAAGGTTTGGTTTCAACTTCTTTTTTAGCGAAATATGCTTCTGTGAGTTGATTCATTCCATTAACTGAATACACGTTAAAATCTGAATAATAAATCTGAAGTATCACTTAGAGAGCGCCCTTCTAGCCTCCTTGATAATTTCGTGGTGAGCATTTGGAGTTTAATGTGTTTGCAAAGAAAACAACACAAGTACTTCGTTAAAGTGATACGATATTCGAGATGTGATTAAAACGAACTATATATATTAGGGTGGTCCTTAATATGGACATTTTCGAATTTCCTTGCTCTTAAGGGATCAAACGCTTCAAAATTGATAAATAATAGCTCTTAATATTAACTTTTAGATAGTGCGCAATTCAATCAAAGCTTCGTTTGGAAATATAATGGAACTAGCTGTAAGTGGAATTCTGTCTTAAGGCAATTAGGGCATCGTGTCTTAAGGCAAATTGCTGGAACTTCCCGTACCAAAAATTATTATTTTTTTAGAAACGATTAACATTTTTGAAAAAATAAGATTTTTGACAAACAATTAAACAAAAAATTACTTTTAAAAATTTTTTTTTTTTTTTAATTTTTTTTTTTTGAAAAAAAAATGTTTTCTTTATTTTGACATATTTTGAAAGATCTAAACTTTTTTTTAAAGCAATCGTACTGCTTTAACTGCATAAAGACGAAATATCAAACCGCGTAAGCGCCGCGTCGACGTCAAACGCGTAAACATTGGTACGGAACCCATAGGAATGTAAACCAAAATTATACTTATTGTTAAAATCTCTATAAAATATCTGATAATTTGATGTGCATATGTCTAATGATCATTTTTGACCGCCAAATGGCATTTTTTTTTACTTTTTTTATTAAATCTCCGAAACCGTTAGACCTGCCTTTATGAAAATTTGATCGGTTCTTCACCTTGTCAATACAAGTAAAATTAAGAATTATTAAAATCGGACGCTCCGTTCTCTTAAAAACTGAGTTACCGTTTTCGGCACTTTTTGCCTCGTATCTTCGGAACGGCTAGACCTGCCTTCGCCAAAAACTAATCAGCACGTCTCCTTATCAATACGAATCGAATGTTTTTTGAATTATTCAAATTGGTTGATCGATGTTCCCGAAATCGTCGACGAAAATTTGTATCCGCACATACATACACGCACACACACACACACACACACATACATCCATTTTTTCTAAGGTATGCCAAAATATTCAGAAACCTTTGAAACGTCGAGAAATGCAAAAATTTTCATTTTCGATTTTTTTGCGATTACTATAACTTGCCCTACGGGAAGTTATAAAATTTCTAAAATTTTATAAAATATTTGTTAGGTATAATTTAGCGACAAATGAATTAAAAGTGAAAATTTGTGTCATTCTTTATTGAAAATTTGACACTCTGCAAAACAGGTTTCTTATTTGATCTGTAGAGCGTCGAATTTTGAATAAAACTCATTCATTGGTACGCTAAGTTACCTAAATACCTAAAAAACATTTTTAATTTTTTTTTAAAAGTTTTCCATTCTATTTCCATTCAAAACTTTGATTGAATTGCGCACTATCCAAATGACAATATTAAGAGCTATAACTTTCACAGAATTTTTTTTAATAATTTGGAAGCATTTGAGCCCTTGGGAGCAAAGAAATTCGAAAATGTCCATATTAAGGACCACTCTAATATATATATATACATATATATATATATATATATATATATATATGTATATATTATAATTATGTACGTTTTGACAGTACATATACGATCGTATGTCATCATTTGGCAGATCACACAAAAAAAAGTGTGAAATATTTTTACATCGGTTCACTTAAATATGAAGCATAAAATAATTAAATAATTATTTAGTCAAATAAAAATAATTTTTCCAAAATTATATACTTTTATTTTAGCTACTTCTTTTATTATACTACTTTCTTATCGTAAAATAGTATAACCTGCTTCGTCTTCACTACTGTTTTGTAAAAAGTGCCTTTGAAAAAAAGTTTAATTTTACTTCTTGGGTATCAAAATTATTTTTCAATGGCTTATAGTTTACTTCTTTCACAAAATCTCAATTTGCCTACATTCTTGGAACCGATTTAGAACAGGGTACCCATTATTATTACTATTATAATTATTTTTATTATTATTAGATTCAATCACAAAATGAATAGCAAATAAATATGATAAGAGGGACTTGGTTCGTGGGTAATGTTTTTGACAGAGTACTCATTGTCGAAATGTATCAAGTGCGAAAGTGCACACTTTTGCACTTTGGGGGCGAACTTCGACTTAAAACAGCACTTGATACAGGACGATTGTATCTGACACTGTATAAATAATATAAGGACACACACACACACACACATATATAATCTATATATAATCTCGGTTCGGTTCAAGTAAACAGAAAAGTTTTTTCTAAAAAATTGAAATATACATCAATGCACCAAAATAGCGAAAGATATAAAAAAGTCAAAATCAAATCAGAAAAACTGAATGAAAGGACTGGAAAGGAATTCGCTTGATTGCCGATTTACTCAAGAGAAGTAAATGCAGGGAATTGATATCCGAAGTTTCGAAATTTGCATTATAATAATAGTAAATAAGGGCGGAAAAGGGCTAAGGGTTGACTAGTGCTTTTACACTATGGATTGTCTTTAGACACACAACCATTTATCATTATTATTTTTATATAACATCAATTGTATTAACTCATTCGACTCGGATGACGCCGATCTCGGAATTAGCGAGTGGAATGGATTTGTGGGAGATGGGCAGGTCGCGTCAAATTTAGTAAGCGACGGAAAAAAAAATAAATTGAGAGTTGGGTTTTGTTTGATGGGATGTTTTTGCAATGGGAAATATTGTTCAAATAAATTTATAAAATTTATCACTGAAGTAAAGGTTAAATATATTATTAATCGGCAATTTTATTTAATTCCCGAAAGATTAATCTTTTATCGACTCACCGTCTTTCCGCATGTTCGCCTGCAGACATTTCGAAAATCTGCAAGCCTGACACTGATTTCTCCTCGAAACGTCGACTATGCAATGACCACCTTCCTTACAGGAATACTGCAGGTTGCGACGCATCAACCTGAAAAAAATACGCCTTTATTACATATAAATGCTTATATATATATATATATATATACGTGTAAATATTTTTTTACCTCCTGATGCTCCGTTTGAAGAATCCTCGACATCCGTCGCAAGACGGAACTCCGTAATGTTTTCCGGAGGCCTTGTCGCCGCAAACCCGACACAGGCCGTTGCTTCCGCCGGAAACCGCGCCTACGGATCCGGAGTCCGACATTTTCTAAAATAATTGATAATTTATAGAATTTGCTTATAAGATGAACTGTGATAATTGCAATTATTGTTATATTGAAGGAACAAAGAACATACGATTAAGAATATATCTATGCATATAAATAAAATTGCGAGAGTTTGTTTTTAATATTGAAATTGCTCTTTAATACATTCATATGAATATAAATAGGGTGCATAACCAAAGTAATATTTTTATTCATCTGTCAATTTCGATTTTGACTGGTAGCTGATATAATTGGGCGTAAATTGGGCTACTTTTATTTTAAGAAAAAGTATCTTATCCCATCTCATCTCTTCACAAAAATTCAACAAAAAAGTTATTAGTTTGTGGACAAAATTGTTTGACACATTTTTGTGTAATGTTATATATTGTAATTCAAATGTCTCGTAATTTCTATTAGTGATATTGGCAATAGTGTTCTCCTACTATAACTATGTATCCGCCATCTTATATTAATGTTTATGTTTAAACTATGTAAAATAATTCTCTTGCTGCTGAAATGCGATACAAGTAACATTTAAAATAAACTGAGTAATTTTAAGGAAGCATTTTTATTTTACCACATGTATAGGAGTTAAAACTTGTATAAAGAAAATTATGATGGTGGTCTTAGAAAATTCGTTAAGATTTTTTTAACTTTTTAAATTCTTTCTTTTTGTAATACTTAATTTATATAAAGGATACAGCGGAGTTTAAATTTCTGCGGGTAAAAAGGTCAAAACATCTAAAACAAATAAAGTTACGAATGTTTAAACAACAATATTTGAAAGTAGTGACAAAAAATGTATTAGCAAGCATCACCTTGATTTTGACGACATTTCTATCGAGAAATAAACAGCAATATTTGGAAATCCACAACAAAAGTATTTTTTTTTTGTTGTTAGTTTTTCTGGTTTTGAACACTATTGTTTAGTTTACGAAACCTTAATTTTTTATATACGTTATTAATAAATTAATTATTTCATAAGATGTATTGTTAAATTTAACTTAGATTCAGGAGTTTTTTATTTTATTATTTGTGTGGCGTAAAAAGGACATACTAAATCTTTCACCTTGGCAAAGGTGTAAACAATAAAAAATACCAAATAAAAAGTAAATTAAGTTAAAAAAAATGCACAAGAGATAAATTGAATAAATAGTTATTCCGATTCTGATGATGAATATTTCTGACGAAATACCAGATCGAGGTTATATACAGTGTTATGCTTGTAAAATTGCAACTACAAAGTGTATGTTTTACATATTGGTTAAAGAAGCTATTATTTAATAAAATTCTTTTAAAATTACAAATAAGGCATTAAATCTGTTTACCTTTTGGCTATACCATTTTACACCGCCCATGAGGCAAAAGGGATCAGGTCAAAAAAAAGGGACCGCCTATTTGGTAAAAAGGACAACTTTTTGAAAAACACATTTTTACAATGATGAATTAGTTAGGAGTTTTAGTACTAACAAAGTCTGATAATTGTTTGTTTGATATGTGCTATTTCTTGTATATGTATAATATATATTAGAGTGGTCCTTAATATGGATATTTTCGAATTTTCTTGCTCCCAGGGGCTCAATTGCTTCCAAATTAATAAAAAATTCTCTATAAGTTTTAGCTCTTAATATTGTCTTTTAGATAGTGCGCAATTCAATCATGGAAATAGCATGGAAAATTTTTCGATATAAAGTTTTTTAGATATAACTTAGCAATACTTGCAATACAATATTGCTCTACGAAACAAATTATAAAAAACCTGTTTTGCAGAGCGTCGAATTTTTAATAAAAGATAACACGAATATTCACTTTTAATTCATTCGTCACTAAGTAGTACCTAAATAACATTTTTAAAAATTTTGAAAATTTTTCCCATCTATTTTCATACGAAGCTTTGATTGAATTGCACACTATCTAAAAATTAATATTAAGAGCTAAAACTTATAAAGAATTTTTTTGTATCAATTTTGAAGCATTTAAGCTCCTGGGAGCAATAAAGTTCAACATTTTCCATATTAAGGACCACCCTATATATATGTATATGTATATATATATACATATATATATATATATATATATATATATATATATATATAATATCTTATTTAATATTCCCAAATCACCGTTGTATCATTTGTTATCAAGAGACATCATCGCTCATTTTTGTGTCGTAATAATATCTGTCTTTTATAATATGTCGATAATATATTATTCAGGAGTAGAAAAAATAGAAAAAATCGAAAAAAAATTGTGTGTTCGGTATTAAATAATGACTCTATAATCATTACGGATCTTGATGAAAAATCACCCTGAAAAATAAACGACGGGGTATCAATTATTTGTTGTGGTTTTAGTTGAAGATTACTGAATTTGTTTTGAAGATATTTAGATGAGAAGCTAATTCTCGGATAAAATAAAAATGTTATAGTAATATGTTACTATATGTAGTACATGTTACGGGTCTTATGATTTTTGAGAGTTCGTTATCATCAACTCATACGAACATAGATTCGTAACATAGTATTACTGTAAGATCTTTATTATATCTAATAATTGGCTCTGATAAATGAGTGTCATTGTCCAGCAATTAGTCAAACAGGTGTATCTCCATAAAAAATTAAAATTTTAAAAATTCTTTCGTACAGTTGTTCTTGAATAATTTTGCTTCGAAAATATGAAAAAAAACGATTTCTTTGATATCATCTTTTCATTTCCATGTAACTTATGTTTGCCTCTATTCTTCAGGGCAATGAATCATTGTCTACTAGTCCCTTGTAAATATTTTTACGTAATGTTCACTCACGTGTCCATAATAATAATTATATGTTGATGTCACCAAAGTTGACTTATTATGGTAAGCGGCGGCACGCGGCCCCCTTGTTATTAATTATTAAAGAGCTCGTAAGGGCGGCAGGGCCAACCTGTGTTTTGTGTCCGGGATTGATGATGCACATGTTGATTCCCTTGGAGGGAAAATTTACTACCGGAATATATATATATATATATATATATATATATATATATATATACATATATATCTGCCCCAACTGTGCAAGAAATTCGGACTTCTCGTTAAAGATAAAAAGTAGAGCATGAAATTTTTTAATTCATATATTTTTTGTGCTAAGACCACATTATTTTAATACAACCTATAAAAACCCTATACTCGTTTTCGTAATTCTTCTACAAATTTACCTAGCATTCTCCTAACAGCATTCTAATTGCATTATAAGGTTGTCAAATATCTCCCTTCCGCCTTTTTGTATCATAAACCAAGAGCAAAAAAGCGGAAGGGAGATATTTGACAACCTAATATGAATCGCAACGAATAAGAAGATAAAAAGAAGACTCTACTTAGCATCCATTTTGTCTTCATCAAAATCGCTTAGAATTATCTCAGAATAAATTTAATATTTCAAAGGCATTGTCATAATATATTTGATATTTTCCCTGAAAAATTTGATTCCTAATTATGCCACTGTTTAATCTTTTTATAAAAATTCGTCCCAACAGTTTCTCCAACCTTTACTTCTTTAATACATAATTCAGACCCTTATTTGAATATTCTGCGACCCAAAACTTTTTGAAAACCGTGCAGAATTGAGTTTATTTAAAAATCGAAACCCTCGAACAAGAAAAAAAACTAAGAGTCATCAAACTGTCATTCAATATCGATAATGTATGTGAAATGGAAATACAGCGGTTATCGACACTTTTACAAAGAAGTTACAAAAGGGTGAAAATTGGGGATTTTGGAAAATGGATCGGTTTTGATATTAAAAATAGTATTTGCATTTGCTTTCATTCTAGATTTCATAAAAATAGAAATTAATTAACGGTGTATGGCATCGTGCCTTAAGGCAAATTGCTTTATTTTAAATGTTTTCAAATATATTATTATTACAAATACTGTAACTTTCATTATTTTTGTCATTTTGTTTGTTATATCTGAGCAAATCAAATGTAAATCATAAAACAATTTATCCCCAGAACATTACAATCATCATTTCATTTCGAATTCAATTTCAAAAAAATTTGAAAGTTGCCTAATTTACACAAAATTGAAAAAGTGCTTCCGTATAGTCACAGTCTAAACGCATTCGCAAATAATTCTGTGCGACATTTTCACTTAGACTGTGCTTTGCTCGCCGGCATTTTCCCATTTTTCAATAGTTTTCACAAAATTGGAAAAGTGCACCAGTACATAAACAGTCTAATCGCACTTGGGTAGACATTTGCACCAGAGTGGTTCTTAGACTGTGTTTAGCCTGGGTCATTTTTTCAATCTTTAATCCAAAATTATAAAAATATTTTTTGAAAAAAAAAATTAGAAACAAATTTTTTTTTCCAAAAGCAATTATTTTGTTGAAACAAGCAGAAAGTTTTTTAGATCATTCAAATCGGACGCTTAGTTCACTCAAAAACTGCCATTTTTTGCACATTTAGCTCTGTATCTCCGAAACTGCTGAACCTGCCTTTGCCAAAAACTGATCACCTCTTCTCCCAATCATTACAAAACGAATGTTTCTTAGATCATACAAGTCGGATGATCCGTTCTCTCAGAAACTCGATTTCTATTTTCTGCACTATTTGCTCCGTATCTCCGTAACGGCTGGACCTGCCTTTGCCAAAAACTAATCAGCACATCTCCCTATTAATAGGAATCGAATGTTTTTGATCCATTTTTTCTGAGGTATGCCCCTTAAAAATGTTCAGAAACCTTCAAAACGTCGAGAAATGCAAAAATTTTCATTTTCGATTTTCGGCCCATTACTATAACTACCCTACGGGAAGTTGAAAAATAATTCAAAAGTATATAATTGAATGAAATAATTTAAGACGCAAATTCTCGGATAAAATAGATATGTTATGTTAAAGCTAAATTATGAGTCTATAGTCGTATGAGTTGGTAGTAACAAACTAACCAAAATTATCAATTTGCTGTGCGATCAAGGGTTTTACACACCTAAATTCATTTATGTGTTATGAATGAGACATCAGAAAGATGCACTTGTGATGAAATTGTTATTTAGTCGTTTGTTCAGCTTAGCAAATCCATAGCTTTTTGACAGTTTCATTTGTAATTCATACGAAGATAGACCCGTAAAACAGCATTACCATAACATTTCTTTTTTTATCCAAGAACTGGCTACTTAAAATCTTTCATTCAATTATATACTTCTATTATGATTGAGTTGATACATATTTTTTTTCTTAAATCGTGTCACGTGCGTGGTAATTCAGAGTCGATGGGGACATACAAATTTTTTCCGTCATGGTCATGCAAAGCCATATGTCACGTTTTTGAAATCAAAACTAAATCACCCCTATTTGTTGCGGTACTTTTGATTTTGTTAAAGGGGTTG
This sequence comes from Ctenocephalides felis, assembly GCF_003426905.1. Taxonomy (NCBI): domain Eukaryota; kingdom Metazoa; phylum Arthropoda; class Insecta; order Siphonaptera; family Pulicidae; genus Ctenocephalides; species Ctenocephalides felis. Next base: position 78,797,665 of record NW_020537324.1, on the reverse strand, counting down.
AAAACTCGCAAGGTAAAAAAATAGATAACATAGGTGTAAGTGACTTTTTATAATTGAACTATTTAAGATGCTCATTAAGACCGTCAAACTTTATTGCAAATTAGAGATTATGAGAATCATCAAAATAATTTGAATAACAAAAAAGAAGCGTGTATTAACCACGTGTGGGTTTTTAAAAACAATCCTAAAAATTTTCAAAAAAAATCTAAATATGTAACGTTTTTTTCTAGGTACTAAAAATACAACGAATGCTATGTGGAGATCGTGGTAAAATATCACAAGGCTAGAGAAAGGTTTCAAAAATTCTCAAAAATTTATCACGTGATTAATGACGGCACCAAAACTATCCTAACTGATATCTATATATTTTAAATTTTCAAAATCGGTTCAGTTTCAACAAATCGGATTTTTGTCGGAAAGAAATTAGTTATTAACATACGCGTAAACAATAACATAATTATTCTGTTATTATATATTTATAAGTCAACTACCCCTTCAAGTCATTTTCCCCAATTTCGAAAAAAGTGTTGCCATATGTCAAGAATAATCAAAGCTGACCTTTCCACTTTTGCACCTGTGCGCGGTTAGGGGTTTATATAATTGTGATTTAGGGGTTGAAAACTGTTTTTTTATAATGAAAAATGGTTTTATAAAGTTATATGATGATAATTTCTATTGATGAGGAATTAAAGTTTTAAATATTCTCAAAATTATTTAAAACTTGTTTAAAATACATAGAGAAAACCCTCTCTATAAGTATTTTAATTTTAATTTATATTTGGGTAATGGATAAAATTTATAGAGGGTATTTTCTTTATTTATTTTAAATAAGTTAATAATTTAGAGTGAGAATATATTTTTAAGATATACAAAAAAATTTACAAAAATATGGTTCATACATTTTTAAAGCTGTCTTTGCTTTTTGTTCGTTGGTCAATACTATTTTGTTTTCTCAAATTCTAACCCCGTTAAGACGATTTTTTAGAGACTTGTGCAAATTTACATAGAAACTACATTAAACAAGGATCCTATCCGGTGTATTATGCGAAAAATCGTATTAACCGTAATTGTCTTAACGAGGTGATACAGTAAAATTGTATATTTTTTCCTACCCCATGCAAATGATATTCAAAAAAAAATGCACAGGGGTAGCCTGAGGTGCAAAGCCACCAAAAAAATGACACAAACATGATTAGCAAATTTTATAAAAAATTAATAATCAAATTAGACGCCTATTGAAGAAAAAATAGTCACCCCATAAATTTATGCATCCCTTGCATATAAAGTTATGCAAAATAAAATAATCATCAGGGAAAAATCTGGCGTATGTATCTCAAAAATTGAAAAAAATTAAATTATTTTTGGAAAAAGAACTTTTGATAAAAACAATTTACTCGATATATAAATAATGGAATTAGAAAGAATTGTTTTTAATCGATATCCATATTTTTCTTCATTGGATAAAGCACACAAATTTTTCGAAGACACAATAAAATATTTAATGAAAATAATATTCTTGTAAAAACACTTTAGTAAAAAAGAATAAAGGGTCTTTAATATAAAAAATTAAATTTAACTAATATATAAATGATGTTCATCCTTAAGTAAATTTTAATAAAAAGATTTTTTGTTACTTGAGTATACATTTATGTATATTCTAATAAATATTTACTAATGTTTTAATATGTAATATGTTATATTTATTAATGTTTTAATATGTAATATATCTTAAAGTTTTGTTTTTTTATTTTCCATACTTTTATTTCTATGTATATAAATGACCCACACGGAATTTGTTTGAACATGAAAAGATTCATTAAAAAACTAGTGGTGCATGGCATCGTGCCTTGAGGCTAATTGTTGGAACTTCCCGTACCGAAAACTAAATTTTTTAAAAAGTTCAAAACTTGGAAAAAATTCGATTTTTTTTGGGCAATTTTTGAGAAAATTTACTTTTTTTGAAAAATTTGATTTTTTTATAGATTTTTTAGATATTAGATTTAATTTTGAACATTTTTGCTGAAACGTAAAGATTTATACAAAACTTCATTTTCGATTTTTTACGATTACTATAACTTACAAATTTAAAAATATTAAATATTTTTATCATACACTACTTATTACTTACCTTAAATATTTTTGTTTAGAGAACTTGCAACAAGCACGAAAATTTATTTATTCATAAATATTTAAAAAAAATCACTTCTAGTCCTGTTATAGTTTTTTTATACCACACTTTTTTTAATGATTGATAGTCTAACAATTTTTATAACACTTTTTTATATTTTTTTATTTATTATTTCAATTAAAAACAAATTACCATCGACTTCATACTCTTCCAAATGGGGGTCGTCCAATAATTTATCTCCCAATTTAAATAACCAACGAGTTTCAAAATCGATGTTAAAAACCGATATATAATAAATATATTGACATTATTAACATTATTAATATTGTTTTGGTTATTGTTATTAAATTTATCATTATTGGGAATAATTTAATAAAAAACAATCATAGGAAAGTTGTAATATCCTTATTATATACAATGGTAAAGTTAATGATATTATTTTATATATTTTGTTTGAATCTGAAAGTTAATAACAAATTTCATGTGTGATAAATTGTTACACTAATTTACAATTGTTTATATTTTTGGAGGCGATATACATATTATATATTTTGTTTATAAAAAATATATATATAAGAAGTTTTGGTAAATGCAGTAATTTAGAATCGTCCATCTTTTTACACATTTCACTTTTATTTTGCAATTAATTATTTAAAACATTTGATATTACTTGTGTAGTTTTAAATGTTTTAAAATATAATTCTTAAAGTTATTAGTTGATTAAATTTAAAATTTAAAACAATTTATATAAACAGTAATTTGCATTCCTCCATCTTTTTTCACATTTCACCCTTAGTGCAAATTAATTATTATTATTAAATATAAATTAAAATTATTTTTTATTAAATATAATTTTAAATTATTATTTTAATTTAATATCATTTAGGTGTTAACTTATAGTTTAGTTGATAAATTTGTTGCACATGAATTTTAATTTTGAAATTGTTTTTTAATTTTTTTTCACTCATTCATTTCAAATAAATATTATTATTTTTTTACAATTGTTACAAAATTTGGCCTTTTATCAAAGACTGTCGATGATGTATTGACCTCATAGGCAAATTGGTCGAAGATCAAAAGCCAGAGGAATTTTTGTAAAGGCGGGTTCTATTTTCAACCCCTATGAAGGGGCGTAGACCACGCCCTATGTAGAGTCTTATATATATATATTATATATATATATATATATATATATATTTATGAATCCAAACAAGAAATCCAAATAAAAGGAAATTTTTTTTAACTTTATTCATATTATTATAAATTAATTTAATTAAATATTGTCGTGAAGAAATCAGTAATATATTTTTGAACTTTAACAATATATATTTTTAAACATTTTATTTATAATATATATTTTTTATTACTCATAATTGTGTGAATATCTTTACATAGAAAATATAATAATTAATAGTCATCTGTTTAATTTATACAAAAAATCGATAATACTTTTAATTTTCCTAAGTGTAATTCTATCAAATTTAATGAAAATTATGTTTTGTGCTCGTAAGTTTAAAAAAAAATTAAAATATGGTATAATAAGTCAATATCTTTTTAGTATTTGAATATATTATGTAAAAACAAAAATGATAAAAATAATTTAAATTAAATGAAAATTTTGTGTTATTTACCTACAAGTTCATTAAAAATTCAACATTTGTTATAACTCTATTTAAATGACAAATTATATAAATTTATAGTAGTAAACATTTTTTAACTTTCCATAGGGTAGTTATAGTAATGGGCCGAAAATCGAAAATGAAAATTTTTGCATTTCTCGACGTTTTCGGGCGCACGGATCAACCGATTTGAATGGTTTAAAAAACATTCTATCTCAATTGATAGGGAGATGTGCTGATTAGTTTTTGGCAAAGGCAGGTCCAGCCGTTACGGAGATACGGAGCTAAAAGTGCAGAAAATAGAAATCGAGTTTTTCAAAATCAAAAAACATTCAGTTCGTAATGACGGGGAAAAGTGGTTATTAGTTTTTGGCAAAGGTAGGCCCAGCGGTTTCGGAGATACAGAGCTAAATGTTAAAAAATGGCAGTTTTTGAGAGAACTAAGCGTCCGATTTAAATGATTCAAATAACTTTTTGCTCGTACTGACAAAACAATTGCTTTTGGGGATAAAAAATTATTACAGCTTTTTTTATTTTTCATAAAATATTTTTGTAATTTTGGATTAAAAATTCGAGAAATTACTCAGGCTAAGCACAGTCTAAGCACCACTCTGGTACAAATGTTTACCAAAGTGCATTTAGACTGTTTCTGCACTGAGCACTTTTCCAATTTTGTGAAAACTATTGAAAAATGTGAAAATGCCGCCAAACTGAGCACCGTATAAGTGAAAATGTCGCACAGAATTGTTTGCAAATGCGTTTAGACTGCGACTATACGGGAGCACTTCTTCAATTTTTTGTAAATTAGGCAACTATTTTTTTTGTTAAAATTGAATTCGAAATGAAATGACGATTATTGTTAATGTTCTGGAGATGAATTGATTTATGAATTAAATTTGATTTGCTCAGATATAACAAGTTAGCAAAAATAATGAAAGTTTCAGTATTTGTAATAAAATATTTGAAAGCGTTTAAAATTTCTCGAATATTTCATTACGGTACGGGAAGTACCAGCAATTTGCCTTAAGACACGATGCCATACACTAGTTTTTAATAAGTTTGCTTTTTCTTAAGATTTTTTGTGAATTTGCTATTTTTTATAATACAAGTATTTCTAATAACTTACAGGTATAAAATTGTTTTCTTAAAAATGGTGCATATCTAAAAATTAATTAATTTTAGTGATTTCCAAAGTGTTAGTGCATAAATAATCAAGCAGGTAAATAATTTATATATATATATATATATATATACACATATCCATTTCTATTATTCCCTGATAAATCGATGAACTTTCCCGTTGACTTTTAAGCTCTGTAGCTTCTGTCAAAAGCTCAAAAAGCACAACGGGCGGGACTGCTATGGACCAATGGACTCGCTCGAAGGGACTCGCTTCGACCAATAGGAAGACGCAGAAACAGCTTTTGTGGGGGTGAGTTTGCTACATGTCAACGGCGTAGCGTTTCTGCTACGCCGAAAGAATAAATTGAAATATATATATATATATATATATATATATATATATATGTATATATATATATTGTGATAAGGTTCTTCAGTCACAAGTCGAAAAAATAAAAACAGAACGTAAAAATAAAATATTTTTTAATACGTTACAAGCTATTATACTAGCTCATCAGCTAAAATACAAAAATAGTAATAAAATAAATTAACAAATAAAATAAAACAGAATTAAAATTATACGTACCAAACTAGTCTAAAATTATTTTATATAAAATTTGACAATTATAACATCAATATTTTGTTCTAAAAACAAAAAAATATGTATATATATATATATATATATATATATATAGAATTTTAAAAAATAAAATCAATTTTTTTTTATTTTATTTTCATTCTGCAATCTATAAAAATAATTATATTTAGCAGAGAATGCTGACAAGTGTTTACAATTGATTGTTTACAAATTAGTAGATACGCCCAGTGGTGTATCTACTATAGTTAATATATAAAAAAGAAAAACTAAAGACAAATAAAGAGAAATATATATATATATATATATATACGTGTATATATAAAAATAAACTATATTAGATCTCGAGGTATTTTCTTTTTTTTTTTAATAAAATCAAGTATCAAAATATTCTGAACAGAAGAAGAAAAGAAAATATCAAGTGGTAAAAAATTGTTCAAATATTAAAAAAATCAGACTTACATACATTAATTAAATTTTGATAGCTATCAAAAAGCAAGGAAGAACTTCTCTTATTAACACATTGTGAATTTAAAAAAAATGAAAACAGATTCAGCAAACCTTCTTAGGTCTACATTTTGTTGAATATATAAAATAACGGGATTGTTTAAATCAAAGGTGTGTTTAAAGTTTTGCATATGGTCTGAAAGCATTGTTTTGTATTGATTTTTATTCTTTGAATTATAATTATGTTGTTTTTTTTTCGACTTGTGGCTGAAAAACCTTATCACAATATGTTTCAAAGTCGAAAATAAACAATATCAAGATATATAAATCCGCGTTTTAGCTCTTAATTCTAAATCGATTTTAAAAAATCAAAAACTGTTCAAAAGATATTGGTTGGGAATGATACTCATTACTTTTAGATAAAAATCTGAGCTTGTTTTTCTGTAATTAACTGTTGAAAAAAAATTGTCGATTTCTATGAAACTTTTTTTGGCAATATTAATTAGTTAACTGAAAACTTATATATTACAAATTGTGAAACAAAATATTTCTTTCATTAAAATACCTAAAAATTTGTAAAACAAAATACTTCTATTGTAAAGATACTTATCAATTTGTTTGAAAGAATAATAATAATAATAATTATAATATAAGGCACTTAAATTTGTTAAATTATCATAAAATGACCTAAAATTTGTTAAACAAAATAATTATATTGTAAAAGTATTGTAAAGCTTATTAAAATACTTATTAATTTTTAAAAAAAATACTTGCAACAAACTAGTTATATTTAACAATAATTAAAATTAACTAAAAATAAAACAAGTGGGGCGCATAGCATCGTGCCTTAAGGCAAATTGCTGGAACTTCCCGTACCAAAAATTATTATTTTTTAAAAAAGATTAACATTGTTGAAAAAAATTTACTTCGAACAAATTAGATTTTTGAGAATCTATAAATTTGACAAAAAATTACTTTTTTTGAAAAAAAATGTTTTTTTTTTTATTTTGACATATTTTGGAAATTCTGAACGTTTTTTCAAAGCAATCGTACTGCTTTTTCTGCATCGAGACGAAATATCGAAGCGCGTAAGCGCCGCGTCGCCGTCTAAAGGATAAACATTGATACGGAACCCATAGGAATGTAAACAAGATTTATACAAGATTTATACTTATTGTTAAAATCTCTATAAAATATCTGATACTCTAATGTCCATATGTCTAATGTTCATTTTTGACCGCCAAATGGCTTATTTTTTTACTTTTTCCTCCATATCTCCAAAGTCGTTGGACCTGCTTTTCCAAAAATTTGAACAGTTCTTCATTTAGTCAATACAAATAAAATATTTTTTGAATTATTCAAATCGGACGCTCCGTTCTCTTAAAAACTGAGTTACCATACATACACGCACACACACACACATACATCCATTTTTTCTAAGGTATGCCAAAATATTCAGAAACCTCTGAAACGTTAAGATATATAAAAATTTTCATTTTCGATTTTTTTGCGATTACTGTAACTTGCCCTAAGGGAAGTTAAAAATTGTGAAATAAAATATTTTTTTCATTAAAATACCTAAAAATTTGTATAACAAAATACTTCTATTGTAAAAATACTTATCAATTTGTTTGAAATAATAATAATTATTATTATTATAATATAAGACACATCAATTTGTTAAAATATCATAAAATGACCTATATAAGTTTATAGTAAATAAATTAATAATAAAATAGTTAATAGTTATTTAAATTATATTAAATCTGCAAAATATTGACTTGAGCCTTATTATAATTTCATTAAACTGATGGCTTGTAAAATAAATAAATAAGTAAATAAATAGATATCATGGTCTTATAAACATACTAAAATGTTATGGACCTAAGGCAAATTGTTTAATGTTAAAAATTCGTCAAAGTTTGAGAAAATATTGTAGTCAAAATTTGTGTCAAAAGTTGCAAACATTACCAATTATTAAAATTTAAAATAATAAGCTACAATTTAAGGACATACAAACAATAGTGCCTGTGTAATATAATTAATATAATTACCTACAGTTAATTTAAATGTGTTGGAGAAAATTCTATTCGAAATCACAATGTTTAGATTTAATTGAAAGCGATAACTTTATTTTTAAAATAAACAGTTGACTAATTTTATCTAAATATTTAAATTTCAATTTGGATTGATTAAGCCAATTCTTACACATTTCGGGAAGTTCATGCAACTTGCCTTAAGGCTAAATGCCACTTTCAACTAGTTCAAATTTTGCGCCACATTCCTACTTTTTATCCTTTCCTATACACAAATATAAATAATCATAATAATATTAATTTTGATATTAAAAGCGTTAAATAAAGTAAATTAATTAAATTATATAAATAAATAGGTAAATATAAATCATCTGGTAGGTAATAAAAGCCGTTATTATTTGTTCATTAAATTTTTCAAACTTCGCGCCATTATCCGGCTTTCTCAATTCCTAATTTATATATATAATATAAATAATCATAATAATGTTAATTTTGAAATTAAAACCGTTAAATAAAGTAAATTAATTAAATTATATAAATAAATAGGTAAATATAAATAATCTGTTAGGTATAAAAGCCGTTATTATTTGTTCATTCAAATTTTCAAACTTCGCGCCATTATCCGGCTTTCTCAATTCCTAACCTCAAATAATTCGCACAACAGTCAAACGTCATTCGTTAACCAAAACTGACAGCTAAGCATAAATTTCTCAACAATTTAATTATTCTACCCAATAATTTAATTATTTACACACGATTTTAAATCGTGTGTGAATCAAAAACAACTTTGTAATGATTTGTGCTAATTTAATACATTTAATTATCAATACAATTGCTGTCAATAAACGATAACCTCATTATCTAAAAGAGATAATTATGCACAGAGAACAGATAGTATTAATGCAACAGTATTTAATAGACAAAAAAGTAAGTATACTGAAAAATATTGCTGTAGGTAATTCTATTACTAACTATGTTTTTATTCTAGTTATGGCTAAGTTAAATAAGTCATTTATCTGGGGCACCTTGTTTGCCTCTTTAACATGGACTGTCAGCCTCTACCTGTACTGGGGCTTAAATTCCACTGCCGAAACACAACAGTCAACTTCGATCTCTTATTCACCAGTACCTGCAAAGTTTATTGGGAAACAAAGACCGTATTCGAGTAACGATGTGTTAGCTCAAAATAAAAATGATGTATCAAGAAAAGCATTGAAATGGGAGAAGTATGCGAAGTCTAAATATATGTTGGAGGAACGTAGTATGAATAAGTATGATGTTTTGAAGAAACCCAAAATGTCGGAGGATATGGATAAGAAATTGTATAATCCGAATAAAGTTAGTGATAAATTGTTGAAGGAGTTGCAGCCGATTGTAGTTTTACCAGAATTTGGTTGGTACATGGAATATAGATACGATATGTATATATTTATTTGTGTGAAAGTTATTTTTGCGTTTAGATGAACCAGGAATGGTGCACACCATAGATGAGCAGATATTAAAAGAAGAAGGCTACAAAAATCATGCATTTAATGTTTTGGTTAGCAAGAAAATCGGCTTGGAAAGAAATGTACCTGATACCAGACATGAATTGTAAGTATTTAAATAATATATAAATATAAATTTATATTTATATTTATATTTATATTTATATTTATATTTATATTTATATTTATATTTATATTTATATTTATATTTATATTTATATTTATATTTATATTTATATTTATATTTATATTTATATTTATATTTATATTTATATTTATATTTATATTTATATTTATATTTATATTTATTAACTTCCCGTAGGGTAAGTTATAGTAATCGCAAAAAAATCGAAAATGAAAATTTTTATATATCTTTACGTTTCAGAGGTTTCTGAACATTTTGGCATACCTTAGAAAAAATGGATGTATGTGTGTGTGTGTGTGTATGTATGTATGTGTGTGTATGTATGTGCGGATACAAATTTTCGTCGACGATTTCGGGAACACGGATCAACCGATTTGAATAATTCAAAAAGCATTCGATTCGTATTGATAAGGAGACGTGCTGATTAGTTTTTGGCGAAGGCAGGTCTAGCCGTTCCGAAGATACGGGGCAAAAAGTGCCGAAAACGGTAACTCAGTTTTTAAGAGAACGGAGCGTCCGATTTTAATAATTCAAAAAACATTTTACTTATATTGACAAGGTGAAGAATTGATCAAATTTTCATGAAGGCAGGTCTAGCGGTTTCGGAGATCTAACGAAAAAAGTAAAAAAAAATGCCATTTCGCGGTCAAAAATGATCATTAGACATATGCACATCAAATTATCAGATATTTTATAGAGATTTTAACAATAAGTATGAATTTTGTTTACATTCCTATGGGTTCCGTACCAATGTTTATCCGTTAGACAGCGACGCGGCGCTTACGCGTTTTATATTTTGTTTCTATGCAGTTGCGGCAGTACGATTGCTTTGAAAAAAAGTTCAGATCTTCCAAAATATGTCAAAATTAAAAAAACATTTTTTCCAAAAAAAAAAAAAAATTAAAAAATTTTTTTTAGAATTTTTTTTTTTTAAATTTTTTTTTTCAAGAAAAAGTAATTCTTTGTCCAATTTATAGTTTCTCAAAAATCTTATTTTTGCAAAGTAAAATTTTTTCAAAAATGTTAATCGTTTTTAAAAAAATAATAATTTTTGGTACGGGAAGTTCCAGCAATTTGCCTTAAGGCACGATGCCCTAATTGCCTTAAGACAGAATTCCACTTACAGCTAGTATTTATATTTATATTTATATTTATATTTATATTTATATTTATATTTATATATTCATATTTATATTCATATTCATATTCATATTCATATTCATATTTATATTAATACAATTAATAATATATATTAATTGAAAACTATTTCAGTAAAAAAAATTATCCTTTATCTTAGTTTTATCATATGACTTTTATCACTTTTTATTTCAGGTGTGAAAAGCAAGTTTATGATTCCAATTTACCGAAAGCATCAATTGTAATTTGTTTTTACAATGAGGATTTAACGACTTTGCTAAGATCGGTTTATTCAGTTTTTCAAAAGACTCCCGAGCATCTCATTCATGAAGTGATACTTGTAGATGACTATAGCGATAGGTGTGATGAATTGGGGGAGAAGTTGGAGAGTGATTTGCGGTTTATGTTTGAAGACTCTAAAGGTAAGGGTTGTTGTTAATTCTCTGAGAGTGTTTTTGATTGTATGAGAGTGTTCTACAATGATTAATTAGCTGGGAGTTTTACTGAACATAGTCAGATAATTGTTTGTTTGATATGTGTTATTTGTTGTGATATAATTGCTTTGGTTTTTACAATATAATTGCTCAAAATCAAATTGGATCTTTGTGCCCTAACCTATTATAAAAAATCAGCTGTTTGGATTGCGATTCTTTATACGTTGGTTATAAATATTTTACATGATATAAATCTTATTAACAATTAATTAGTTTGGTTATTGTTAGTTAAAAAGCAATTGAGAAAGTTTGGAATAATTTGATTAGAAAATTTGTTATAACTCTAGTTGCAAAACAAAAATTGTTTGCTAAGAGTGTTGCAGACTGTCTGATAGTGTTGCAAAATATTTGAGAGGGTTGCAGATTGTGTGAGAGTGTTGCCGACTATCTGAGAGTGTTGCAGACCGTCGGGGAGTCTTGTAGGCTGTTTGAGAGTTTTGCAGACTGTCTGAGAGTGTTGCAGACTGTCTGAGAAAGTTGCAGACTGTCTGAGAAAGTTGCAGACTGACTAGGAGGGTTGCAGACTAGTTTGGGACGGTTGCAGACTGACTGAGACTGTCTAGGAGTATTGTAGGCTGTTTGAGAGTGTTGCAGACTGTCTTGGAGTGTTGCAGACTATCTGGGAAAGTTGCAGACTGTCCGAGAGGGTTGCAAGACTGTCCAAGAGGGTTGCAGACTGTCTCAGAATGTTGCAAATTATGTGGGAGGTTTGCAGACTATCTGAGAGTGTTGCAGGCTGTCTGAGAGTGTTGCAAACTATCTGAGAGTGTTGCAGACTGTCTGAGAGTGTTGCAACCTGTCTGAGAGTGTTGCAGACTGTTTGAAAGGGTTGCAGACTGTCTGAGAGTGTTGCAGACTGTCTTAGAGGGTTGCAAGATTGTCTGAGACGGTTGCAGACTGTCCAAGAGAGTTGTTGAATGTTTGAGAGTGTTGCAGCCTGTCTAGAAGGGTTGCAGATTGTCTGAGAGTGTTGCAAACTGTCTGAGAGTTTGCAGACTATCTGAGAGTGTTGCAGATTTTCTGAGAGGGTTGCACACTGTCCAAGAGGTTTGCAGATCATTTGGGAAAGTTGTAGACTGCTTTAAAGGGTTGCAGACCATTTTGGAGTGTTGCAGGCTATCTGGGAGGATTGCAGGCTATCTGGGAGGGTTGCAGGCTATCTGGGAAGGTTGCAGAGTGCCTAAGAGCGCTGATGACGGCCTGAGAGGGTTGCATTACCTGGAAAGGTTGCAGACTGCCTAAGAGGGTTGCAGACTATCTGAAAGATTGTAGCCTCTCTGGGTTGTTTGTAGCCTTTTTAGGAGGTTTTTAGACTCTCTGGAAGGTTGTAGACCCTTTGGTAGGGTTGCTGGCTATCCGGCAGGGTTGTAGGCTGTCTGAGAGTGTTGCAGATTGGTTGATAATGTTGTAGGCTATTTAGGAGAGTTGCAGACTCTCTGGGAGGTTTTTGGACCCTCTGGGAGGGTTCTAGACCCTCTAGAAGGGTTCTAGACTCTCTGGGAGGGTTGTAGACTCTCTGGGAGTGTTCTAGGTCCTCTCGGAGGGTTGTAGACTCTCTGGCAGGGTTTTAGACGCTCTGGGAGGGTTGCAGACTATCTGCGAGGGTTGCAGACGGTCTGAGAGTTTTGTACCTGACGTTAGTTGTCATAACCCCATTATAAATATCATAGATTTGATAAATTTTTCATTCAATAATGACATTTAAAAAATATAATAAAATGATAAAGCATAAATACAAGTACATTAAAACTATCTTTTTCCTTAGGTACTTTGAAACCCGAATGGTACAAAAAAGTACACATTTTAAGAATGCGCAATCGAGAAGGACTCATCCGTGCAAGAGTTTTAGGCGCTAGAAATGCAACGGGCGATGTAAGTCTTTCACTTTAGAATTTAAGTTTTTCTACTTATTTTTATCTCTAATACAAATATTTTTAGGTATTAGTATTCCTAGATAGCCATATCGAAGTGAACAAAGAATGGCTTCAACCTTTACTCCAACGTATTAAACAAAATGAAACCACAGTTGTGATGCCGGTTATTGATATTATTAATGCGGATACATTTAACTACACACCAAGTCCTCTTGTTCGGGGAGGTTTTAATTGGGGACTTCATTTTAAATGGGACAACTTACCTAAAGGTAAAAACAATAATTAGATGGACAACTGGATCAAGTGTTATATGTTTTATATTATTTTAGGAACGTTATCTCAAGATGTAGATTTTATTAAACCGATCCGATCTCCAACAATGGCTGGGGGATTATTTGCAATTAACAAAGACTATTTTACGCATTTAGGAGAGTATGACATGGGTATGGACATATGGGGCGGTGAAAACTTAGAAATATCTTTCAGGGTAATTAAACCTAAGTATTTACACAATAATAAATGTAATTCAAATGTAATGTTTGTGTTAGATTTGGATGTGCGGTGGCTCTTTGGAATTGATTCCTTGTTCGAGAGTTGGTCACGTGTTTAGGAAAAGGCGTCCTTATGGATCACCCGGAGGCACAGATTCTATGTTGAAGAATTCTTTGCGAGTGGCTCATGTCTGGATGGATGATTATAAGGTACAGTTTTATAGCTTATTGTTATTTTATCTACATATATATAAAAATAAGTCGGGTTTTCCTTCCTGATGATATAACTCCAGAACGCATGAACCGATTTTGACAATTTTGCATTCGTTGGAAAGGTCTCGGGCTCCGCAAGGTTTATAGCTAAGAAAATTAGTGGTGCATGGCATCGTGCCCTAATGCAAATTGCTGAAACTTCACGCACCGTAATTAAAAATTCGAGTAATGACATTAGTGAGAATTATCAGAATTATGCTTGCAATAAAGTCAACGAGCAATTCTTGCCGCAAACAATAATGATGTACGCGCACTGAATTTCACCATTCAATCAAAAATTGCTGGCGATTTGGTGACATACCAATGATTCCGACTGGTCTTCCGTTTGACTTCAAACGATTGCAATTTCCAGTTCGCCTTGCGTTTGCAATAACAAGTCGCAAGGCCAATCGCTTAGTGTTTGCGGGATAAATTTCAAATAAGAAAACCATCCGCTTTGTTTGTGTTAACGTCGGACCGAAAAACAAAAAATGTGGTTTACCAAAGAGCACTTCAATGAAACGGATAATTTGCGGATTCACTTTCATTTACTTAGAGAAGTTCAACTAAAATTGTATTTGTAATTTTTGTAATCCAAATAAATTCATTACTGTTGTGCAATAAATTCAATTTTTTCCTTTTCAAATATAAAACAAACAAAAAATTTCTTCATCTTTCTCACGAAACGATCTGGTGGCGAAACGGAGTTCGTCGGGTTTGCTAGTTATTTATATTAATGGATTATTTAATAGAGATTGGTTTATTGTGTTTTAATTTTACTATCCATGAATTACTGCTCCGAATGTCTTTTATTTACGGTTATATTTTTTTTCTTAGGATTATTTCCTGAAGCAGCACAACCAAGCTAAATATGTATCCTACGGCAATGTCCAGCCAAGAATAAAGCTACGAAAGGAATTGGGATGCAAATCATTCAAATGGTATTTAGAAAATATTTATCCAGAGCTGAATTTACCAGGAGAAAAGTCCACTGGTAAATCTGATGGAGAGATCAAATTTCAACCATGGCATTCAAGGTAGATATTAAAAATAAACATGTTCATATGACTCCTGTTAATTTATTTATTTATTAACTTCCCGTAGGGTAAGTTATTGTAATGGGCCGAAAATCGGAATTGAAATTTTTTACATTTCTCGACGTTTTGAAGGTTTCTGAACGTTTTGGCATACCTCAGAAAAAATGAATGTGTGTGCGTGTGTGTGTATGTATGTATGGATACAAATTTCCAGTCACGTTTTAGGGCGCACGGATCAACCGATTTGAATGGTTCAAAAAACATTCGATTCCTATTGATAGGGAAAAGAGCTGATTAGTTTTTGGCAAAGGCAGGTCCAGCAGTTACGGATATAAGGAGCAAAGAGTGCAGAAAATAGAAATCGAGTTTTTGAGAGAACGGAGCATCCGATTTTAATGATCTAAAAAACATTCAATTAGTAATGATTGGGAGAAGGGGTTATTAGTTTTTCGAAAAGGCAGGCCCACTCATTTTGGAGATACGGAGCTAAATGTACAAAAAATGGCAGTTTTTGAGAGAACTAAGCGTCCGATTCAATTGATTCAAAGAACTTTCTGCTTGTCTTAACAAAATAATTGATTTTGGAAAAAAAAATTTGTTCCATTTTTTTTTTTTTTTAGTTTTTTTTTTTAGTTTCTTGTATATCGAAAATATTTCAGATTTTATTTTTAATTCTGACTATAGTTCTAATATAATTTACAAATAATTTCAACTCTGCAATTCAGTTTATATAATTCTTATAAATATATTAGACAATGTTACAATATTTATAATAATCTATTTGAAAACATTCAGTATTCCTCGAACATTTCGTTACGGTACGGGAAGTTCCAGCAATTTGCCTTAAGGCACGATGCCATCCACCCCACTAGTTCATTTATTTATTCATAAGCAAGCCGTAATTAATAATAATAAATATTATTTCAGGCTCTTGTCAATGGAGCATTTTGGATCTAAATTTTTTTACTGTGCTCCGATTTGCATGAAATTTTGGAATTAGGTTCTGATTTCTTATTGTTATTTAAATGTGTCATTATAAAAATTAACTGTTATTATTCAAGGACAGTTTTAAGGGTTGAAAAAATTATAGATATGATAATTATTTTTGGGAATTTGAAATAACGTTCAAATCATTATTTTTTTCCAATTTTAGAATTTTTTTTTTTTGAACAATTGTTCATGAAGGGATAATTGATAATTAAGATTGAGGATAAAATATAAATTACCATATTCTTTTTATGTCACACCAATATATTGTGTTTTTTCAACTCAAGGGTTGTTCCCATGGGTTGTAGGTTCAAAGGATTAAAAATTATTTTATTGTAAGGTAAATGTATTAGAAAAATACTTTACAATTTAATATTTCGATATTAAACACGTTTTCAAGATTAGCCTAATACCAAAATTTCATGCAAATCGGAGCACAGTAAAAAAATTCAGACGTTCACCTTTCTTTCCTCTCCATTTACCGCACTATATATGTATACTAGCAAACCCGACGAACTCCGTTTCGCCACCAGATGGTTTCGTGAGAGAAATGAAGAAATTTTTTGTTTGTTTTATATTTGAAAAGGAAAATTTGATTTTATCATACAACAGTAATGAATTTATTTCGATTACAAAAATGAAGTGGTTTTTAGTTGAACTTCTCTAAGTAAATGAAAGTGAATCCGCAAATTATCCGTTTCATTGAAGTGCTCTTTGGTAAACCACATTTTTTGTTTTTTGGTCTGACGTTAACACAAACAAAGCGGATAGTTTTCCAACTCGTGAACAGGCGACGTATAACTGTCCATGTGAAAAACAATGATTTTCTAAATAATCTATTTGAAATTTATCCCGAAAACACTAAGCGATTGGCCTTGCGACTTGTTAATTGTCATTGCGAACGCAAGGCGTACTGGAAATTGCAATCGTTTGAAGTCAAACGGAAGACCAGTCGGAATCATTGGTATGTCACCAAATCGCCAGCAATTTTTGATTGAATGGTGAAATTCAGTGCGTGTACATCATTATACTTTGCGGCCAGAATTGTTCGTTGACTTAACTAAGCATAATTCTGATAATTCTCACTAATGTCATTACTCGAATTTTTAATTACCGTGCGTGAAGTTACAGCAATTTGCATTAAGGCACGATGCCATGCACCACTAATTTTCTTAACTATACACCTTGCGGAGCCCGAGACCTTTCCAACGAATGCAAAATTGTCGAAGTCGGTTCAGGAAGGAAAACCCGACTTATTTTTATATATATGTAGATATATATATATATTTTTTTGTAGGAAACGTGATTACGTAGGCAACTATCAAATACGTTTACAAAACACTTCGTATTGCCTACAAAGTTCTGAAAGAACAGGCGGTCAGAAGGAAATTCTAAAACGAGGCATGCACTTGACGGTCCAGCCTTGTATAAGAGTCAAACATCAGGTAAACCTAAAATATACATATTTATTATATAAAAGTAACTAATCAATTTATCTATTACTAATCTATTATCTTTTCCCCAGATGTGGTACGAGACTTCAAAGTCCGAGCTGGTCCTAGCCCAGCTGCTATGTCTCGAAGCCTCTCTCGGAAGTTCAGCATCAGGAATCGGAGCAGCCAAATCAAGGCCAATTTTGGGAAAATGCCACGAAATGGGAGGCGACCAGGAATGGAAACACAAACGTGAGAACGATACTCCAATTTATAACCTGGCTTCAGGAACGTGTCTTGGTGTTAAGAGACTGCCCACGATGGATTCTTTGGCTGGGGCTGTCGTGGAAATGGTTTTGTGTTCAGCTAGTGGCGACGAGTATAATTTGAGATGGGATTTGGTAAAGTGATAGTAAAGTAAGTGTGGTTCGAATGTAGGTTTAAAGCTTTCCCAGTAAACCACAAAACGTAATTAAAACGTTAATATAACGTAACAGATGTACATCAAACATAGCGATTACGTAACCTAGGAGGCTCAATTGAGTACATAGCATACTTGGTTTATTATTGATAGATAAATTTGTAGCATAGGGATGCCCCGTGATTTTCTATTATTGTACAAAATGTGTGCAACTATTTAAATATAGAATGAACTAATGATTTAAAAACCTTATTTGTTAGATGATTAAAAAATTATTCTATAAGTAATAAAATATGTATGTTATGTACTTGTAATTGTGGAGATAAAAAAATCAATTTTTATAATTATGTCAAGCTGGTTTTAGAATTGTAGAAAACTTCTGTAATTGTTTAAAGAATTGTAGGTGGTCTGAAAGTGTAGTAGACTGTCTGAGAGTGTTGCAGAGTTGTATTTCAAATAACGTCTGTAATTGCAATCACTCAAAAAAAATTTCATACTTTTTAAAATGCAAAATTACACAACATTAACCTTGGTTTTAATTTTTGAGTTATCTTTCCTTTGAATGAGTGTTTCTCT
>NW_020537324.1:78735259-78778384 GCF_003426905.1 Ctenocephalides felis | reverse complement strand
TTACTCATTTTTTTTTTCATACTCTTGTGAAAAGCAACACTATACAACATTAACCTTGGTTATAATTCTCAATTTATTTTCCTTTTTAAATGATTTTTTCTCCACAATTAAATGAATTTCATTATCATATATTATTAAAGGTCCACAATATGTTAAGTTATAAAAAAAGACTTAAGTCTCAAATGAATTTATTAACTACAGCTGTGAAAAAACTCGAATTATTTGCTATATATATAAAAAAGAATCTCTTTTTGTGATTTATGTGTAAAAAAAGAATATACTCATCGATGGTTGCTAGATAGATTGCATTGTCTATCGACTGATTTTATATGTTAGAATATATACAGCTATGAATTTGTGTTTAAAACTATACAGTATTAATTATAGGAGTATATATTTTATATGACAAAAATAATTTTTGTATTGATTATATGGAGAAATAATATGTGTTGACTTTATATCATTGAAATTCATTTCAGTATTGCTTGAAGGAAAAAGACTTGCATATTATAATATTAATAACGATTATACTGTAAAGACAATCCAATTATATATATATATATATATATATATATATATATATATATATAAATTTGTATGAATTATTTATAAATGAGAAATATGCTTAAATTAATATATTCATTTATACTTGTACATAGCAATCAGCTTTGCACATTTGATACAATATATTTAAATTTAGTTGTAAACGAAATTTATTTATACCAAAGCATTTTTTATGCTCATCCAAAATTATCTACCATTTATTTAATATACATAATAATATACAAAATTTTGAATTACCGCTTGATTCAAATATCCCGCCATTAGTGTTACCACATTCGTCCCAATATAATTTCTACCTTTTACATAACATTTAAAATTTGACATGTCTTAGCATGTGGCAACACTTAGCGTACGCCAACAGTTTATCAATTTCTAAGCAAAGTTTTGTTTTATGTTTTAGAAATAGTTAAACTCTGTTGTTAATTGTGTATTTTAGTGTAGAACTATTACAAATTAATATTTAAAATGGGTGTGCCTAAGTTTTTTAGATACATTAGCGAACGATATCCTTGTCTGAGTGAATTAGTAAGAGAAAATCAGGTAGGTGACAAAAGAGCTGTCAAAAAATTAACCTAATAAGTAATAAAATAATAAAAATATTTTTAATTATTGCATTAAATTTACACAATAATACAGTATGAATTAGACAAATTTAATTAATGTAATTTTATGTATATAGCATTTGTATTCCTGCTGTTTTTTTTATTTATTTATTACAAATATGTTCATTCATACTGTGTCTCAGTCAGACACTTTTTCTGGTGTAAGAGAATATAGTAAACATTTTTACAAATATTCAAAACATTGGATTCTCATATCAATTTAACAATTGTTTTATACAAACATTTGCATATACGCACTTGTATGCATATACAAAAGTGTACAGGTATAACAGCAATAACACTAACATTAATTATTAAACTTGCTTCTTCTATACACTTTTTACCTCTTTTATTAAAATACTAATAATTCTATCTATGTCTTCTCCCCAGATACCACAGTTTGACAATCTCTACTTGGATATGAATGGGATTATTCACGTGTGCTCACATCCAAACGACAATGATCCACACTTTAGGATATCCGAAGAAGATATTTTTAAGAACATAGCTCATTATATAGAAATTTTATTCCGTATGATACAACCGCAAAGGTTATTTTTTATGGCTGTGGACGGGGTTGCACCCCGAGCTAAAATGAACCAGCAGAGGGGAAGAAGGTAAATGATAAAAAAAAAAATTATTAGTCTTTCTATTTTAGCATTTATACATTTAACTTAAGTTAAATTAATTAACTTTCCTCAAATGTCACTTACACCTAGTTTATTTCTTTTTCAGATTCCGTTCTGCAAGAGAAGCCCAAGACTTGGAAGATGCAGCTAGAGCAAAGGGCGAAGAGTTGCCGACAGAGGCTCGGTTTGATTCAAACTGCATCACTCCTGGTACAGCATTTATGGCCAGACTTCAAGAGTTTTTAAAGTATAAATAAAGAAATATATAAATAACAAATTGCAATCATGTAAAATAGTAAATTTATATAGAACATGTATATATTTCCAGATCGTTTGTTAAGAGAAAAATGAATTCTGATTCCAATTGGCAAAAGTGCCGTGTGATACTCTCAGGACACGAGGTAATAATTGATATTAATTTCTTTGATGATTTGTTTGTGATGGGTTGTTAAAAAAAATCCGATTCTCTAATTTTATGCTTTCTCGATGTTTCAAGCCATTCTGAATCGAATGAGACCAACATTTGGAAAAAATATGTGTGTGTGTGTGTATGTGTGTGTGTGTGAACAGATTTTTTGCCGTAAATCGACGTTTTATCAAAAACGGCGATTTTAAAAATTTAAAAGCCATTCGATGTATCTCGACGAGAACTATTGTTCGTCAGTTTTGTGCGACGATCGGCCAATCCGTTTCCTTATAAATCGCAGAGGAGTGAAAAGTTTTTCGTCCACGTTTTAGCCCGTATTTCGACGATTTTTATGATTATTTTTTTGACGGTAGATACCATAGTCTTCTAGGTCATACTAAAATATTACGACCCTACGACAACTGGTTCAGCTTTAAAAATTCGTCAAAGTTTGCAAAAATTGGTATCGTTTTTTTGGCATTTGTCAAAATTAGTCTTTTGATCGACGTTTTCTCAAAAACGCCTGAACCGATTTTAGAAATTTGAAAGCCATTTGATGTATTTTGGTGAGGACTATCGTTTGTCAATTTTGTGCGACGATCTGCCAAGCCGTTTCTTTGCAATTTGAAAAAAAGTGTTAAACTTTTCGTCCACATTTAAGCTCATCCTACCGAACCGATTTTAAAAAATCCAAAACCGTTCGAAAGATATTAGTTGGGAATGGTACTGATTAGTTTTCGGTGAAAATCCACCGAGCCGTTTTCTTGTAATGAACTGTTGAAAAACAAAAATTAAGCCGATTCTCATGGAACTTTTTTTGGCGATATACATCATCATGGTCTTATAGAACGTACTGTAATATTACGGCATTACGACAAGTAGTTTAATTTTAAAAATTCGTCAAACTTTGCTAAAATTATTGTTTTTTTTTAAAGTAGGATTGATGAAGTATATTATTTACACATTTTTTTTCTGATTAAGTCGATTATTTACACATATCGGGAAGTTCATGTAACTTGCCTCAAGGCTAAATGCCAATACCAACTAGTTATTTTTATTTTTAGACTCCTGGTGAGGGCGAGCATAAAATAATGGAGTATATAAGATATTTGAAAGCTAGTCCTGGTTATGATCCCAATACAAGACATTGTTTGTATGGTCTCGATGCTGATTTAATTATGCTTGGGCTTTGTTCACATGAGCCTCATTTTTCGCTCTTAAGAGAAGAGGTAAGCATAAATAACATATGTATATATACTAGCTGGCCCGCCAAACATAGTTTAGACACAAAAAATATTTCTTGAAAATGTTTAGTATAATAAAAACGCATAACCTTAAATTTTCAACCTTCTATCATAAACCACTATTTTGTAAGAGTCTGATCGTCGTGAAAATTTATGAAATTTCGGTTTGGTAAATTTCCGTACAGGTTTTAGGATATTTTGATTTAAGCCAAGTCGAAGGGGTTGCACGGCACAAAGACTTTTTTAACATTTTTTTATATTTTTTTTGCCAACTTCTATTTTTTAACTTCCCGCAGGGTAAGAAATAGTAATCGCAAAAAAATCGAAAATGAAAATGTTTGTATATCTTTACGTTTCAGAAGTTTTTGAATATTTTGGCATACCTTAGAAAAAATGGATGTATATGTGTGTGTATGTGTATATGCGTGTGTATGTGTGCGGATACAAATTTTCGTCGACGATTTCGGGAACACCGATCAACCGATTTGAATAATTAAAAAAACATTCGATTCGTATTGATAAGGAGACGTGCTGATTAGTTTTTAGCGAAGGCAGGTCCAGCCGTTCCGAAGATATGGGGCAAAAAGTGCCAAAAACGGTAACTCAGTTTTTAAGAGAACGGAGCGTCCGATTTGAATAATTCAAAAACATTTTACTTGTATTGACAAGATGAAGAACTGATCAAATTTTCATGAAGGTGGGTCTAGGGGTTTCGGAATCTTGTGAAAAAAGTAAAAAAAATGCCGTTCCGTACCAATACTTATCCGTTAGACGGCGGCGCTTACGCGCTTTGATATTTCGTCTCTATGCAGTTAAAGCAGTACGATTGCTTTGAAAAAAAGTTCAGAATTTCCAAAATATTTCAAAATACACTTCTTTTCAAAAAGTCTTTTCCAAAAAAAGTAAATTTTTGTCAAAAATTTATAGTTTCTCAAAAATCTAATTTTTCAGAGTATATTTTTTTCAAAAATGTTTTGGTACGGGAAGTTCCAGCAGTTTGCCTTAAGACACGATGCCATGCGCCCCACTAGTGTTTTGCATATCTTCACGTTTTAGAGGTTTCTGAACATTTTGGCATACCTTAGAAAAAAATTGTAGACTGAGACTGAGCCTGAAAAATTTGAAAAAACAGGTTGACTGAAAAATGTAGCGACTGAAAATTTTCGAGAAAAATTTAGCGACTGAAAAATTCAGAAACTGAAAATTTTTGAGACTGAAAAGTTCAGAGACTCAAAAATTTGGAGACTGAGATTGGAGAATTTAGAGACTGAAAAAAAGAGGTTGAATGGTATACTGGAGACAGGTAGAGAGGTAGTCAGCAGGTTGTACTGACAGGTAGACTGTAAGACAAAAAAAGTGCTGGACTACATGTAACAATATATTTTTGTTCAAATTTTTAATACAAAATAAAACACGGCGAAGCGTGAACGGGTACAGCTAGTATATATATATATATACATATATATATATATATATATATATATAATATATATCTCATCTATTACCATGTATCTTTTATCCTAGGTGAAATTTGGCAAACATGCAAACAGTCGGAACCCAACTGCTGAAGAGACTCGATTTTATTTATTGCATTTATCAATATTACGTGACTATCTGCAGCAGGAGTTCATATCGTTGAGAGATAATTTGCCGTTCAAGTACAATTTAGAGAGTATTATAGATGATTGGATTTTTATGGGCTTTCTAGTCGGGAATGATTTCATACCTCATCTACCCAATTTGCATATTAGTTCGAATGCTTTGCCTTTGCTGTATGATATTTATAAGGAAGTTTTGCCCACATTGGACGGTAATGATATACAATTTATTAATATAAATAAGAATAAATAAAAAATGTATTTTATATATATATTTTTTCTCTACAGGTTATATTAATGAGTGTGGCGAATTAAATTTAGAAAGACTGGAAAAGTTTATGGAGCGTTTGGCTGCTGTAGATAAAATGCAATTTAGTGATGTTAATGCCGACTTGAAATATTTTGCAGCTAAACTGACTGATAATGCTGTGAGCTTATGCATAGACTTTACTCAATAAATTTTGATACGCAGTTGATTTATTTTATATTATTTTAGTGGGTTCCTGAGCATAAGAAACAAAATGATGGTAACAGTTCTAAGTCAAAGGACTTGCAAGCTTTAATTTCTGCTGTTGATGACATGGTAAGTGATATATGATATATCTTATATATAAAATTCTTCTGTAAGTTTGTATGAATGGTTAATCCTCCTAAACTATAATTCGGATTTTCATTAATCTACTTGACTTTTGTTCGGGAAATTTTCTAGAATTTAAAGATTCATAGAAATGTAGTTAGATTGTAGAAATAAATGGTGAAAATTACAAAAAACCGCTTATCATTGTTTGCCCTTGAAAATATTTAAGGCATGGTTTGACATTAAAACAAATGAATACTGTCACTTGCCAAACATTTCCATTCACTTATAGGCTAAGACAATATTAAAATATAATTTATTTATGATTATAAATAAGAAAAATGCAGTGTCTACATTATTATTGCCGAAAAGCAGCTGATATGTGTCAAAAATTAAAATAATATAAGATTCACAGTCAACATGCGTCCGTCAGTGATTACACATCAAACTTAGCCTATAATTCAATTTGACAGATTATTATTAAAGGCAGTCGTGTTTTGCCTTACTTTACTAAATCACAATACAAAAACAATTTACTTATTCAAACAATTATTTAGAAGTTTCATTGTGTCAAAAATTCATATGTTTGTCATTGGATACGAAATATTTACTCAAGTCAATGGAGCATTTTGGGTCTGAATATTTTTAATGTGCTCCAATTTGCATGAAATTTTGGAATTAGATTCATCTTACTCTCAAGTTTAAAAGTAAAAATAATTTAGAACCATTTGCCACTTCCCGGGGGGATGGCAACCCTTTTCAGTGGTGCAATTGTATCTCTTTCAAACTAACGTCGGATATCGATAAAAGAACTAATTAGAAGAGAAAAATGTTCAATAATGTTTTTCAAAAAAGAAATTACTTTTCAAGTTACTGGCTACTGAAAATTTGTTGTTTTTTGCGTTTTTCATTGTTTTTTGCAAATATTTTTAAAAATATACATTTAAACGAAAATCATGTAATGAACAAAATTATATCAATTAAAATCCTAATAAATCGGTGTTCTATAAATTGTTCTAGGAACAATATTAGGCTAGATATTAAAATGGGGTTTTATAGTATTCAAAATAAGCTTTAAAATGAGTACTTCTGCATGTAAAATAATTGAGCTATCATGCAGATAAAAGACGCATACAATATTTTTTCATTTAAAGCAAATAGTTTTTGAGTGCCATTTCCACCAAAATTAAAAAAAATCGTATTCCCTCTAGAATCAACTTGGTTTAAGAGATCTTTACGGATTCTAGAAAATACCATAACTTTAGTACAAACGATTTTCAAAAAACTCATGATTTCATGAAAAAAAAATCTATTTAAAAAAATAAAAGATACGTATAAAGGTATATAAATGAAAATTCAAGGTCTTTTTCTGACCAATTAATGCTTTTTTTTTTCTGTTACACAAATATTGACAGAGTGTTCAACCAGAGTGTCTTTCGAGTCCTTCAATCCTTTGCCATTTCAAAATAAGAGAAGTTACGGTAAAATTTATGATAGAGAAAGTTGTAGCTCATTTAATTACCTTTAAAATAGCGTATTGCAAGAACAGATAAAATCAGAATTAAAAGAGTTATAATCCAATTAACGCCGGGGGTGGTGACGAAGTGCAAATTGTTTTCACTTCTGAACTTAAGATAAATATTAGCCTATTTCCGACACACGCTTTTTTCCTCTCCATTTAGTGCAATAATTTTGTTGATCGTAGATTGAATAGAGCACATGCAAACAGGATTTGATAAATTAATTCACTTCAAATATAAACTTCAGTAATAATGTATATTGAATTACTAGTGAAAAAAATTTAATTTAGATCGTAAGTGACTAAAAGCCAGTTAAAATATGGTACGTAATTATATAAATTATAGGCAACATTATTGAATCCAAGGTGATATTGTACCTTTACCGCGAATGCTATATATTAATTCTTTCTGAATTTGTTATACCTTTTAAAAGACTTAAATTTTCAACACATGTGTCTTATGCTATGACCGTAAATACATCACAAAGGCAAACGATGATTTTTTGTGTGATAAATTTGGAAAATCAATGTTTTAGTCGTGAATAAACAAAAAATCATTTATTTATACATCCACATCTACAGGTATGACTAAAAATACTATATAACCCTTAAATGCAATAAAATAAATTAAGCTATTGGAAATAAATTTGCAGTGTATAATTTTTAATATACAATTTTATTGAACATTTTTTAATATTTGTTAAATGGATAATTAAAGCGTTAACTGTGGGAATTGAGAATAATCATTTTATTTGAAACAGTACTACATTTAACATCACTCATATATTGACGTAAATAGTAATTCGAAAACTAATAATGATTATTTTTGACTGAACGGTATAAATATTAGTATAGGTTATTAAAAAAACGTAGATGTGTGTACAGGACAACGTCTGTCGGGTCATCTAGTATAT
The DNA here is from genome assembly GCF_003426905.1 of Ctenocephalides felis. Lineage (NCBI taxonomy): Eukaryota > Metazoa > Arthropoda > Insecta > Siphonaptera > Pulicidae > Ctenocephalides > Ctenocephalides felis. The sequence continues at coordinate 78,770,331 of NW_020537324.1, read as the reverse complement.
ATATATATATACATATATATATATATATATATATATATATATCCATTATCTTTTCAGTTTCTAGATGATGATTCCCCTGACAATTTCGATGAAGACTCTATGAGTTTCGACATCAGAGACAAAAACTTGAGCAACATGACCGATGAAGAAATGTTAGAGGAGGAGTTTAATTTGTACAAACGAGATTATTATATAAACAAATTAGGATATAAAGAAGTCACACCGTAAGCTTTATCAGTACTCGCTAGGTGCATGGTTATTTGTATTATAAATAATAATAATAATATAAAATTAATTGCATTTGGTGAAAGAATGGATAGAAAATGTCATATCATTTCTTGTCTTTATTGATATTATATTTTTTCAGTGATGTGTTAATGGAGCAAGCCGAGTGTTATATTCGAGCTTTGCAGTGGACGTTGGCGTATTATTATCGTGGTGTCTGCAGTTGGGGATGGTTTTATCCACATCATTACGCTCCGTTTATGAGCGATGTTAAAAACTTTGCTAATTTGGATTATTCGTTCGATCTGGGCGAACCTTTTCTTCCATTCGAACAGGTTAGTAGAAATATGAAATAAACTTGTCTACTTTGGATAACATAATATCCTTCAATTTGATTTCAGATTTGATGTTCTCGGTGTAACTGTTTTTTTTTTTTATTTTAGCTGTTAGCAGTTCTGCCTGCAGCAAGTGGGGCACTACTACCTGAGCCTTACAGGAAACTTATGGTGTCATCGGATAGTCCTATATTGCATTATTATCCTACGACGTTTGAAACTGATTTGAATGGCAAACGTCAGGAATGGGAGGCTGTTGTATTGATACCCTTTATAGAAGAGGTGAGTGTAATAATAAAACTAGGTGTAAGTGGTATTTTACCTTAAGGCAAGATAATTAATTTCATCACTACAAATTGATGTTTAGCTATTTATATAAAACGTTGTGTATGTTTTAGGAGCGCGGTCTTTTATTCGAAGTTTTGATAATTTTTTATAATTCATTAACTTGTATGTCTTTGAGGATGTTTCTTTAATACAAGAACTTTATAAATAAGCAAAGTTCCGTAAAAAATACGTCATATTAACGCAACGTTCTGTTACGTTTAGGTTTGCAAGTGTTCAATGAGAATACAACAAATACTAAGAACACTTTTATATTCCTCATTGTAGTTTAGTTATTTAATATATATATATATATATATATATATATATATATATATATATATATATATTATTATATATCAAATGAAAGCTAATAAAATTGTCTATAAATGTGGATAACAATTCACATAACGTTTCTAACAAAATTTTACATAATTTTATTTAAAAACTTTGAAATTAAAATGGCGTCTCTAAAACATTAGTTTCACCGATTGCGGTTTTTTATATATATTATATTTTTGCGTTATATTATATATAATATATTAATATATTTCAAATGAAAGCCAATAAAATTATCTATAAAGCTATGTATAACAATTTATAAAGTTTCTAACTAAATCGTATGATTTTTTTTCTTTAAACTTTGAAATCAAAATGGCGTGTCTATAACATTAGTTTCATCTGTTGCGGTTTTTTTTATATCTACATTATATTATATATTATATATTATATATTATTATATATCAAATGAAAGCTAATAAAATTATCTATAAATGTGGATAATAATTTATATAACGTTTCTAACAAAATTTTATACAATTTTTGTTTTTTTTTTTAATTTGGAATCAAAATGGCGTGCCTATAACATTAGTCTCATCGGTTGCGTTTTTTTATATCCATGTTATATTTTATATTATATATTATTATATATCAAATGAAAGCTAATAAAATTATCTCTAAATGTGGATAACAATTTATGTAACGTTCCCAACAAAATTTTATACAATTTTTTTTTTTTTAATTTGAAATCAAAATGGCGTGTCTATTACATTAGTTTCATCTGTTGCGGTGTTTTAATAACCATGTTATATTTTATATTATATATTATTATATATCAAATGAAAGCCAATGAAATTATCTATAGAACTATGTATAATAATTTATAAAGTTTCTAACTAAATTGTACGATTTTTTTTCTTTAAACTTTTAAATCAAAATGGCGTGTCTATAATATTAGTTTCATCAGTTGCGGTGTTTTAATAACCACGTTATATTATATTTTATATATTATTATATATCAAATGAAAGCTAATAAAATTATCTCTAAATGTGGATAACAATTTATGTAACGTTCCCAACAAAATTTTATACAATTTTTTTTTTTTTTAATTTGAAATCAAAATGGCGTGTCTATTACATTAGTTTCATCTGTTGCGGTGTTTTAATAACCATGTTATATTTTATATTATATATTATTATATATCAAATGAAAGCCAATGAAATTATCTATAGAACTATGTATAATAATTTATAAAGTTTCTAACTAAATCGTACGATTTTTTTTCTTTAAACTTTGAAATCAAAATGGCGTGTCTATAACATTAGCTTCATCGGTTTCGGTTTTATATTCACGTTATTTTATTTTAATATAAATAATTAAAAATATAACAATAATAGTATACATCAAATGAAAGTCTATAAAATTATCTTTAAATCTATGTATAATAATTTATAAAGTTTCTAACAAAATTATATAAAAAAATATTTGAATGTTGAAATCATAATGGTGTGTCCATAACATTAGTTTCATGGGTTGCAATTTTTATATCCACGTTCAATTTATTATAAATAAATAAAACTATAACAATAGTACTATATATCGTTAAAAACCTTATTAAATTATCTGCAAATCTGTATTTCTTTTCGAACAACTGTACAACTATTCGAACAAAATTATTTAGGAAAAATCTGTAAAATTTAATCTTATCTACTCATTAGCCATTGGTGGACTTGTTAAGTTACATTTTTTATTTTTGGTATTATTTTAATAAAACTTATCAGCATATGTTTTTAGTGCTATATATTATGATATAGCACTAAAAATGACAATAAACTTGTCTATAAATCTGTATATAACAACTTGTAACTATTAGAACAAAATTATATGAAAATAATTCATCAAACTTTGCAATTAAAATCTTCGTTAGGCGTCCATACAGTTTTAGCTTTAACTGTTTAGTTCATAATTGAATTTATTTTGTTATACATAATTTAAAAATATTATTATTATTATATACAATTAGGAAGCTAATTAAACTATCTATAAATCGGTGTATAACAATTTATAAAGTTTCTAACAAAATTATATGAAAAAAAATATTTAAACTTTGAAATCAAACCGGCGCATATATAAATTAGTTTCATCTTACTGTTTTTTTTGATATCCAAGTTTAATTTATTATAAATAATTAAAAATATAACAATAGCATTATATTGTTAAAAACCTTTTAATAAAATTGTCTACAAATCTGTATATAACGTTTGATAACTTTTCGAACAAAATTATTTAGGAAAAATTTGTAAAAGTTAAAATTTAGTATCTAATTGTAAGCCTTTGGTGTATTTCATTAGTTACATTTTTTTTGGACATTATTGTAGTAGAATTTGTCAGCATTTTTATATCATTATGATATATCACAAAAAAGTCAATAAACTTATCTATAAATCTGTATATAACAACTTGTAACTATTAGAACAAAATTATATAAAAATAATTCATCAAACTTTGCAATGAAAATCTTCGTCAGTCGTCCACATTGTTTTAGCTACAACGCTTCGGTTTATAATTGTATTTATTTTGTTATACTTAATTTAAAAATATTATTCTTATTATATACAATTAGAAAGGTAATTAAATTATCTATAAATCGGTGTATAATAGTTTATAATGTTTCTAACAAAATTATATAAAAAAATATTTAAACTTTGAAATCAAACGGGCGCATATATAAAATTAGTTTCATCTTGCTGTTTTTTGTGTACACGTTTATTTTAATATATACATTTAAAAATTTAACAACAATATTTTATATTGTTAGAAAGCTAATAAAATTGTCTACAAATCTGTATATAACGTTTGAAAACTTTTCAAATAAAATTATTTAGGAATAATCTGTAAAAGTTAAAATTTAGTATCTAGTTATTTTTGATTTAGTATAGTTGTAGTAAAACTTACTTGCATTTCCACATATTATGATATATCACTAGAAAGTCAATAAACTTATCTATAAATCTATATATAGCAACTTGTAAATGTTAGAACAAAATTATATAAAAATAATTCATCAAACTTTGCAATTAATGTCGTCGTCAGGCGTCCACATTGTTTTAGCTACAAGGCTTCGGTTTATAATTATATTTATTTTGTTATACTTAATTTAAAAATATTATTATTATTATATAATTATGGAAAGCTAATTAAATTCGCTATAAATCCGTATATAACAATTTAAAACTTTTAGAACAAAATTGTCTAGAAAAAAATGTTTAAACTTCCATTGGCAAAGCTGTTACGTTGATGTTATTGGTTACATTTTTGAACAATTGAATACATAACCTTAACCTTATTATTTTCTTTTCAAATATCTCATTATTTTATTTATTCTGTATATAAATAATATTGTTACATTCTGCATTATATATGTAATTATATGTTAAGCATTTTATGTTAATAACTATATATTGTAATTTTGTATATATTTTAATTGTTATTCATCATATAAAATAACTGTATTTTTGAATCCTCTTGGAAGAAATCTGTGGGCTATATATTTAAAATAAATAAATACATAATTTCCGTTTTCCAAGTCTAAATTCTATTTCTTTTTCCAGGAAAAATTATTGGAATCGATGGCTCGACAGAAGCACCTTCTATCCCCCGAAGAAGTTGCAAGGAACATCCATGGGCCAATGTTGCAATACGATTATATTCCTGGTTCTGAAACGACATTTGCATCCGAGTACCCGATGCCCGATCTGACGGCTAACATTCCAAAAAAAGCGCCAGTTCTTAATATTACGGAAGTTTTCAGATCTGACGTCTATGTTCCGTATGAGAAATTAGTTTTGGGGCCTGTTCCTGGTGCTTCTTTCAGTACTTACTTTCCTGGATTTCCGAGCATGATCTATATCAGCTATACATCTAGGTAAGTGGATAATTGATACATGATTTAAAAGATGTACATGATTTACATGATACATGAAAAGATTATGTCTTGAATATAGAATCCGTTTTGGTAATTTTATGCTCATTAAGGCCACTTTTTCGAACCGGAGTTGGAAATCAATATTATGGAAATAAGAAGAGTGATTAATTAGCGTTGAAAATTTATTTATCAAAATAATAATAATATTTCATAAGTACAGTGGTACGAGTGTTTCGAGATATCAAAGGGGCGATTAACAATTTGATTTAATACTACGAGCATTAAGCGAGTAACAATTTTCTAGAAGAAAGTATGAAAAATTTTTTCAGTTGTAACAACGATTTTCCTAAAAACAGTAATTAAATTTAAAAAATTGTAAATTTAATTTTGATAATCTAAAAGCTTAACAAAAAACGCAATGCTAGAAGGAACTTACGGCATTTCAATGTATTTATATGGGAATTTATTGCTTTGAGATACGAGCGTGCTTACGGAACGAATTAAACTCGTATGTCGGGGCACTACTATATATAAAAATGTATTCAAAATTGGATCATTTACAAGTTACTTCGTATAAAGAAAACTGACTCGAATTTTTACATCAATATTTGTTATTTCACCTTATTAGGTTTATTTATTTTATTTTATATGAAGCTATTTTTATAGAGTTTAAATTATGCTGTGTACGTTTCGAGTTTTCATTTCATCCTTCATCAATATCATATTTACATTTTGTACTCGTATGATTTAGTGAGACTTGTACTTGTATCAATATTTGCAAAATAGTTGAGGTAATTATCAATAGGGACTTCATAAAATGTTATAGGCCTATGGAAAGAATGGGAAAATCTTTTTTTTTCGTACTCGTAATCAATAGGCCAATTAATTAATTTGTTTATTAACTTACTGATTGTGAGGAAATAAAACAAATAATGAACTCTACACGATTTTAAACAGAAACAAAGAAGACGACTGACGAGCAAACTAGATAAAAATAATTATTTTTCTAAATCATCATAAAGAATAAAGGAGATTGAGTAAACATTTTTTTTTATTTATTTAGTACTGAGCTAAATACATGATGACGTAAATTTCCATCATATTGTTTTTTACATAATATTTTTATTTGAATTAAGATTTTTTTAAAATATTTTTCCTTTAATCAGAGCATTAATTACATCACCCTGATTTATTTTAAAAAATAGAAAAAAATATGCAAAGAAGGGTTAAAAACATAAATAAAGAACTCTACTGACGAACAAATTCAATTTTGAAAAACTCTACTGACGAGCAAATTGAATTTATAAAAATAAACAGGAAAAAAAAACTTTGCTGACAAGCAAACTCGATTTACAAATAGAAATAAAGAATTCTACTGGCGAAGCAAACTAAAGAAAGGCAAAACAGAACTCTACTGACGAGCGAACTTGATATGAAAAAACTGAAATAAAAACAACTTTACTGACGAGCAAAATCAATTAAAATTCAACAATTCTACTGACAAGCAGTTCGATTTAAAAAAAGTAGAAGAAAAGAACTCTACTGACGAGCAAACTCGATCTGAAAAAATAGGAAAAAAGAACTCTACTGACGAGTAAACTCCATTTTAAAAGATATGAAAAGATCTCTACTGACGAGCAAATTCGATTCAAAAAAAAAGAAGAAAGGTACTCTACTGATGAACAAATTCAATTTAAAAAAGAGGAAAAGAACTCTACTCACAAGCAAACTTGATTTAAAAACAAAGAACTCTACTGACGAGTAAACTTGATTTGAAAAAAGGGAAAAAGAACTCTACTAACGAGCAAACTCTATTAAAAAAAACTGTACTGATGAGCAAATTCGATTTTTTAGAAATACAGAAAAAACTCTATTGATATAAAAAAAGAAAAAAGAACTTTATTATCGAGCAAACTCGATTTAAAAAAAGACTCTACTGACGAGCAAACTCGTTCTGCAAAAACAGAAATGAGGAACTCTACTGTCGGACAAACTAAATTTACAAAGAAGAAAAGAACTCTACTGACGAGCAAATTTGATCTGGAAAACAATAAGAAAGAACTCTACTGACGAACAAATTTAATTTTGACTCAGAAAAGAGAGGCAGAATTATACTAAACGAGCAAATTCGATTTAAGGAAGTAAGAAAGCAACTCTACTAACGCGCAAATTTTAATATCTAATAATTTTTCGTAATTTAACCACATTTCGTAAAGGGGGGACCTCCATGAATCACGTGAGATTTTTAGGGGGTAGAGGGTCTGACAAAAAATCACGAAAGATTCTTACGAACAAACGTCAGGGGGGAGGGGTATAGTGAGATATAACGTATATTTAATTTTTACCTGAATTTTTTAAAAAAATACCATACATTTACATAAAAATTCAAATATTCTACTTTTTTTCTCGTAACTAAAAATACGAGTGATGTTTGGTTGGGGGGGGGGGATATGTTTGAATAAAACCACGTATTAGTAAGGGGCAGGTGGATCCAAAAATTCTTAAAAAACCTATCACGTGATTGATGGACGCCACCAAACCGATATTTTAGGATGTTCGTTCTGACCATGAACTCTATCTATCTGCTACCCAAACTTTTTTTTTTTAATTGTAAGTTATAAAGAAACAGCTCAGGCAATCTTAGAGTAATACTAATCAACACGAGATCTTATAGATTTACATCGAATGGCTTTCAATTTTTTTAAAATCGGTTTACGAGAAAACTTCGACTGATTGAAAATCGAAAATCGTCTCACCTACAAACAATACAAATTGAATGACAATTTCTGTGCCAAACGCTTCAGAATGACTTGATACGTAAAGAAAACAGAAAGTACTTACAATTATTTCTATAATAAGTAAGATGACCATAAGTCCCGATTTGCCAGGACGACAGTCCCGGATTTCCACCTAAAATCCGCATAAAAACAATATTTGTCCCGGATTTAGGTCTTTCGTCCCGGTTTTTCGAAAATTAAAATAAAAATTCACAAAAAATTATGAAAACAAACGAACAAATTTAAAAGAATTTTAAACAAGGCTCTAAAGTAAAGAAAACAATATAGAAACTAAAGTTCGTGATTAATAAAAAAATGTTTCCAATAAAGAAATATTGTTTTCACAATTTCACTTATCATATATTTGTGTTTGTAGAACTTTATTATTGACTGCTTGTTTGTTTTGACTATTTCACTGGCAACTGTAATATGTCTTTTGTAAAAATATTTTCCATTTTAGTAATAAGCTCAAAGGTATATAGTAACCTCGAAAAACTCAAATAATACAAATTACTTCAATAAACTTACATTTCTTACGCAGAGCAGATTTTTCCTTTGTTTCATTATTTGCGATTATTTGCACTACAATTATTTATGGGGGACGGGATAAAATATTCTTCCGATCCTGACATTTTTATTAACTCACAATTTATAATACTACATATTCAACCTTAAAAAGTTTTGACATAACACCAGAAATTTGAACAATATGCTTCACGCTTTCGGTGACGTACGCACGTATAAAGTCCCGTATAAAAATCATATCATCGAGAGCGAATGACTCTCACTTCACGTTGGGGTAACAATTTCCGTTGCATTTGTACGGATTTACACCCATGTCGCGCCTAAAGAAGTTTTACTTCAAAAATAAACTAAACATTGCCGTCCCAGTTTTGACTTAAAAAATATGATCACCTTAAAAATAAGTTTTTGTTTCTTTTTCCCCCCAGGTTGGAAAAGGGTCAAGTCCGCGTCTTTGAGCAAATGACCCGAAACGACAGCATGATAATCGAGATCAAAAACGACACTGCCAAAACTGACGCCGCCACAATAGCCCATAGGGTTCTCAATCAAGTCGTTCACGTCCAATGGCCTCATCTCATAGAAGCCAAAGTCATCGCCGTCCTGGACGAAAACCACAAATACTATTTGAGAAACGGTTGGCAATTCGATAAGCAGGAACACACTCACCAGTCCAGGAGCGAATTCAACAGTTTCCGAAAGAGTAGTAAGAAACACTTCTTCGAACGAATGGGCATCGATATAGGGGATACAAGTATTATTTTACAAGTCGAACAGTTGAAGAACTATGCTTATGTTTTTGAGAAAAAGGGCAAAGTTAAGTTGGAGAAGGAATGGTGCAGCATACCATCTTACCATCCTTTGCAAACTTGCGTATTGAAATTGAGGGTGCAGAATATCAAGCATAAGGAGTACCAATCGATTTTGGATGTTTTTTCAAAGAATCAAAGAGTCTATTTGTTGGGTAAGCCTTATTATGGCTCCGTGGGTCTGGTGCACGATCTGGACGAGCAATCGGGCAGGTTGAAGATCGGTGTCGTTAATGAGGAAGAACCGGATTATTTGGAACTGAAAAAAATGCACAATGATATTCTAAAAAGCTATTTGAACGGGTACGATTCTGCTGCAAAATTAGGTAAGTCATTACAGATAGTGAAACCAATAACGGTATACAGAATTACCGGTAAACCGCTCAATTTTTCGGCGGTATTTTTACCGGTATTTATCCCAAAAATAATACCGAATTACCGGTAAACCGCTCGATTTTTCGGCGGTATTTTTACCGGTATTTATCCCAAAAATACCGGTATTTTCGGTATTTTTACATAAGCGCTATTTGATACATAATACACTAAAGTTTAAATTTCTCGGAACAAATTTATCTTTAAATTCCATAATCGCATAAACAGCTATATCTTCAAGTGATTCTATAAGATAAACAAATGTGAAATATTATCTCAACTCGTCATTAAACTGAATATTTATTGCTTTCCAAAGGGCTTCATATCGTATTACAATAAATAGAATTGGACTGATAGATAATGATGTTTGTTTCATCTTTTGTAAAAATGTAACGATTTTTTAAGGGGGTATTCTACTGTAGAAGCATGAATTTTGCCCGGTTTTTGAAGCGCTGTATAAAGGAAACGAACAATATTTTTGCTATAGATTTTTTTTATCATTTGTTTATTGATATTTTATTATTACATAAAAAAAATTATTAAAGAAAAAAAATTAGAATTCACAAAGTTATGAGCAGTCAAAGTGGGGGCTCAAAAAAAAGAGGGTGTCCTGGCGTGCATGATTCCAATCCTCCTGGTGATCCGAAACATAAAAAATAGATGGATTCTTAATTATTATAGATGCCGCTATCGTATGAACCTTGGATAAGTTAAAAAAAAATTTTTTTGTTTGAATGACGGCAGTTTGAAAAAAAAATTTTTTTTCATGTTTTTTTTTAACAATTCCGAATTTTTGAAAAATACTAAATGAAAGGTTATAGTTTTGAGAAAAGTCCATGCGATAAAGCGATGTATAGAGAAGATCCTCTCCAAATTTGAAGTAAATCGGTTCATTAGAACTCGAGATATCCTTACCGTGAGCTCGAAAAAAGTAGTTCCGAGAAAAACGCGTTCAAAGTTTTGATTCTCGGTCGGACCCGAACCGAGGCCACGTCACTAAAACGGATATAACTCAGGAAATAATAGTAATTTTGAAAAATCCTTTTAATGACATATTTTTGAATAACTAAACTTTGAAAATATGAAAAAAAAATTTTCGATTTTTTCAAAATTCTATAGTAGAATACCCCCTTAAGTGATATTTGCGCCAAAATATTTTATATCATACAGATTACTCCTGCGTAATATTTATTTTTTTCTAACTTTATGCATAATAATTATGATAATTATTAAATATTTTTTGCTTCTTATTACAATTATAAAATATTTATTAGATATTAATTATTATTTTCGAAAACGTTTCAAAGTTTGAAAATACTATAGAAGCATCACATTGTTTTAAATAACAATACTCAACAATTATAGTAACTTATTATTTATCTCGACAAAGTATCCGGTCTTAAATTAGTGTAGAAACATTATTTTTTTTTTTAAATATTAGAGATTATGCTAATTTAACACATCGGATACAGACAATACAGTTTATTATAATAATGCAATATGATCATTTATGAGTTTTTGGTCTTTCTTACTCATAAGTTTGTTTTTGGTGAAAAGCTCTCAATATACTCGATAGTGATAATGAATTAATTAAATTGAATATAATTTTATTGAATTATTTAAAAAAATAAACTTATTGTTTTATTTTATTGTTTAGTTGAATATAGTTGTAGTTGTATATACATTTTTTAAATTTGTACTAGTAACTTTCAATTTTGGTTACGTTTGTTTAAGATAATAAAAATACCGATAATTTACCGGTATTCCGGTTTTAAAATGAAAAATTACCGAAATACCGGCATTGAAATTTTCCATTGGTATTGCATTCTCTAACAGACACCATTGATTTTACTACCATTGGTAACAATATTTCTATTTCTATTACCAGGTATTTCAAATTATCTGCTGGGACGTGTAACAGGAACAGTCTACCTGACCTCAGGTTCAAAAGATAAATTTGATCAGCAGGACACGACTGTCAAGAAATATAACATTGGTTTGAATTTGAAGTTTACGAAGAAAAATGAAGAGGTTACTGGGTATTCTCGAAAAGTTGGAAACACTTGGCTGTATTCGGAGCAGGCTCTCGATTTGATAGCGAGTTACATGGAAGAATTTCCTGAAATATTCAAACTACTCAGTAAGTAGAAAAATTATATATATATATATATATATATATATTTTAGGGTGGTCCTTAATATGGACTTTTTAATTAAATTTATATTAAATAGACATTTAATTAAATTGCGGAGTATCTAAATGTTAGAGAGCTAAAACTTTCAGGGATTTTTGTTTTTTTAATTTGGAAGCATTTGAGCCCTTAGGAGCAAAGAAATTCGAAGATGTTCATATTAGGGACCACCCTAATATACAATATTTATTTATTTATTTATTTATTTATTTATTCAACGCCCAAGGCAATATTACAATATAATTACATTTTAAAGTATACAAATTATAAACTAAAGTTAATATGTGAGAAAATTAGAGTATTAAGAGTTTATAGATAGATTTATATATATATATATATACATATATATATATACATAACACTTAATATCAACTACAAATATATAACATTAAATAAAAACTAATAAAATTAAGCATTTAATAAACTATAAATCACTACTTAAAACAGTCTTTTAAGGATAATTTTTCTGGCTTGATTTTTTTATATATAGGCTTGATATATTTATATATATGAATAAATAGCTTACTAAAAATTACAACATATCTTTATTAACTAATTATTAACTTGTAACAAAATTATTTACAAAAAATCATTGAAATCTCAAGATTTTATACATTAGTACTTTTTGGTATTTAATATAAATATTACTAATCTAGTGTACTTTGTTTACTTTTAGCGTTATTTTGTTTATAATTTATTTAATAACGTACAGATTTTTATATATGAATAGGTAACTAATTAAATTTCCAATAAATTCATATTTAACAATTTTAAACTATCTAAACAAATTTTTTAGCAAAACGATTGAAAACTCATTATTTTGACGCCATTATGTCCTTTGTTAATCTCGTGTATTTTTTAATGACATATATATTATTGTTAGATAGCCAAATGAATTTCCTAAACATCCATATACAACGTTTTTAAACTTTTAGAACAAAATTATTTGCAAAAAATCATTGAAAGTTAAAGTTCTTATACACCAGTACTGTATATGGTAAATTTAGTGTCCTTTTTTTTATTTTGTGATTATAATTTGTTTTATAACGTGTAAATTATTATATGAGAATAGTTCACTAAAAAAATATCTATATATATCAATTTAACAATTTCAAACTATCTAAATAATTTTTTTTAGCAAAATGGCTTTGAAAACTTAATATTTTATTGCCACGTGCTAATATTTTATTGCCATTGGCTAATACAGTGTTTTTTTTTACATTTAGCGTTATTTTAGTTATAATTTATTTAATGACATATATATTATTATATATTGTTGAATAGCCAAATGAATTTCCTAAATAACCATATATAACATTTTTAAACTTTTAGAACAAAATTATTTGCAAAATATTTTTGAAAATTTAAGATTTCATACACCCAAGAACTGGTGTATGTAGTCTAGTCACAAACATATATATGGCAAATTTAGTGCACTTTTTTATATTTAGTGATATTTGGATAATAATTTATTTATTAACATATAAGTAATTGTATATTATCAGATAATTAATCAAATTATCTATATATCTCTATTTAAAAATTTTAAACTATCTAAATAATTTTTTTAGCAAAATGGCTTTGAAAACTTAATATTTTATCGTCATGTATGTCATTGGCTAATCCAGTGTATTTTTTTTTTACATTTAGCGTTATTTTAGTTATAATTTATTTAATGACATATATCTTATTATATATTGTTAGATAGCCAAATGAATTACCTAAACAGTCATATACAACATTTTTGAACTTTTTGAACAAAATTATTTGCAAAAAATTATTGTAAGTCGAAGACTTTATTCACCAGTACTCACTTAGTCAAATTGCATACTTAATATATTTAATAATAATAATATGTTTATTTTCATATATTTTTAAAATATATTATTCTAAATTTTCTGAATACTTATATATAATATTATTAAATTTTTCGAACAAAATTATTTGCCTAATTAAAGAAATTACATAATCAGTATTTACTTAAACATAAGCTAGCCATGTGTGCGCTTGTCGACTATATTAATTGTAAAGTTTGATGAATTATTTTTATATAATTTTGTTCTAACATTTGCAAGATGTTATATACAGATTTATAGATATTTATATCAACTTTTTAGTGATATATCACAATATATAAAAATATAAATAAATCTTATCACTGCTACACTAAATTTAAAAAATGCACTAATGAAATCCACCAATGGTTAATAACTAGATACTAAATTTTAAACTTTACAGATTTTTCCTAGATAATTTTGTTTGAAAAGTTTTTAAACGTTATATACAGATTTGTAGACAATTTTATTAGGTTTTTAACAATATATAACACTATTATTATATTTTTAATTATTTATATCGAAATAAACGTGGATATAAAAAACCGCAACCGATGAAAGTAATGCAACACGCCGGTTTGATTTCAGTGTTTAAATATTTTTTTTATATATTTTTGTTAGAAACGTTATGATTTCAAAATTTTATCATCTATATTTTTATATGCATAACTTTATATAGAATTCTTAGAAATACAGGTTTGCTTTCTGATGACTTCTAAATTATTTCTAACATATTAGGGTTTGTTTATATATGTTCACATTTCTTGTAAACATACATAAGAAGATTTTCAGTTCTTAAATATTATTATTAATTTTTTTTTCTCAGACCAAAGTGGTTACAGCGACATGATGTACGAAAGTGACCTTTACCCCGAAGAAGTTGGTACTGGAAAACTGGACAAAATCTTGGAATGGTTAAAAGCCCAACCGTACAATGATGCCCTTCGAAAAAGCTGTGATTCTCAAGCCCTGACCACTGATATTGTTCGAGAAGTCATTGGCATAACTAACCAACCTAGAGTAAGTCTTGATAATAGATATAAAAAATGGACAAAAATTTATACTTATTACTATTATCTTGTGCAGAAAAAAATCAGTGTTACGATTGCTGTTAAACCGATCCACTTGTACGTTCCTGGACTTCAACCTGATGCAAGGGCTCCTGATCCACTAGCCGTGTTCAATTTATTCGACAGGGTTGTTAACGTGCGTCCAAATCACACTGTAAGTAGAAAATATATAATCTAATACCAGTTCCAATTATTTTTGAAGTAAAACTTCTTTAGGCGCGACATGGGTGTAAAGTAATCGCTTGCATGATTCGCGCTTACGACGCTAGTAAGCGCAGCTATCGCAATTATTCGATCTAGTCTGCGAGCAAAACAAAAAATACATCAAATGTCAAATCATATGTCAGAAACAAAACAAAATGTGTCGACTTTCACTCGAGTTTTGTATTTAGCTCGTAGTCTATAAACATTCTTTGAAGTAAAACTTCTTTAGGCGCGACATGGGTTAGCAGTATAATTCGTGAGTTAATAAAAATGTCAGGATCGGAAGAATATTTTATCCCGTCCCCCATAAATAATTGTAGTGCAAATGATCGCAAATAAATAATGAAACTAAGGAAAAATCTGCGCTGCGTAAGAAATGATTTTTGGCTATGTATGTTTTGTGTGTGATTGACTTTGGCTTCAAAGTGACTTAGAAATATCAAATGATGCTCAAAAACAAATTCTTAATAATGTTTTTTGAATATTGATTCAAATAATCAGGTTGGATGTCGAACTTGTCGAAAGGCATTAAATTCGGGTAAAATTCCCACTTTGTGTAAATTTAATGGGTTTGTATTTCCACCTATACCAAATTATCTATCTAAACTAGATACTGTATCTGAAAGGTTAATTTCACCCAGGTTATGTTTCATGCAAATTAGACGATTGGGACATGCAAATGAACAATTTGGAATGTTTGGCCAAATTATAAATGTGCCTGTTGACATTAATAATATGGTTAATTTATTACCTCGTAATATTGATGATGATCATTGCATTAACGTTCACATAAAAAAGAAAATGATTCATAGATCAAGCTATGTGCAGGGCTTAATAAATAAAACAAATATAAAAGTATGGCTTCAATTTGTTAGGCAAGACGGATATTACAGCTTTTCAAGGAATGAGATTATATCGTCAGCGAAAAAGTAAAAAAATACAAACAGTAAATGAATGTATGTTAATTTTAATTACATGAAGTTCTTCAAACACAATTGTTACAGGATGAGTTAATTTGCAAAAACAATATTTGTTTAGGCGTTGTTTAACATAATCCACTGTGTAAATGAATATTATAGAATTTATTAATCAGCAATTACTTTAAAACGATCATGTCATATTTCAAGTACGACTTTGATTGCATTATTGTTTGTAAATATTATACAAATTTTTAATGCAATCATAAATATTAGGTTGTCAAATATCTCCCTTCCGCTTTTTTGCTCTTGGTTTATAATACAAAAAGGCGGAAGGGAGATATTTGACAACCTAATATATAATTTATAATTTATCATTATATAAATGTGGATAATGATTGACACGAGTGTTACCACATTACTAATAAACATTATTCAAAATTTTTATATAATGTATTTATTTTTACTCAACTTAAATTTGCTACTTTATACAGTAGCAAATAAGTTTTACTTCAATCGCGTGTGATCCTTTTTTTTTACTACTATCTATTTTTCAGGTGCCTTTAGGTTACAAAGGAACGGTAATTGGTGTACACGTCTGTCGTGATCCCAATCCCATACACCAGAATGTTGCAAATGCAGACCAGGATATATTTTTGGATGTTCTGTTCGATAAAACATTTCCTGCTGCTACTGGTTATTGCGGTATGGAGAAAAAGGATGAGGATAATCATTGTTATAGGATGACACCTCAGGCGCTGATTAATATTACATTTGGGGCTGAATCTAATACTGGTAAGAGGAAAAAGATTAAGACATACATTTTTAATTTGCAAGCTCGAGGTTTTAGTATTTTTTTTAGATAAGTTTGTTCTGAGAGTTTTAAATTTTTATATACGGATTTATAGATAATTCAATTAGCTTTTTAATGATATATAATAATAATAATATTTTTAAATTAAGTATAACAAAATAAATTTAATTATAAACTTAAAGCGTTGAAGCTAAAGCAGCATGGACGCCCGACGATGATATTAATTGGAAAGTTTGATGATTTTTTTTAATATAATTTTGTTTTAATAGTTACAAGATGTTATATACAGATTTATAGATAATTTCATTGACTTTTTAATGATATATCATAATATATAAAAATGCTGATAAATTTTATTACAATGATGCCAAAAATAAAAATATCTAACTAATGAATCCACTAATGGCTAACTGGATACTAAATTTGAAATTTTACAGATTTTTCCTAAACAATTTTGTGCGAAAAGTTTTCAAACGTTATATACAGATTTGTAGACAATTTTATTGGGTTTTTAACAATATATAATACTATTGTTATATTTTAAATTATTTATATCAAAATAAACGTGGATATAAAAACTAAACAACCGCTGAAACTAATATTATAGACACGCCGGTTTGATTTCAAAGTTTAAATATTTTTTTTATATAATTTTGTTAGAAACGTTATGAATTATTATACACCGATTTATAGATAGTTTAGTTAGCTTTCTAATTGTATATAATAATAATAATATTTTTAATTAAAGTATAACAAAATAAATTTAATTATGAATCAAAGCGTTGGAGCTAAAACAGTAAGGACGCTTGATGAAGATTTTTATTGCGAAGTTTGATGATTTTTTTTTATATAAATTTGTTCTAGCATTTAAAAGATGTTATATACAGATTTATAAACAACTTCCTTAACTTTTAAATGATATATCATGATATCTAAAAATGCAGATGAATTTTATTACAATAATGCCACCATTAAAAAATGTAACTAAAGAAATCCACCAATAACTAATAACTGGATACTAAATTTTAAACTTTACAGTTTTTTCCTAAATAATTTTGTTCGAAAAGTTTTCAAACGTTATATACAGATTTGTAGACAATTTTATTATACTTTTAACAATATATAACACTATTATTATATTTTTAATTATTTATAATAAATTAAACGTGGATATAAAAAACAGCACGATGAAACTAATGCATCACGCCGGTTTGATTTCAAAGTTTAAATTTTTTTTTAATATAATTTTGTTAGAAACGTTATGAATTATTATACACCAATTTATAGATAATTCAATCAGCTTTCTAATTGTATATAATAATAATAATATTTTTAATTAAAGTATAACAAAATAAATTTAATTATGAACCAAAGCGTTTAGGCTAAAATAGTACGGACGCCTGACGAAGATTTTCATAAAGTTTAATGAATGATTTTTATATGATTTTGTTCTAACATTTACAAGATGTTATATACAGATTTATAAACAACTTCCTTAACTTTTAAATGATATATCATGATATATAAAAATGCAGATGAATTTTATTACAATAATGCCAAAAATAAAAAAATGTAACCAATCAAATCCACCATTGGCTTATAACTGGATACTAAATTTTAAATTTTACACATTTTTCCTAAAAAATTTTGTTGGAAAAGTTTTCAAACGTTATATTCAGATTTGTAGACAATTTCATTAAGTTTTTAACTATATATAATATTATTGTTATATTTTTAATTGCATATATTAAAAAAAAACGTCAACACACAAAAAACGCAAGATGAAACTAATTTTATATACACGCCGGTTTAATTTTAAAGTTTAAATTTTTTTTTGATATAATTTTGTTATATAAAAAAATATTATACACCGATTTATAGATAATTTAATTAGCTTTCTAATTGTATATAATAATAATAATAATATAATTGTATATAATAATAATATTTTTAATAAAATAAATTTAATTATGAACCAAAGCGTTGGAGCTAAAACAGTAAGGACGCTTGACGAGGATTTTCATTGCAAATTTTAATAAATGATTTTTATATAATGTTGTTCTAACATTTACAAGATGTTATATACAGATTTATGGATAATTTTATCACCTTTTTAGTGAATTATCACAATATATAAAAATGCTGATAAATTTTATTACAATAAGGCCAAAAATAAAAAAATGTAACCAATCAAATCCACCACCATTGGCTAATAACTGGATACTAAATTTTAAATTTTACACATTTTTCTTAAATAATTTTGTTCGGAAAGTTTTCAAACGTTATAATATACAGATTTGTAGACACTTATATTAGGTTTTCAACAGTATATAATATTATTGTTAAATTTTTAATTATTTATATCGAAAAAAAACCTACATATAAAATCTGTAACCGATGTAACTAATGTTATAGACACGCCGGTTTGATTTCAAAGTTTAAATATTTTTTTTATATAATTTTGTTAGAAACGTTATGAATTATTATACAAAGATTTATAGATAGTATAATTAGCTTTCTAATTGTATATAATAATAATAATATTTTTAATTAAAGTATAACAAAATAAATTTAATTATGAACCAAAGCGTTGAAGCTAAAATAGTACGGACGCCTGACGAAGATTTTCATTGCAAAGTTTAATGAATTATTTTTGTATGATTTTGTTCTAACATTTACAAGATGTTATATACAGATTTATAGATAATTTTATTGACCTTTTAGTGATATATCACAATACATAAAAATATAAACAAATTAAATTTCATCACAACATACTAAATTTAAAAAAATGTACCGCTCAAATCCACCAATTGTTCATAACTGGATACAAAATTTTAAACTTTACACTTTTTTCCTAAATAATTTTGTTCGAAAAGTTTCAAACGTTATATACAGATTTGTAGACAATTTTATAAGATTTTTAACAATATATAACACTATTATTACATTTTTAAATATTTATATCAAAATAAACATGGATATAAAAAACTGCAACTGATGAAACTAATGTTATAGACACGCCATTTTGATTTCAAAGTTTTAAAATAAAATTGTATAAAATTTTGTTAGAAACGTTATATGAATTGTTATCCACATTTATAGATAATTTTATTAGCTTTCATTTGATATATAATAATATATATTGATTGTATTAAATAACTAAACTACAATGATGAATATAAAAAAGTGTCCTATGTGATTGTTGTATTCTCAATGAACACTTGCAAACATAAACGTAAGAGAATGTTTCGTTAATATTACGTATTACGTTTCGTTAATGTTACGCAACTTGCATTGAAATAGACTTTAGTATAAACGAACATGGTAAAATATTATAGGCCTTGGAAAAGTGGTATGATTATAAAAATTTATTAGAATTTGGGATTAAAGGTTAAAGTGCTTACGTAATAATCATCGTTTTTAGTTCAATAATTTATAACATTCAAACTTATTGTCGAAAATGACTATAACGTTTGAAAAAATTGTGCAAAATTGAAGAATCTGGAACTGTATCTACATTAGAATGGTCTACAGCAAATCGGCTACTTATTTAACACTCAAAAATGATTTTCTATTGATCAAGTCGTTAATTAATTAATTAATTTATTTATTTATTAATTTTACAAGCCGTCAGTATAATAATATTATAATAAGGCTTAAGTCAATGTATTATAGGTTTAATATAATTTAATTAATTATTAGCTATTTTATCATTTATTTATTATTTAATTTATTTACTATAAACTTATTTATATTTAGTTAATTTTAATTATTTATAAATATAACTAGTTTGTTTGTTGCAAGTAATTTTTTAAAAATTTAATAAGTATTTCAATAAGCTTTGCAATACTTTTACAATATAATTATTTTATTTAACAAATTTTGGGTTATTTTATAATATTTTAACAAATTTAAGTGTCTTATATTATTATTATTATTATTATCACTATCATTTTCATTATTATTTACAACATAAGTTTGTTTTTTTTTACAAATTTTAGGTATTTTGATGAAGGAAGTATTTTTTTTCACAATTTTTTAAGTGTTTAAAATATAAGTTTTTGGTTTACTAATTATTAAGCATTTTAACAATAACAGTCATATAAAAAAATTAAATTTTGTTTCACAATTTTTAGGTGTTTTAAATTATAAGTTTTTAGTTAACTAATTATTTAAGTATTTTAACAATAACAGTCATATGAAGATAATAATTAGAAAAAAAAAAGTCAATATTTTGTATCTCCATTTTTTAGTGTTTTTTTTTTTTTAAATTAACTAATTAAGTATTTTAACAATATTACAAATGCAACTTGCTCTAAGACAATATGCCATTTACACCCAGTTCATATATCTATCCTCTTATTATTTTAGCCAAACTCCTGACAGTCAAGGGTCCAAATATTCCATCTAAAGACAAACTTGCAAACGACAATGATTCCGAAGCAAGTGAACCAACTATTATCAAACTAACGGAAGAACAGGTTGTACAGCCTAATCCAGCAGTTGCTTCGGCGGCACCAGAAAACACAAAAGAACCAGAGCCAGCTGGCAAGGTCTGTCAAAATCAGGACGAGGCCAAAGTTAATTCGCTATTGAATGATGACGATGTTAAGGAGTACCAGTTTAAGATTAATAATGATCCGGAGCAACGGAAACAGTTTTGGGATGATTTGCTTAAACAAAAGGTAATAATAGATACATATATACATATATATATATATATATATATATATATATTTATATATATATATACGTATGTATTTATATATATATATATACACGTATATATATATATATACTAGCTAACCCGGCAAACGTTGTTTTGCCATAAAAAATATGCCTAAATTGATAAAAAATTGATAAAAGTGCCAAAAATCAAATATTTAATAGATTTGGACTCTGATTCTTTGACAAATAGTTAAAAACATGTTATAATTTTCGAAATTATTTGACATACTTCATACTTCAAAAATTAATTCACTCGCATCATAGTTTTCTGTTTATTATACTTTTGTCATGTCATATATGTCAATAAAATTTTCTTTCAAATATTATTTATTTGTGAATAAATTAATAACTATTTTAAGTCATCAATGAATAATTATATAATTGTTAAATTCATAAGTTTGGCTAAATCAACACAGGAATATTGTGGAAATAAATATTTTTTTACATAAAGATCTGATTTTTGACATTTGCATTTTATTTTAAATTAATTATAAATGTCAAAATATTTTCTTTTCGGTCAAAATTTAATATGATATGATATAATATTTAGTTTGTCTAGTTTGTTTTTGTCAGATTCCAATGATACCCTCAGATTGTACTATTTCATTTAAAAGGTTACAATTTCCTGTAAGATTAGCATTTGCGATGACAATCAAAATATATCTCAACTGATATATTAATAATAATATTATATTTTAATTACACAAATTTCTCTACACTCCGATAAATAATTCAAACGCATCATACTGTTTTGTTTATTTTAATTTTGTTCATGTCATTTTTTTTAAATTAAAGAATAAATTAAATTTTAGTCTAAATCAACGCAGTATCTTTATCTAAATATACAATTTTTTATATAAATATTTGATTTTTTACATTTGCATTTAATTGAAAAATTGTGAATGTCAATTTCATATATGCAATATGCACTAAATTTATAAATGTCAAAATATTTCCTTTTTGGTCGAAAATTAATATAATATGATAATATTTATTTTACAATAATGTTTTGTATCTATAATTTGCTTGGCAATATTGCCTATAACATAACTTGGAACAATTAATTTATTTGCTTCTTATTTAAGTAAGTCATTAAACTTTTTTTTTGTGAAATGTCAAAATTTTGTTTATGATTAATTTTAAATTCAATATGCCGCTTTTTTATTGTGATCTCTGATCTATAATGTTTAGATGAAGTTTTGGTTTCCGAAATAATTTGGTAAGCTAATCAATTAAATCTAAATCGTAAATCTATTTATATAATTATTTTCATAAATACTGACAAATGACATTTAATTTTTTTACATGTCAACATTTATTTAAATTTTTAAGCATTGATTTTTAATTAGATTTAAAACTATAAACAGTGATTTTGAATATAGCATTTCATCAAATTTGGATTTAAATGTTGGATATTTCTATATATGTACATGTTTTTGAATTTTATTTTTTGAAATGTCAAATTTTTTTTTCAAAAATTATATATCGAAATTTCCTTAAATTTTGACATTTGTCATTTTAGTGTTTTGTTTTTTTTTTTGGTCATTTTCTGTCAAAATTTTTAGAAATATATAAAAATTATATATTTATATTTCAAATTTACTTTTCAAAATTTCCTATAACCTAAGTTGGATATACTCGTATATGCACACGATGAGCCAATAAAATTAAAAATCGGTTCAGTAGTTTGGGCGTCCATCGCGAACCAACATCGTGAATATATATATATATATATATATATATATATATATATATATATATATATATGTTTATTACATTTTTGTTATTTTTTTAGAGTAATCCTGTGGCAGCTCTTCCAAGCAGTGACACAGGCACAGAAGCCCTAAAACAGATATTAGGAGTTGTTCAAAAGGTTCAAAATCAACCAATTGTTCAACAGAGTCCTCCTCAGCAAAAACCAATCGAGCCACAAGCACAACAACGGCCAAGCTGGCAAGCTAATCCTATATCGGTTCAAGATATGTTCAAGGTAATTGGTAAATTCAAATAAGAGGATTGACAATAGAAAAATCAATTATATTTACATTCCGCAACAAGTCACAAGTTGATATTTAAAATTGTATTTAGATATTTAAGAAAAATTAAAGAAACCCGTAATGGAAAATTATGTGTCGAGATCCATGTTATTAAATTTTATTGGCCGATTCTTAGTATATTATGTTATCAGTCTTATAACATATATAGGTCATTCTTTTACAAATCGTACGGATTTTCGAAAAAATAAAATGTCACATTTTAGAATTGTCTGAAATTTTTTTTACAGATATTATACATAAAATCATTTGACGCCTATTGCAGGATATTGCTGAAAAAAAAAAATTTTACGTAAATATTTACGATTGAAATATGGATTTTTTGCTCAATTTCTATGAACATCATCTGCGGTAAATTAATTATCTCCGGATGTGCTGATCGAATCAGTATTATTTTTTTTTATTACACTCATATTGAAGTGAACTTGTAATGATTAATACAAAATTTTTTGTTTTTGCAATTTTCTTAACAATAACGACCCTTAAATATTTACAAAGGTTTTACTCAGCCTTACCCCAACTTTAATCGATCCAAAAAAACATATTTTTTCTTTTTTTCTCTGCAACAAAATTCATTTTACAATTTGTTGGAAACTTTGTTACGTCGAAAGATATTAAATATTTTCAAGCGCGAGCCGCGCTTTTCACGTCGGGGACCTCAAAGACTTGTACTCATTTGTCACTTTCGAATGACAATCTTATTTTTTTTTTTGGTTGAAAAATATTTTATAATTTTGCTTCTGGCGAACAATGAATATATAGTCGAAAAAAATAAATATTAGGGGAGAGCGGAGCTTAAAAGTTCGTGGGTAAAAAGATCCAGTGCAAATATCTCAAATATTGTTGTTAAAAATTTCTAACTTTACTTGTTTTTGAGATATTGGCAGTGGATCTTTTTACCCATGAACTTTTAAGTTCCGCTCTCCTCTATTCGACTATATATTCATTTTTCGCCAGAAGCGAAATTATAAAATATTTTTCAACCGAAAAACAATAAGATTGTTATTCGAAAGTGACAAAGGAGTACAAATCTTTGAGGTCCCCGACGTGAAAAGCGCGGCTCGCGCTTGAAAATATTTAATATCTTTTGGTGTAACAAAGTTTCCAACAAATTGTAAAATGAATTTTGTTGCAGAGAAAAAAAGAAAAAATATGTTTTTTTTTGGATCGATTCAAGTTGGGGTAAGGCTGAGTAAAACATTTGTAAATATTTAAGTGTTGTTATTGTTAAGAAAATTGCAAAAACAAAAAAAAAATTTTTAATTATTACAAAGTTCACTTCAATATGAGTGTAATAAAAAAAAAATAATACTAATCCGATCAGCACATCCGGAGATAATTAATTTACCGCAGATGGTGTTCATAGAAATTGAGCAAAAAATCCATATTGCAATCGTAAATATTTACGTAAAAAAATTTTTTTCAGCAAAATCCTGAAATACGTGTCAAATGATTTTATGAATAGCATCTGTAAACAAATTTTCAGACAATTCTAAAATGTCAAGGTTAATTGGTGTTTGGTTTGTAAAAGAATGACCCATATGTAAAACATATAACATATAAAATCTGTTGTGTTTATACGAGCGTTTATTCAAATGTTTGTCACTGTCAACAATTGAAATCTAACCTCAAAAAGCTGAAAGAGCATTATATTGACTTTATGCGTATGTTATTTATAAGTGCAACGCATTGGTATCTGTTAAGTGTGACATTGATTAAAATGATTTAGTATTTTTGAGTATACTAAATAAATAAAATTTTTTTATTTAGCATGCTGCTAATATGGTGCCTTCGCCAGTCAAACATGTACTACCACCACCACCGGTGCAGTGGTATGGATCCCCACAAAATCAAATGGTAAGGAGAACATTATCTTTTATATATATATATATATATATATATATATACGTTCTTAGCGAAATAAATTGTGTGAATGTTTGAATGCATGTTTGAATATGGCGTGGATCATTTCAGACCGTGCAGTTGGTAAGAGGGAGCTTTTGTTCAGTTGGCCATAGTGACTGTACGAAGAGAATGAAGGCATGCGAGAAGTGAAAAAGAGTTGAATAGAGTGAACGTGTAGAGACGGACAAGTGAGAATATTGAATAAAAGTTATAAAGATTACTACACCGTGTTGTTATTTTAAAGTATAGATTTCTGACAATTAATTAAATATAGAGAAGAGACAATAATATATATGTATGTTTATATATATATATATATATATATATATATATATATATTTGTAATATTTTTGCAGCCCAACCGTAGAATTAAAAAAAAAGATTAAATAACAAAATTATTTATTCCATTAAACGTTTCGACACTTGATGTGTGTCATCATTCAGTAACCCAAATCAATTCAAAACGATGCTTTCTGAACATATGATAAACCTGAACCACACTTTTAACATGTTAACTACACTTGCTTTGTAACCTTGATCAGTGTCCACAATGCACCGCTAACAATAACATAAAATATAGGAGGGCAACATGTGCTCCTTCTATTTCTCGTTTGTTAATATAATAGTATTTTATTATTTTACACAATAAATTTTCATAATTAGTTTTTTCTGTTGTTTTTCCTGGATTGGTATGTATAATTTCGTCCTTTTTTATATTTATATTTATCATCAACTTTGTATTTATGTCATATGTTTTTTAGATTACTGAATGATGACACACATCAAGTGTCGAAACGTTTAATGGAATAAATAATTTTGTTATTTAAACTTTTTTTTAATTCGACGGTTGGGTTGCAAAAATATTACAAATATGTATCAACGTCGACAAAACTATCATCATATATATATATATATATATATATATATATATATATATACATATATACATATATGTATATAGTTTCGGGTCCTGATTTGACCCATCTTCAGTGCATACAAATAATTTGAAGAAAAACCAAAAAAAATAACACTGAAAATATAATGCACTAATTACTATACAAGTTACAGAGCATGACTTTTAATAACTATTAAATTAAAATAAATATTAAATTAAAATAAAATAAATAAAAAGGTTTTAAAAAAAGAACTCTTCTCATCGAGACATCTTATGTTTTGATGAAAAAACCTCTCAATTCATATATATATTTTATAATATATGTATATATATATATATATATATATATATATATATATATATCTTAAACAGACATCAAGTTAGATAATAAAAATAAATTGTTTCCAAAAAAAATTTCAATTTCATATGATTCGAGTATCTATTTAACTCTTCTTCAATAGGTGAAACTACAAAAATAATCAATTACAGAAGTGAGAGAGTCGATTAAAAATATTTGTTTATAAATATAACTTTAGTTTTATTTCTAATCCTAAATTTCTATCATCTGGATGGATGCTATTCATAGACATTACACTACCAGGACTGTTAGTCTTCGTATGTTTTCCATTATATATGGTGCTCAAACACAGAAGGGGACTGTGACGTCACATGTCTGAGCGATCATTGCCGACGACAATCGCGGACTCTCCCGAATCATTCAAATCGGATGCTTAGTTCTCTCAAAAAACTGCTATATTTTCACATTTAGCTCGGTATCTTTAAAACGGTTGGACCTGGGTTTGTAAAAATAATGTAAACTAATGTGTGTGTGTGTATGCGGATACAAATTTTTGTCGACGATTTCGGGAATACCGATCAACCGATTTGAATAATTCAAAAAACATTCGATTCGTATTGATAAGGAGACGTGCTGATTAGTTTTTGGCGACGGCAAGCTTAGCCGTTCCGAAGATAGGGAGCAAAAAGTGTCAAAAACAGTAACTCAGTTTTAAAAAAAATTTTCTTGTATTGACAAGATAAAGAACTGATTAAATTTTTGGGAAAGCAGGTCCAGCGGTTATGGACTCTCAATAAAAATAAGTTAAAAAAATGTTTATTGGTCAAAAATGTTTATTGGACATATGAACATCAAAGTATCAGATATTTTATAGAGATTTTAATAATGTGTATCAATTTTGTTTGCATTTCTATGGGTTCCGTATCAAGATTTTTAATTGCGGTACGAGAAGTTCCAGCAATTTCTCACTAGTGTTTTGCTTCAAATCATAATTAGAAAGACTAGGTGCCGTTTTTTTTTAACTATTCTACATTATCCAAAGTTACGTACAATAATTTAAAACTTTTGAATGCTCAGAAAAGAAAAGTTACATTTTTTCAAGTATTTTGAAATTTTGAACAATTTTGAAAATTTTGGAAACAATTGATAAAAATTGCCTAATCTGAAGATGCTTCTTTTAAATTTTTTTTTTTTTTTATTTAAATTGAAAATTCTCGAATGTGGTTAGTACCCATTCCTATCGGTCGATTCAATATCTTATTTTGGACCGCCAAAAGGCATTTTTAAAAACTTTATTTACTGGATCTCCGAAACCGCTGGACCTGCCTTTGCAAAAATCTAATCAATTCTTTATTACGCCAATACAAGAGCAACGTTGTTTGAATCATTCAATTCGGATGCTCCGTCCTCTCAAAAACTCGATTTCTATTTTCTGCACTTTTTGCTCCGTATCTCCGTAACGGCTGGACCTGTCTTTGCTAAAAACTAATTAGCACGTTTTCTTATCAATAGGAATCGAACACACATGCACGCACACACACATCCATTTGTTCTAAGGTTCAGAAGCCTCTGAAACGTAAAGATATATAGAAATTACGGGAAGAATAAAATATATTTTCAACTAAATCGCAAATATGTTATTACAAAAATATAATCAAAAAAATCACACGTGTATCATAGTAAGAGATTCTATTCTTTAATAAAAATTAAGTTTGGACACAGAATTCTTTTATCGTTTTTGGAGTAATTTTGTCCATACCCGGTGAAGATCTGTTTTTTATCTTTCTTATTTCACATGAGACATCATTTGGTGAAAAATGTCGTAACGGTGTTAAATGTATGGGTTGATTTACGAAATTGTTAATTAAATTATTCTGGGAAATATTTCGAGCGCTAAAAATGCTACATAGATGATCTGCAAAAGACTTTGCTTTTTTTTCGTTGCCTTTTGCCCAAATTCAACCATTTTGGTTTGGTAATACACATATGTTCTAAGATAACCGAATTCGAATTTGTTTACATACTACACCTAAGTCTGTTTTTACACGGTCTTTTTGTTTTGAAAATTGAATATTTTTAATTTTTTTACACGATTTTACTCCATTTAGCACGATTTGAAATTTTATGTACTTAAATTTTTTTTGTCAAATTTAATTTTTGCGAAGTATGTTCATATCACAAAAAAGTATTTATGAAAGAAAAAAGTCTGAAACCATCGATAGTATCGATAGTTTGCGAACACTAGCCTAAAGATTTAAGTGAATTCCCCATGAATTCTTGATCTTAAAAATTCTTGTTTTTCACTAATTTTAATAGGTTTTAGAGATTAGGAACAAATTACCCATTTTTGTATAAGATCAATGTCTTTTTTTACACGTTTTTTTCTACACGGCTTCTTCTGGAACCAATCTACCGTGTAAAAAGAGACTTAGGTGTATTTTATTTATATTTCTTTCACAAATGAAAATTATTGCGACATGTGTGAAAACCATGAAGTAAATTTTCAGAACTATCGTCCCATGCAACAACCACAACACCACCATCACCACCAACCTCAGCAGCAATTTCGTCACCATCAGATGCCCGGATCATCTCCGAACCACCAAAAACCACCACCTCCTCAATATAACCAAATGCCTGTGAATCAGAAGCAACAGTTTTATCAAATGTCACCGAACCAGAAACAGCAATTCCATCAAATGCCAGGACATTCACCTCATAAACATATAAATCAGAAAATGGTGAACCAGCAGCAATTTCCTAATTACAACAATATAATAAGACCACCGGGTAATAGTTTGATGGTGCATAAACCACAACAGCAAAATTTGGTGGTGCGACCGCCGAATTTGATGGTGCAACAACCGATGGTTCGACAATCATTCAATAGTAATGTTAATATGAATGTCAGTATTAATGAAAATCAGGAGGTTAACAGGAATAGAAATGCTAAGGGTGGTTTGCAAGGAAAAGCTGCAGATGCATCTCCGAGTGCATTTATACCATTGCAGGCTGTTAGAAAGGCAAGAGTTTCTACTGGCAGTTGTTCAAAGGTAAACACGAACACTCAGACCCCAAAAGAACATATAGTGCAGTAAACGGAGCGTTTTAGGTCTGAATTTTTTTAATGTGCTCCGAATTGAATGAAATTTTGGAATTACGTTCATCTTACCCTCAAGTTCAAAAGTGAAAACAATTCGGGTTGCGCCATCATCCCACGGGGGGGGGGGGGGTGACACCCCTTCTCAATTGTGTAATTACATTTTTTCAAAATAACGTCGGAGATCGATAGAAGGACTAATTATAAGAAAAAAATAATAATTCATAATAATTATTCAAAAAAACTAATACTTTTCAAGTTACTGGCCACTAAAGATTCATATATTTTTGTCGTTTTTCTTCTTTTTTTTTGCAAATATCTCCTGAAATATACATTTTAACGAAAATCATGTAATGAACAAAATAATGTCAATAAAAATCTTAATAAATCGCTATTACATAAAGTGTTCTAGGAAAAATATCAAGCAAGATTTGAAAGAGCAAATAGCGTTTTTTATTTAGCTCAAGATTTAATTGTTGTTTTTAAAGCCATCTAGTGTCGAGGTTTTACATTTTATGCATTTCGGTGAAATTGGGTTTTATAGTGCTCAGCATAAACTTCAAAATGAGTGCTCTTACAATTTTTTTGTGTGTAAAATGAGTGAGCTATCATGCAAATAAGAAGCATATACGATGTTTTTTTTTTTAAATCATATGGTTCAATGAGCGCCATTTCCACCAGAATTAAAGTAATTCACATTCCATCTAGAATTCACTTCATTACAGACATCTGGATGGATTCTAGCAGATTCACTACTTTAGTACAAGCTATTTTCAGAAAACTCACGATTTTATAAAAACTTTTTTTTTCGAATTTGCGCGGCCGCGCAGTCTTTAAACATTCATAACTCTGTCAATTTTTGTGTGAAAGAAAAAAAATAAAAAACAATAATAAGCCAGAAAGATCCCTTTGATTTTTATCTATATGCTTTTATACGTATCTTTTATTCTTTTAGAGATATAACGAAAATAATTTCGATTTTTAAAAAATTGAAAAGAAAGTTTTTATAAAATGGGGGGGGGGTAATGATGGCGCAACCCGAATTGTTTTCACTTTTGAACTTGAGGGTAAGATGAACCTAATTCCAAAATTTCATTCAATTCGGAGCACAGTAAAAAAATTCAGAGGTTATACCCTTTTTTCCTCTCCGTTTACTGCACTAATAAACTTGAACCAAAATACAGGTGTAGTACGGGGTGCCCCAGAACTCAACGTCAAGAAAAAAATTAGGATGGTAATAAAAATTTGGTCACTATTTGACCAAAGCTCTAGTTTCTACTCTTCCACTGCATATGAAAAAAAAATCATTTTCCCCTGTCACCCCGTTTCGACTTGACGTTGAATTCTGGGACAATCCTGCACATACTCATATACTATCCATTAGGGTTTGTCGGTTTTCAAAAACCGTTTTTTTTGCGAAAATTATGAATTAGAAAACCAGTTTTTTAGTGAAAAAAGTCAGTTTTCGCTTTGATTCTTGAAATCATATCGGTTCAATAGCATTTGATATTTTATCAGTCTGCGATTTAGGGTCACAAAGGTTTAGATTTATTAATTTAGTATATATTAGTGTAGTATCTATTAATTTCGATTTTTATACCAGAGTATATATTAATTTAAATCAGTGTGACTTCTTCTTGAAGAAGTACGTTGCTTTACTCTAACTTGAAAAAAAGAGTTTTAAACCCTTAGAAGCCACAAATTAAAGAACAAAACCTTTGAATTATTAGGCTTTAAAAGCAATTAAGTATGATTTGGTCGCAAGTATGAGAGTATTTTCTATTCTAGGAAATTTTGTGAGAAAACAAAGGACACGTCTAAGAAGCAATTCGATAGACGTTCTCAATTTTTTGAAATCATATTTTATTAAACAAAAAAAAAACAAATAGAATGTTTAAAATTACTTAATTAAAATTGCTCGGAACAGAAATATAAGCTTAGATTAATTGTTTTCAACATGTATCTAATATTTTTTTATTTTTTTTATTTAATGATTTTTTTTTTATTTAAAAATGTATTATTTATATTTATTCGAAAACTTTCCTTTCACTATCATAAAAATATTTTCATTCCTATATAGTGCAGTAAACGGAGAGGAAAAAAAGGTATAACTTCTGATTTTTTTTTACTGTGCTCCGAATTGAATGAAATTTTGGAATTAGGTTTATCTTAACCACAAGTTCAAAAGTGAAAACAATTCGGGTTTGGGGGATGACACCTTTTCTCAATTGTGTAATTACATTTATGAAATGTGAAAAAAAAGTTTTTATAAAATCGTGAGTTTTCTGAAAATAGTTTGTACTAAAGTAGTGAATCTGCTAGAACCCATCAAGATGTCTATAATTGAATTCTAGATGGAATGTGAGTTACTTTAATTCTGGTGGAAATGGCGCTCATTAAACCATATGATTTAAAAGAAAAAAACTTCGTATATGCTTCTTATTTGCATGATAGTTCACTCATTTCACACGCAAAAAACTTGTAGCAGCACTCATTTTAAAGCTTATGTTGGCACTATAGAACCCAATTTGACCGAAATGCATAAAATGTAAATCCTCGACACTAGATGGCTTTAAATACAATAATTAAATCTTGAACGAAATAAAAAACGACTTTGCTCTTTCAAATCTTGCTTAATATTTTTCCTAGAACACTTTATGTAATACTAATTTATTAAGATTTTTATTGACATTATTTTGTTCATTACAAGATTTCCGTTAAAATGTATATTTTAGGAGATATTTGCAAAAAAAACGAAGAAAAACGCTAAAAATATATGAATTTTTAGTGGCCAGTAACTTGAAAAGTATTAGTTTTTTTTTTTGAAAAACTATAAAAGACATTTTTTTCTTATAATTACTTTTTTCATCGATTTCCGACGTTAATTTGAAAAAATGTAATTACACAATTGAGAAGGAGTGTCATCCGAATTGTTTTCACTTTTGAACTCGAGGGTAAGATGAACCTAATTCCAAAATTTCATTCAGTTCGGAGCACAGTAAAAAAATTCAGACCTAAAACGCTCCGTTTAATGCCCTAATATGTGAAAGTAATGCATGAATAACGAATAATTATTTTCAAATTTATTTAATCAAGATAAACTATTATTTTTTAGTTCTGCTAATTAAAATTAAAATAATTTTGTTTACTATCTATAAAACTGAACAATAAATAAATTCAGTCAAATACTATTCTAAATTACACTAAATTTGCGGATAAATTACAGAAAATTGGAGCAAAAATTTATTTTCTATATAAAATTCGAAAACCGGTTTTTTAGTAAAATTAAAACTCGGAAACCGGTTTTCTGAAATGTCGGTTTTTGTATAAACCCTACCATCCATTAATTCTGGTTTCTTTCTTTCAAGGGTAAACTTGAACTTTCTCTTTCTCCGGCCGCAAGAGAGGAGGCCCTGCAGCAGCTCGAGAAATTGCAGTTGAAGCAGAGAGAGATTGAGAAGCAGTTCGAAAAGTTTTGTAGGAATACTAGCGATCAAATGCAGATCATGGCAGGTCATGATGGTCAACATGGACATGCCAGCAATACTGGACAGCAACAAATGAATAATTCGGTGAATAATTCGGTTCAGCAAAATATGAAGAAGGAGAATGATGCTACGGGAGCAGGAGGAAGTAATCAGCCTGGTTTGGGGAACAAAAAGGTAATTTTTAAATTTTTTTTATGAAAATAAGTGTGAGTAATATTGTAGTACATAATAATCCGCACATATTATATTATGAAAAAGATTTATTTAAAAGAAGTATTGCAGAATCGATATTAATAGCTCACACAAATAATACATATTATATAAAATACAATAACATTGCAAAAAATCATAAAAGGTAATGAATTACAATTAAAATAAAATATTATTGCCGACGTAAATATATGAAAAATATTGAAATCTTAAATTTTTCATACATTGGAATATATTAGAAGCTTATAAGGCGAATGAAAATAATCAATAATAATTATTATTGTTTTATTCGGCGCATTAGATTTTTTTATCATGACTAATGAATATACTTATATACAAGATATAAATAAATGTTGATTTTTAATAAATATTTCCATACTTATATACAGAATTTGTCGAGACGCGCGATAACGACGAGCCATATGCGCGCGTACTAGCTTAAGTTTTTTCAACTTTTCACCTAAAGTTCCACTTACATTTAAATGAATTTTTGAATAACAGAAGAAAAATGTACAAGCTTTCGAATGATGCTAATTTAAAAGTAGTCAAAAGAGCCGCACTGGTAGAAAATGAAAAATCATTTTTACCTTTTCACGCACTAACAAATAATTTTTTCACATTATTTGATATGAACAACATAGACAAGATCGGTATAAATAGAATGACGTTAACAGTTTTTCGATATCTCTCATATTTCCGACAAAAAGTGAGTTTCAAAAAAGGGGCCACTTTCACATGTTTTCACTGATATCTCGGTCAAATGATGAGCTACGGATTTGAAATTTGGTATTTCGAATTTTCATTTAAATACCAGGGTGGGGCCAATTCTGTATGGAAACACGCCCAGACCCTTTACGGACAGATACCAATATATTACATGATACATATCTGAATATTATTTATACTGTGTAGCTTTTTATGTACTTATGTATGTAAATGTATATATATAAGGTTGCCAAATATCTCCCTTCCGCCTTTTTGTATTATAAACCAAGAGCAAAAAAGCGGATGGGAGATATTTGACAACCTAATATATGTATGTATATATGTATGTGTGTATGTGTAATGTGTAAATGTGTTAAATGTATTTTCAATTTGCTGCAGAACTTCTTAACCAGTCCAGCTATTTTTTTTTTAAATTTATTAGATTCGCAGGCTTATGATATTAACTGAATTGCTTTCATTGAAAAGAAATGGGTTACTTAGAACAATTTCAAACTAGTATTAATTCATTTACTATAGGCCTATAATAATTTACAAATATATTTAACTCTATTAATTTGCAACAAATTTACCAATCATTTCATATTGTTTGTAGAGTCAAAAGTCAATTTGCTTGTCAGTAGAGTTCTATTTTTCTTATTTATGTAAATTCTCAATAATTAGTAATTAATAATTAATTAGTATTAAGTATGTCGAGAATCATTTTGCTCGTTAGTAGAATTCTGTTTTGCTGGAATTGTGTTTGCTCGTCAGTAGAGTTCTTTTTGTTCTTTAAATTGTTTTTGCGCGTACTGTTTTTTTTTTATTGGATTTGCTCGTCAGTAGAGTTTTTTTCGGTCTTTTTCTAAAAAGAGTTTGCTTCTCAGCAGAGTTTACCTTTGTTTTTTTTTAAATCGACTTTGCCCGCCAGTAGAGTTCTTTCTTTCTGTTTTTTTTTTTAGTTTGCTTGTCAGTAGAGTTATTTCTTATTTTTTTGTCTAATTTGCTCGTCAGTAGAGTTCTTTCTTCTGTTTTTTTTTTCAACAAGTTTACTTTTCAGTAGTGTTCTTTCTTTGTTTTTTTTTTAAA
>NW_020537324.1:78662191-78734259 GCF_003426905.1 Ctenocephalides felis | reverse complement strand
CTCAGTCAGTAGCATGCCCGACTCACACGCCAAGGATACTAGTTTCGAGTCCTGGCACTGACATGGAATTGTCATTTGATTTGTTGGATTGAAATTAAGTAGAATTTGAATGGTTAATTTGAGGTAGAGTAGAATCAAAAATTACAAAAAAAAGGATGGTCAGAAAAGCAAGAAGAATGAAGGAGTCGGTTATAAAAAATATTGGATATAGAAATAAATAAATAAAAAATTCCTAAAAAAAAAACAAGTAATAATTAAAATATTTATAACACAATACAGATGTAATGATAAAATGATTTCCAATTTATTTTATTAACTTTTCGAAGAAATTTGTTTTTGCCAAAAAATCTGATTTCAGCTTAGACACTTTTATCCAAATTTAGTATTTTAATAAAACTCTGTAGACTGATTTTTTATATTTCGCCGACGTTTTCTCAAAAACGGCTGGACCGATTTCAAAAATTTAAAAGCCATTCGATGTATCTCGATGAGGACTATCATTTGTCAGTTTTGCGCGACGATCAGCCAAGCCGTTTCTTTGTAAATAGCAGGATAGTAAGATTTGTAATTAAATGTTGTATAACATTTTTCGGACTATTTTCATTCTTGTTTTTATAATTATTGAAATCACGGTCTTCTTATATAACTACTAAAATATTATGGCATAACTACAAGTTGTTTAATTTAAAAAAATGGTATGTAAAATTTGTGTTAAAAGTCTCTTTTGTGAGGCGGTGAGTCAAAGTTTGAATTTCATCGACATTTTCTCAGAAACAGCTATACCTACAAAACTTCTCTAGTTGTGTAAGAAATGTTATCATTAATTTAAATAATTAAGTTAGTTTTAGTATTTAGCCTTGAGGCAAGTTACATGAACTTCTCGATATGTGTAAATAATGGACCTAATCCATGATAGATAAATTAATTTATGAGCGATTAAAAGTATTCCGAGTGGATTTATTATACATAATTGAAAACAAGCAAACACGTTAAGTCGGAGTATTTTCTAAAAGCAAATTTTCAAAAATAAACAATTTTTGTAATTGAACCAGTTTCCGTAGGACTTTAATGGTTTAGTATGTTCATTAAGACCAAGTACTCTATCGTTATATGAAGTGAATCGTCTAATTTTGATTTTAACAAATGTCAAAAGATGTACTCATTTTCTCAAACTTTTATGAAGTGTTAAAATTAAACTACATATCGTAAGGCCGTAATATTTCAGTGAGTTTTCCATAAGACCATATATATATATATTATATATATATATATATATTATATATATCTCCAAGAAAAGTTCCATAAAACTCGGCTAAATTTTATTTTTCAATAGTTAATTACAAGAAAACAGCTCGGTAGATTTTCACCCAAAAATAATCAGTATCATTTCCAACTAATATCTTTCGAACATTTTTTGATTTTTCAAAATCGATTCGGTAGAATGAGTTTAATTGTGGACGAAAACACTTTTTTCCAGATTGCAAAGAAACGGCTCGGCCGATCATCGCACAAAATTGAGAAAAGATAGTCCTCATCGAGATACATTGAATAGCAATAATCCCTAAAAAATCGATCACGTGATTAATTGACGCCCTCTAAGCCCAATTTCGGTTGATTAAGTCAATTATTACACATATAGAGAAATTTGTGCAACTTGGCTTAAGGCAAAATGCCACTTACACCTAGTTCAAAAGGAGGACGCCTCACAAAACAAAAAGTTAGATGTGAACAGTTTAAACAAACATATTTTAAAACAATACCACATAAAAATTAACAACTTTTATATATCTTTCTCTCTACATAAGTTATATCGATTTGTGTGAATTGTATGAATTTCACTGAAATTCCTTCCTCGGTTCATATGAAAACCAGTTTTTTCGCCACAACTTTCTTCATCGGAGCGAAAACACTTCCCGACTGATAAATCTAGTAAATAATATAAATATCATTACAATTATGAACCGATATCATAAATATTATTTAGTGATAAACTAATAAACCAGATCTAAATTGGATCTAAATCTTTAATTACATGTTTTGACGAATGATAAGAAATAGCAAATGATTTATATGAATATAAGTATTTTTGTGTAACTGTAAATTTAAACGGAATTTGTATAATTATCATTATGCTGATATGTGTATGTTGGTAAATAATAATTAGATATATTATAGGTGATTATAGTATTTAAATACAGGGCTGGTTTTGATTTTAAAATTAGATTTTTTTAATTTACAAACATCTACATTTTAGTACTGATAATTAAATCACTGTAATATTTTTAACTTCCTGTAGGATAAGTTATAGTAATCGCAAAAAAATCAAAATAAAAATTTTATCCATATCTTCACGGTCTAGAGGTTTCTGAACATTTTGGCATACCTTAGAAAAAATCGATGTGTGTGTGTGTGCGCGCGTGTGTGTTTGTGTGCGGATACAAATTTTCGTCCACGATTCCGCGAACACGGATCAACCTATTTGAATAATTTGAAAAACATTCGATTCCTAATCATAAGGAGACTTGCTGATTAGCTTTTGACAAAGGCAGGTCTAACCATTTCGGAGATACGAAGCAAAGAGTGCAAAAAATGATAATTGATTGTTTGAGAGAACGGAGTCAAAAAACATTTTACTTGTATTGACAGGTTTAGCTGTTAAGGAGATCTAGTAAAAAAAGTAAAAATTAAGCTATTTGGCTGTCATAAATGAACATTAGATAAATGTACATCGTGTTATCAGTTATTTTATAAAGATTATAATAATACATGACAAATTTTGTGTACATTTACATGGGTTTCGTACCAATGTTTACACGCTATACGTCTACGCGGCGCTTACGCGCTTTGATATTTCGACTCCAAATAATCTATGCAGCGCGATTGCTTAAACAAAATGTTCAAGATTTTCACAAAAAAATCAAAATACGAAAAAAAATGAAATTAAACAAAAAATTAGATTTTACAAGAAAGTCAAATATTTTCAAAAATTTCAAAATTTCTCAAAAATTTAGTTTTGCAAAGTTTTTTTCAAAAATTTATTTTTCGGTACGGGAAATTCCAGCAATTTGCCTTAAGGCACGATGCCATACACCACTAGTTTGAATTTATAAATATCTTCACTCTTAGTACTAATAATTCAATCTCTCTAATATTTTTTTGTTTTCATTAAAGAAAGGGCCCGACCGATCTTTCTCAAATACTAATCAGCACTATTTCCAAATTTTCAAATATTTTTGAATTTCCAAAATCTATTCTGAATTTAATTACGGAAACGTGGACGAGAATTTTAGCATTTTTTTTTTGTTAAAGGGGAAGAAAGGGCTCGGCCGATCGTCGCATAAAACCCTTCAAAGACTATCTATCTACATCGAATTACTTTTAAATTTTTGAGAAAATCACACTTATACTTTTTCCAAATTTGGTTACATTCGATTCACAATAACTTGAAAAAATGTCTGCTAAAAACATAAAATTAGTAAATCGGATTTTGTGACGAAAAATTAATTCTCCTTAATCAATTTTTGGAAAGAAACATTGTTTAAGGGCATAAATGAAGGCTGTAGATTTTGAGGTGGTAAAAAAAATCCTTTAAATATCTGTTATGCAATTTTTATTTGAATTCCCATATCCAGAAAATAATAATTAAGGGCAGTATCAAAAAAAGAATACTCTTTTGTATCTAATAACGTGGAGTTTCTCCCTTTCTTACAATTGCCACATGCAGATATTTTTAATATTTGCATTAATATTAATTTAGAGGTTGGACAAACAAAATAAAATAATAATAAGCCTTTGTGTGCACAAAATTTATAAAAAAATATTCCGTGAAAATGTGGCATGCAGTTGTTCCATCTTATCATTAGATCCCATATGTTGACTTATCTAAATTATATATTTACAATCATCATATCTTTATTTGTACACTAATATTGAATAAACGCTTTTATTTATTACATTCATAAATATTTTTCGAAAAAAAGTTATATAATTTTAATTGAAATAGAAGGGATATATTGGGGAAATTTATAAAGGAATGGTAGGAAATATTATATCATTTATAATATATAGTAAGCTATCACATCTATTTATCTTTTACCTGGATTTTTTTTAAAAAACTCAAACATTTTCAATAAAAATAAAAAAATACAATTTTTTCTCCTAATTTTAAATATCACCAGGATTAATCAAGGGAGTCCAAAAATACTTAAAAATCGAACACGTGATTTCTAACTCGAAATCTTGATTGCAAGACTGAAGCTCTCACCACTATACCACGAACATTCTCTATAGAATTTAATTTATATTTCCTCATTCACCTATGACGTAATAATTGTATAAAAATTAAATTCGGCAACAATTATCTTCCGTAAACAAAACATTTCGATATTATCACGTGTTCGATGAGAACTGTATTTTTTAAATAATTTTTTATCGTCAAGCACTTTTAATTGTTGAATGTTTGTTTTTTTATATATATGTATTATTAATTGCGAAATCCTTTAATTTCTGTTTGCACACACAAAATGCAATGACAATAAAATTTAAATAAAAATTGTGTTAGTAATAGCAAGGTATGGGAATATTTTAAATGACGAGACAAAAAATTGAACCAAGCGAAAATTTTAGACAGGTCCGAATCGGGGATATATACATATAATACACATATATAAAGTTGTGTCATAATGTTTGTCCGCAATGTACTCCTAAACTGCTGAATCAATTTTAAATTTTATTTCCTCAATGGGTGCATTTACATCCAACTTAGGTTATAGGCAATATTAATAATATCAGTTCATATTCAGAGATATTAAAATTTTAGAAATTTCATTTAATTTTAACAGCTATTAATTTTAAGAAAACAAAACACTGTGAAATGACAGTTGCTATTGTTTCTGGAAACTTTGACATAAGTTGATTTATGATTTACATTTATTTGCTTACCTAAATCAGAAATTTACACGTCGAAATATTACATTAGTCATAAATCGGAAAAATACAGTTAAAAAAATTAAATGTTTTTGGCAATCAGTTATTATATTTGAAATATTATATTAAAATTATTTTGATATTCAGAAGTTTGAAAAAAAATGAAATCGATAATATTTTATGATTATTTCTATATCCATATCCAAGCAACAAAGTAATAATATTATTACGTATAATTTATAGTCGATATCATTATAATGCATATTTTCTATTATTTGCAATTCACTAATTTAATTCAAAAACAAAAGAATGAAAGTATCAAAAATCTGATATTTATAGAAAAATCTCAAAAAAGAAAACATATTTATTTAATGTAGTTTTTATTATTTTTTCAGTTAAAAAATCTTCTTATCGGATTGTAATAATGGATTTCATTCGGTTAAATTAGTCATGGATGATACAATATATAATATATTTTTATACTTGCTGTTTTATATATAGTATGATTCATTTAATCGCAAAATTTCGATTTCTCAATTCTAACATCCATTAAAAACATTTTTCAACTTGGTAATAAAGTTTCATGACTCATGATGAATCGTAACGAGTTCCGAAACGTAAACAAATACTATATAAAAACATTTTTTGAACTTCTCGTAGGGTAAGGGGAAAAAATAGAAAATGAAAGTTTTGCCATATTTTCAGATTTTTTAGGGATATGTGTGTATGTAGTATGTATGTATGTATGTTTGTATGTGCGGATACTAATCGACGATTCAAAAAACATTCGATTCCTATTGATAGAGAGATGTGCTGATTAGTTTTTTGGCAAAGGCGGGTCCAGCCGTTACGAAGATACGGAGCAAAAAGTGTAGAAAATAGAAATCGAGTTTCTGATAGAACAGAGCGTCCGATTTGAATGATTCTTTATATATTTTATTTGTATTGATGAAACGAGCATCTGACTAAATTTTTTGGGAAGGCAGGTCCAGCGGTTTCGAACAAAATGATAAAAGAATGTCATTTGGCGGTTAAAAATGATCATTAAACAAATGCACATCAAATTATTAGAAATATTTTATAGAGATTTTATGAGTACTAATTTTTGTTAATTTTCAACTTAAAGATTTTAGTGTGATTTGATTGTAAAAACAAAAAGTGAAAAAATAAAACTTCAATAAAAAAATCAGAATTTTCAAACAAATTTAAAAATTTAATTTTTGGAAACGTTTTTTCCCAGATTTTCAATTTTTTAAAAAGTATTTTAAAATCTTCAAAAAAATTCAAAATTTTGAAAGAAATCAAAATTAACGTAAAAGTCAATTTTTTAACTTTTCGAAGTAGAAGTTTATGTGTTCATCAAAAAATCCGATTCGCTAATTTTATGTTTTCTCGACGTTTCAAGCCATTCTGAATCGAATGAGGCCAACATTTGGAAAAAGTATGTGTGTGTGTGCGTATGTGAACAGATTTTTTGCCGTAAATCGACGTTTTCTCAAAACCGGCTGGACCAATTTCAAAAATTTAAAAGCCATTCTATGTATCTCAATGAGGACTACCATTTACGCGGCCAGGCGCGACGATCGGCCTGGCGGTTTGTTTGTAAATCGCAGAAAAGTGAAAAAATTTTCGTCCACATTTGAAGAACTTTTCGCAAAATTCGGTATTATTCGATTCTATCAAGAAAACTAACAATTAGGATTTTCAGTGCAAAAACATAAACTTTTCTTTCGGGAAATTAAAAATTAACACTAGCCCTATATCTACATACAAAATTTAATCTTAGTGCACAAATCAAAATCAAAAACTTTTCATCTCAACTTTTCCGCAAATCACGCCAAAGATTAAAACAATCTCCTACTCATATTTACACACAACAAACAAAGAACGAAAAAAAAGCCTTTTTCAATATTTACTTGTTGAATCTATCTTTAATATTTAACTCGTTATCGCGCTCCCCCGCCATCGACATCCCCACCCGGACGCCACTGATAAAAATCAAAGTTGTATGAAAAACGAAATTAGTACAATTCATGCAACACTCGCGAGATAAACGACTTTGATAATTAAATTAAATAATTAATAAGAAATTAATTATATAATTAATTTATTAGTTTTGTTACGTTGGTAGTTGTGTTAGTGTATCAGTTTATTCAGTTGGTATCTTTGCAACGTTTCCGGCCGATTAAAATTCAAACAAAATGTTCCGTAATAATGGATACAGATATCACGCCAACGGGTTTAATAATAATAACAATCCGGTAAGGTTTTAGAGTATACGGAGTGGTTGTAGGTACTTGTGGTGTATGGCAATATTATAGGTGGTTTAATTTTGGACGAATTTGTCGAATACAGTATTTAGTTTCAAGGAATATTTTGGAAGTTATGAGTGATTTTATAAATAAATGCACGATTGACAAATTAATTTGTGCGGGAGTTTTTGATACTGTTTTTAGAGTATACCGAGTTGCTGTAGGGTTTTATAATATTAGACAAAATTGTTTAGAATTTAATTTAGAACAAGTTTCTCAAATACACTATATATTTTCTATTAATACTTTACAAGATATATAATAAGATTTATAAGATATATAATAATATTATAAATGAATGCACTTTTTCGTTGGAGTTAAATGAATTTTATAAAATTTATTTTGCGGGAGTTTTTGATACTGATTTTAGAGTATACCGAGTTGCTTCAGGGTCTTATAAT
The DNA here is from genome assembly GCF_003426905.1 of Ctenocephalides felis. Lineage (NCBI taxonomy): Eukaryota > Metazoa > Arthropoda > Insecta > Siphonaptera > Pulicidae > Ctenocephalides > Ctenocephalides felis. Next base: position 78,726,620 of record NW_020537324.1, on the reverse strand, counting down.
GTTAGACAATATTGTTTAGAATTTAGTTTTGTACAAATTTCTTAAATATACTATTTATTTCCTATGAATAGTTTATAAGATATAAATAATTTTTTAATTAAATGCACTTTTTGTTAAAGTTTAGTAAATTTTGTTTAATCATGTGGTAGTTTTTGATAACGTTTTTGGAGTATACCGAGTTGCTGTAGAATTTTATAATATTAGACAATATTGTTTAAAATTTAATTTTGAATAAATTTCTCAAACATACTATTTATTTCCTATGAATAGTTTACAAGATATAAATAATTTTATAATCAAATGCACTTTTACGTTGGAGTTAAATGAATTTCATAAAATTTGTGTTGCACATTTTGATTGCGTTTTTGGAGTATACCGAGTTGCTGTAGAGTTTTATAATGTTAGATGAAATCGTTCAGAATTTAATTTAGAACAAATTTTTCAAATACACTATTTATTTTTAAAAAATAGTTTAAAAGTTACAAAAGATATAAAATCATAAACCATAAATTTTAGTTTTACAATGTGTATGGCATTAAATTTATTTTGAATGACGTTTGAAGTGTTTTTAGAGCAACCGAGTTGCTGTAGGTACTTATAATGTTAGACGATATTATTAAGAATTCAATTTAGAACAATCTTCTCAAACACACTATTTTCTTTCCATTAATAGTTTACAAGATATAAATAATTTTTTAATTAAATGCACTTTTTGTTGAAGTTTAGTAAATTTTGTTAAATCATGTCGTAGTTTTGATAGTGTTTTTCGAGTATACCGAGTTGATGTAAGGTCTTATAATCTTAGATAAAATCGTTTAGAATTAATAAATAATTTTTTGATCAAATGCACTTCTTAAGTTTAGTAAATTTTGTTAAATCATATCCTGGTTTTTGAGAGCGTTTTTAGAGTATACCGAGTTGCTGTAGGACATTTCGATATTAGATAAACTTATTTAGAATTGCATTTTAAACAAGTTTTCTAAATATATGTTTTATTTTTAAGAAATAGGTTAAGAGTTACAAATGATACAATAAATAAATGATACAATAAACCAATGAATTTTAGCACCTAATGTCTACGTGCAACTAATGACTACGTGTGTAGCTTTAAATTTATTTTGAATGACTTTTAAAGAGTTTCTGTAGAGCCCTATAATATTAGGCAAAATCGTTCAGAATTTAATTTAGAACAGTTTTCTCAAATACACTGTATATTTTGCATTAATAGTTTAAAAGATATAAATTATGTTATAAATGAATGCACTTTTCGGTAAAGTTAAATGAAATTTGATAAATCATTTCGTAGTTTTGGAGTATACCGAGTTGCTGTAGGTACTTGTATTGTTATATAATATTATTCAGGATTTAATATAGAATACATTTCTCAAAAACGACATTTAATTTAAAAGTATAATATAGAAGTTATTAAAGATATACTAGATAAATGCACTAAATAAATTTTAGCTATACAACGTGTGTAGCATTAAATTGGTTTTAAATGAGTTTTGAAGGGTTTTTAGAGTACACAGAGTTGCTGTAGGTACTTATAATGTTAGACCAAATTGTTCAAAATTTAATTTAGAACAATTATCTCATATAAATACTATTTACTTTCCTTTAATAGTTTGCAAGACATAAATAATTTTATATACAATTGCACTTCTTGTTAACGTTAAAATTGTGATAAATCATATCGTAGTTTTTGATACCGTTTTTGGAATATACCGACTTGCTGTAGGGACATGTAATGTTAGACAAAAATGTTAATCATTTAATTTTGAACAAATTTCTCAAATACATTTTTCATTTATACAAAATAGTTCAAAAGTTACAAAAGATACTAGATAAATGCACCAAATAAGTTTTGACTATACTACATGTGTAGAATAAATTTATTTTGAATGACTTTTGAAGTGTTTTCCGCGTTGTTGTAGAGTTTTATAATATTAGACAATATTATTAAGAATTTAATTTAGAACAAGTTTCTCACGTAAACTATTTATTTCCTATAGATTATTTACAAGATATAAGTGATTTTATGAATAACTACTCTTAGTGATGATTAAATTGTATCAAAATCGATTTTTAGTTTTCGATAGCGTTTTTAAGTATATCGACTTGCTGTATGTACTTATAATGTTAGACAATATTGTTTAGAATTTAATTTTAAACAAGTTTTTCAAAAACATTATTTATTGCCAAGGAATAGTTTAGAAGGTACAAAAGATATACTAAATGCACCAAATGAACTTTGACTGAACTACGTGCGTAGCAATAAATTTATTTTGAATGACTTTTGAAGGGTTTTTAAAGTATACCGAGTGTCAGTAGGTACTTGTGATGTTAGACAATATTATATATTATTTAACTTAGAACAAATTTCTCAAATACACTATTTACTTTCAAGAAATAGTTTAAAAGTTATGAATGCTATAAGAATTGCTATAAGAAATGATGATAAGATTTAGTTTGAAGTTGGAAAATACCACATATTTGCTCGTGTTTTTAAAGTATACCGAGTGGCTGTAGAGCTCATAATATTAGACAATATTATAAAGAATTTGGAACAAATTTTTCAAATACACCACCTATTTTCAATAAATAGTTTAGAAGTTATTCAAATTATAATGCATAAATGCACCATCAAGGATTAAATTTTGTTTAAAATCAATTCTTAGTTTTTGCGCGAGATATTAGAGTATATCGAGTTGCTTTATAGCAATATAATATTAGACAATATTATATGTTATTTAATTTATGACAAATTTCTCATATACGTCATTCAGCTTGAAGGAATAGTTTAGAAGTTACTAAAGTATAATAACTAAATGCACCTATTGATGAACAAAATTTGTTAAATTTATGTAGTAGTTTTTTACAGCGTTTTAGAGTATACCGAGTTGCTGTACGTACTTTTAATGTTAGAGAATATTATTAAGAATTTAATTTAAAACATTTTTCTCGAATACACTATTTATTTTCCCAGAATACTTCAGAAGTTATAAACAATATAACAAAGAAATACGTTCTTGCTACATAAATTTCATCAGTAAACTTATCGCCTATTAATTTTGTTTAATTAATTTATGATTGTTTATAAATTGCGTGTATATATGTGATTGTGTATAAAATTGCTCAATCGAATGTTTTATTAATGTCGTCGGCACATTTCTTCACATGTCAATTAACTAATTAACTACTATAATTAAATTGGAGCAATGAGAAAAATCGTTCGAATGCATTTTAATTGCACATGCGACGAAAATTAAACATGACCTCGCTTTCGCAATTTATTATTGAATGAATAAAACATTTTAAAATTTATTTAGCAAAAGTACATTTATTTTATTATAAAATAAATAATATATTTGAGAAATTTGTGCAAAATTCAATTTCGAATAATATTGTTTAAAATTGGAAGTTTGAATTAATAACATTGATTTTTGCAAAATTAAATAATTATTAGTATGTCATTGAAATATTAGTTCAATTGATAAAACTTTTGTTGTTTGTCGAAGTAGATCTACATGATTTTAGTAATGAAACAAAAAAATGGAAATATATATGATAGTTTAGTTTTTGATGAGGTTTTTGAAGTATATCTCGTTCCTGTAGGGTCTTATATTTAACAATACTGTTTAAAATTTAATCTTGTTTATTTTACAACACCTCATTTATTTTTCATTAGAAGAATGTGTTTCATAAATAACTTAGTCCTAGTCCTAATAATATTTATAGATCTTAATTTATGGTCGAAAAATTACATTGAATATAAATTATATTTTTCTTTTTATATTATCTTATATATAAAAATGGATCGCAAAATGTGTTGGTAAGCGCAAAACTCAACAACGCCTTGACCAATTTGGCCAATTCTTTTTTTAAAATGTTCGTTGATGTCCAAGGATGGTTCTTACGGCGAGAAAAATTCGAATAATCGTCGGGAAAACCCTAAAAACAGCCCTTTTCTTTTTCTCATACAAACGTTTTCTAACTAAAACGTAGAATCAATTTGAGTTTTATTGCTATTGTATAAAGTTCATATTAAATTACAAGCACTCAATGAATACTCCTTCTAAACGATTATGCGGATTTTGATAAATCTTTCTGAAGTTTGTTAAGGAGATTTTCTAGGATGTATGTGATTATAAAGTACTGGGATTTATATGACTGAGATGTGCCAGAAATTAAAATAATATAAAATACAGTATATGTATGGCAGTTTGAATGATACATGAATGAACAGGACATGACAAATTAATTCACTTGAAATATAAAATTAAGTATTAATCAAAAAATTAATCGAAATTTAATATATAATTTCTTTGCATCTTTTACTAATCTTTCCACAATATTTTTAAAATTCGTAAAATTTTCACTTTATAACATTAAATGGGAGAGTAAAGATGAATACATACAATTCGGCCCTTACGATATCGATTGGGAAAAGTTTAAGATGCAATTTTGGATATCTTAAATAATAAAAAATTAAATTAATTTGATCCTACATGAAGTACCAGTGATATGTTATGGTTATGGTAATATTATACCGTTTAAAAGACTAATTTCCAATATATTGTGGGAATTGAGACTCATCATTTTATTTAAAGCAGCTCTACATTTAACATCGCTCATATTATAAATGTATATGCATTTTGGCGTGAAGAGTAATTTAAAAAAAAATATTATTTTTAGGTAAACGGTAAATATTAGTATATTATATTAAAAAATTTTAGACATGGGTACAGGACAACGTCTGTCGGGTCATCTAGTTTTACTATAAATTTATATAAATGATGGTGAATATAATTTCTTAATATAATTATCTCTATTAATTATTATTAGTCGTTATTAATATAATAAAAAAAATTAAATAGTTTAGTAATAGAAAATATTATTCTTGTTTCTGTGTATTATTATACATATAAAATATTAAATATGTTTCTGCATATTTTATCAATTACACAACATAAATCATATGATTATTCTGACATTGAAATCTAAATTGCGGTAGTGACTGTTTAATAATGAATTAAAAAAAACACCTATCAGTCATTATTTATTTATATTATATGTTATGCCGAGATGAATTTTAATCAACTTCTTTAATCGACTAATTTGAAATTGTGCAATCAGCTGTGTAATCGAAGAATTATAGATAATATATATATATATATATATATATATATATATATATATATATATATATGAGTTAAAAAGTCGGGCGTAACATCAATAAAAATAGTATGAGAGTTTTTTAAAAATTTATTTATTTAAAATCCATACGTTTCGGCTAGCATCTTAGCCTTCATTCAGTGGCAATCAATTTAACTATAAAAATGAAAACTAAATAAATAATATGTAAGAAATTTCATATAAAAACAATAATTATAATAAAAAACACTTACAATTTTGTATCCTAATATAACATATGAAAACATTGTTGATTCATTGTATGAGTATGTACACATTGATAAAATATATATTTTTTAACATCACAAGAGGTTAAAACACACAAATAAACATGATAATTTAATAAGTTGTCGAAACTATTTATTTACTGTTCCGAGTTTAAGATAGAAATGTCACATTTTTTAGCATGTGTTCAAATTTTACCAGAAATTTAAAAATCGATGGGATCTTGTCATTTTTTAAGAAATTTTGACACGATATTTAGGAACCACGTGTTTGTTTCGTTCAGGGCCGTATTGTCGAAACGTTTGTTTATGAACCTATCGTTATGCAATTGCAAAAACAACCCCTAAACGAATCATCTTTTAATTACGTTGAAAATGTAAAATTTTTGGGTTGAAAAAATCTATATTATGGTTTAAATTTTTAATATGCTCAGTTAACATCGTCTTAAATTGGTTCGGATTTTTTGAGTTATTTTTATGTTGATGAAGACGTTTACTCAGGTTTTGGCTAGTTTCTCCGATACAAAAAGTTCGCAATTAGAGCAATTAATCTGATATACCAAGTTCCTGAGGCGGTCAGAATTAAACTTAGATTTAATTTATATATATATATATATATATATATATATATATATATAAATTAAATCTAAGTATAATATATATATATATATATATATATATATATATATTGAAATATGTGAGTTTGGTGTTGATATATATTTTGATGAGTTATTTAGAATCGGGCAGTAACACCAAGTAAAGAAAAAAAACTAAAGTAGTTTTTAAATACTTTATTTATCCATACGTTTCGGTCTTCATCGAGACCGTCATTCAGTGGAAAACTAAAAGATTTTATATGATGTAGGGGCAATAATATAAAGTTATAACTTATATATAAGTACTTACAGAATTAATTATACAAAAATACACTACACTATTACACTGTGATAACCAGGCTATTAATAATTGGAACATTTAAACTAATCAATTTTTTAGACAATTTTTGCTTACATTCTAGTGTGTACAAATTGACTAACGTCTAAAAACTGAATGAATTGTGTTTACAATTTTTTTGAGAAAGTGTAAAAAAGACCGGCAGACATATGTTTTTTGTAAAATAATAAAATAATAAAAATACACGCTTCATTCAGATGTGGTGGTGTTTTTGAAAATAGTCGAGAGTTATTTTATAGTCATTGCAAAGCGAATTGTTGTCAGTTCTTAAATTTATGGCTGTATCCTTGTGTAAAGATATTAAGCAACCTTCGCTAAATCGTCTTTTAAATAAATTATTTTCGAAATGTAGGATCGTGGGATTGGAAAAATCAATGCTATGTTTGAGTTCGTTGATATGATCTGTTAATTGTGTTTTATACTGATTTTTATTTTTTGAATTGTTTTTGTGTTGAGATGTTCTTTTGTGCAGGTTCTGACTAGTTTCACCTATGTAAACGCCTATATATATATATATATATATATATATATATATATATATATAGATAGATAGATAGATATAGATATATGTATATATGTAACATCGAGAATTTGTTATTTATATTATATTACACTTACTTTGTTATTTGTATTTATATCATATTTAATTTAATTATTATTAAATTTAATTTAATGTTCTCTAATGGAAACTTGAATTTTCAGCTTAATTTTCACACAAACTTAAGTAAAAAAATTAACACACATTGCTTCAGTAATTTAGCTTACCAAATTAAATGCGCGGATTGTAAACTACCAAACGGTTAAAATTTAAATAAACACTTCGTCAATACAAAATTAATTTTAAAACAAAGTAAAAAATTTTAAAACCCATTTAACCAAACATATTATTAATTTAAATCACAGTGTGAATTTTTTTGTACCTTAAGGCAAATTGCTGGAACTTCCCGTACCGTAATGAAATATTCGAGAAATTTTAAACGTTTTCAAATATATTATTACAAATACTGTAACTTTCATTATTTTCGCTATCTTGTTATATCTGAGCAAATCAAACGTAAATCATAAATCAATTTATCACCAGAACATTAACATTAGTCATTTCATTTTTTAATCCAAAATTACAAAAATATTTTTTGAAAAAAAAAAATTAGAAACAATTTTTTCCCAAAAGCAATTATTTTGTTGAAACAAGCAGAAAGTTCTTTGAATCATTTAAATCGGACGCTTAGTTCTCTCAAAAACTACTATTTTTTTACCATCTAGCTCTGTGTCTCCGAAACCGCTGGGCCTACCTTTGCCAAAAACTAATAACCACTTTCACATTGGTGAAATTGGACAAAATTTAAATAAACGCTTTCATCAAAACAAAATTAATTTTAAAACAAAGTAAAAAATTTAAAACCATGATTACCGAACATATTATTAATTTAAATTACAATGCGAATTTTTTTATCAAAAAAATTGAATTTAATGTTTTATTTTCTTTTCCAGTGTCTACAAGTGGCGACAAATGTGACTGAACAGAAGCACCACGTCTCTAGGGCGAGCAGAGCCTCAGCTCTGGGGGCCCTCCGGGGCTTCCGAGGGTGCTGCGTTTGGCTCACCGGACTCTCCGGAGCCGGAAAAACATCTATAGCTTTTCAACTGGAAGCTTACTTGGTCGGAAGAGGTAAATAGAATAAATCAATATGATAAATAATAATCTTAGATAAAAGAAGTATAAATAGATATAATAGATACTGCAATTATAATTTCTTACCCACTACATAGTGGTGCTACTAACCGTAGCAAGTAAATTTACCAGAAGGTTCATTTAAGAATGTTCAGATAAGATTGATATAAATATATAATATAGACAAGATAAACCTGATTAATTTGACTAAATGAAATGTTAACAAAATATACACGTGTAAAATATATTTTTCACTAAATTACAAACATGTTTTTACAAAAATATATGATAAAAATACATTAAAGGTTTAAACTACGTACATTATATTAAGAGAAACAGTTCTAAGAAAAGAGTAATGAATTTAGACACAGTACAGTAATACCCTCTGTTGAGTGCGGAAGAAACTAAAACAATGTAAAGCTCTTTAGTTCTAAGTTCATCCCCCACGACAATATTTCATTATAATTAATCTGTTTATAATTAATAATTAATATAAATAATAATGTTTTTTACATGATTTTTTATTATTTTTTAGGAATTCCTGCCTATGGCTTAGATGGAGACAACGTCAGAACTGGTTTGAATAAAAATTTAGGATTTTCAAAAGAAGACCGAGAAGAAAATATACGAAGAGTTGCTGAAGTTGCCAAATTATTTGCTGATAGTGGAGTTGTTTGCATTTGCAGTTTTGTTTCACCATTTGCAGAGGTATAATTATATATATATATATATATATATATATATATATATGTATATATATATCTACATGTATATAAAAATAAGTCGGGTTTTCCTTCCTGACGATATAACTTCAGAACGCACGAACCGATTTCGACAATTTTGCAAATTAGTGGTGCATGGCATCGTGCCCTAATGCAAGCTACTAGAACTTTACGCACCGTAATTAGAAATTCGAGTAATGACATTTGTGAAAATTATCAGAATTATGCTTGCAATTAAGTCAACGAGCAATTCTTGCTGCAAAGAATATTGATGTACACGCACTGAATTTCAGCATTCAATCAAAAATTGCTGGCGATTTGGTGACATACCAATGATTTCGACTGGTCTCCCGTTTGACTTGAAACGATTGCAATTTCCAGTTCGCCTTGCGTTCGCAATAACAAGTCGCAAGGCCAATCGCTTAGTGTTTGCGGGATAAATTTCAAATAGATTTTTAGAAAATCATTGTTTTTCACATGGGGGCAGTTATACGTTGCCCTTTACACGAGTTGGAAAACCATCCGCTTTGCTGGTGTTAACATCAGACCAAAAAACAAAAAATGTGGTTTACCAAAGAGCACTTCAATGAAACGGATAATTTGCGGATTCACTTTCATTTACTTAGAGAAGTTCAACTAAAAATCACTTCATTTTTATAATCGAAATAAATTCATTACTGTTGTGTAATAAAATCAAATTTTTCCTTTTCAAATATAAAACAAACAAAAAATTTCTTCATCTTTCTCACGAAACCATCTGGTGGCGAAACGCAGTTCGTCGGGTTTGCTAGTATATATATATATATATATATATATATATATATATATATAATTATATATATAATTATATTTTATCCAGGATCGTGAATTGGCCAGAAAAATCCACAAAGACAGTGATCTGCCTTTCTTTGAGGTTTACGTAAATACACCATTAGAAGTTTGTGAAACCAGAGATGTCAAAGGACTTTATAAAAAGGCCAGACAAGGAGTTATTAAGGTATTATATATATATATATATATATATATATATATATATATATATATATATATGTATAAGCCACAATATCAATATTTTTGTTTGAAACAAAATTATGATCAAACAAATGTCTTAATACTTTTTTAAAATAAAAGTTTGATGAAATTAAAATGTGTAAATTAATTACTGAATCATTTTAAACAAATGACATACTTTAATCTATTTATAGTACATTCACTAAAACCTCCCGAATCATTATTTATGTACTATTGAAGACAGATATAAAAATTCAAAACACTAATATTATTAATGGATAATAATTACATTAATGAATTAATGTAATGAATATTCAACTATATACACCTAAGTCTGTTTTTACACGGTAGATTGGTTTCAGAAGAAGCCGTGTAGAAAAAAAAAACGTGTAAAAAAAGACATTGATTTTATACAAAAATGGGTGATTTGTTCCTAATCTCTAAAACCTATTAAAATTAGTGAAAAACAAGAATTTTTAGGGTATTCCCCTAAATTAGTGCTATTCACATTTGCTTTGACAAGTAAAAATTGTTTGTACGCGCTAAAGGGGAATTCACTTGAATCTTTAAGCTAGTGTTCGCAAACTATCGATACTATCGATGGTTTCAGACTTTTTTTCTTTCATAAATACTTTTTTGTGATATGAACATACTTTGCAAAAATTAAATTTGACAAAAAAAAATTATGTACATAAAATTTCAAATCGTGCTAAATGGAATAAAACCGTGTAAAAAAATTAAAAATACTCAATTTTCAAACCGTGTTATATCAAAACCGTGTACAAAAAGACCGTGTAAAAACAGACTTAGGTGTACTATAATTATATTTCTTTTATCCCAGGGCTTCACCGGTCTATCACAACCTTACGAACCTCCAGAGAACCCTGATTTAATCGTTGGCACAGTCGACAGCACCTTACAAGAATCCACACAACTTCTCATCGACTTTTTGGAAAACAAAGTAATTGCACAACTACCATCAACCAACCTAAAACAACATCCTTATTACATAAACACTATCATTTTCTTTACCAGAATATAATCCCAAGCAATAACCTAAGCAATGGAGTGCTAGAACTATTCGTACGACCTGATCTTTTGCAAACCGTCCAGCAAGAAGCTCAGGCTTTGCAGTCAGTAGAAATCACTACTTTAGACTTACAATGGGTCCAGGTTTTGAGCGAAGGCTGGGCAAGTCCTTTGAAAGGATTTATGAGGGAAAAGGAATTTCTACAAGTAAGGATAAAGGATAATTTTATACATAATATAGGTTAAGCCATAGTTTTTTGCTTTTGAAAGATATGAAAAGAAAATTACAGAACATTTCCTCATTTTTTTATTAACTTCCCGTAGGGTAGTTATAGTAATGGGCCGAAAATCGAAAATGAAAATTTTTGCATTTCTCAAGACGTTTTGAAGTTTTCTGAACATTTTTAAAGGGCATACCTCAGAAACTAAATGGATGTGTGGGTGTCCCTGTGTGTGTGTTTGTTTTGTATGTCGCATTTTTTCGTCCACGGATCAACCGATTTAAATGATTTAAAAAACATTCGATCCCTATTAATAGGGAGATGTGCTGATTAGTTTTTGGCAAAGGTAGGTCCAGCCGTTACGGAGATATGGAGCAAAGAGTGCAGAAAATAGAATTCGAGTTTTTGAGAGAACGGATCATCCGATTTGTATGATTCAAAAAACATTCAGTTCGTAATGGCGGGGAAAAGTGGTTATTAGTTTTTGGCAAAGGTGTAGGCCCAGCGGTTTCGGAGATACAGAGCTAAATGTTAAAAAAATGGCAGTTTTTGAGAGAACTAAGCGTCCGATTTAAATGATTCAAAGAACTTTCTGCTTGTTTCAACAAAATAATTGCTTTTGGGAAAAAATTGTTTCTAATTTTTTTTTTTCAAAAAATATTTTTGTAATTTTGGATTAAAAAATGAAATGACTAATGTTAATGTTCTGGTGATAAATTGATTTATGATTTACGTTTGATTTGCTCAGATATAACAAGATAGCGAAAATAATGAAAGTTACAGTATTTGTAATAATATATTTGAAAACGTTTAAAATTTCTCGAATATTTCATTATGGTACGGGAAGTTCCAGCAATTTGCCTTAAGGCACGATGCCATACACCACTAGTTTGAAATTACAATGCTTTTGGTTAATAATGGTTAAAAATTTTATTTAAATCGCTGCCTTAGCAGTAGCCTGCACCATTGTAAAGTTTAAAAAAACGTTAGATTGCGGACGCTTTTTTTTTATGATTTCAACCAATTATTATAATTTTTGTATCTTTTACCAGAGTCTGCACTTCAATTGCATGTGGGAAGACTTTGTCGTAAATCAGAGTCTGGTCATAGTTTTACCAGTGTCGACACAAGACAAAGAACGGTTGCAGGATGTTAGTGCATTTACTTTGAGGTTAGGAAAATCATTGAATTGAAAATTAAGTAAACTTTTTGTAGAAATTCAAGAATTTAATTTATCTATCTAGATATCAAGGAGTTCCAGTAGCAGTCATCCGTAAACCTGAATTTTACTATCACAGAAAAGAAGAAAGATGCTGTCGACAGTTTGGAACAAACGACACCGGACATCCTTATGTTAAGGTAAATTTAATACTACTAATATATATCTATATATGTATATATAAATCTCGTGTCACGATGTTGGTTCGCGATGGACGCCCAAACTACTGAACCGATTTTAAATTTTATTGGCTCATCGTGTGCATATTTGTCCAACTTAGGTTATAGGAAATTTTGAAAAGTAAATTTAAAATATAAATATATAATTTTTATAAATTTCTAAAAATTTTGACAGAAAATGAACAAAAAAAAACAAAACACTATGTCAAAATTTATGGAAAATTCGAGGAAAAACAGATTTATGATTTTTGAAAAAAAAAATTTGACAGTTCAAAAAATATAATTCAAAAACATATATATGTATATAAATGTATATCCAACATTTATATCCAAATTAGATGAAATGCTATATTCAAAATCACAATTTATAGTTTTAAATCTAATTCAAAATCAATGTTTATAAATCTAAATAAATGTTGACATGAAAAACGTCAAATGTCATTTGTCAAAATTTATGAAAATAATTATATAAATGGATTTACAATTTATATTTATTTGATTAGCTTACCAAATTATTTCGGAAAGCAAAACTTCATCAAAACATTATAAATCAGAGATCACAATAAAAAAGCGACATATTGAATTTAAAATTAATCATAAACAAAAATTTGACATTTCACAAAAAAAATGTTTAACGACTTCAGTAGGAAACAAATAAATTAATTATTCCAAGTTATGTTATAGGCAATATTGCCAAACAAATTATAGATTCAAAACATTATTGTAAAATAAATACTATCATTTTCGACCAAAAAGGAAATATTTTGACATTTATAAATTTAATGCTTATTGGATATATGAAATTGACATTCAATATTTAAATTAAATGCAAAAGTAAAAAATCTGATATTTATATAAATATTTAGATAATGATACTGCGTTGATTTAGACTAATCCATGATGCGAGTGAATTAATTTTGGAAGTATGAAATGTCAAATAATTTTGAAAATTATAACAAGTTTTTAACTATTTGTCAGAAAGAATATATTTTATTACAAATTCATATCCATATCAAGCACCAAAGTAATAAATAATACTTATTAAATGACATATTATTAATGAATATTTTAATTATATTTTTTGACATTTGCTAATTCAAAATAAATTAAAAATAATTGAAAACAATGCCATAAATCGGATATTTATGGAAAAATATCAAATAAATATATTTATGTTTCACTTGATTTCAAATAAAGAAAAAACTAATTGCTATGCCAAAATAGATAGTATATTCATCTACAATTATAGTCTAAATATTACAATTTTGATAAATAATCATCCATTATTTTACAGTACGATAATTGATAAAAAATTAATAAAAGTGCCAAAAATCAAACATTTTATAGATTTGGACTCGGATTTGTCAGAACTTTATCCATGTTAGTTTCAGGGATAGTATGAATATGAATTTATAGTCGAAAATTTATATGATAAGTGATTAAAACATTATTATAGATAACAATAAAAAAGCGACATATTGAATTTAACATTAATCATAAACAAAATTTTGACAGTTCAAAAGAAATGAATTTTTAACGACTTCAATAAGAAACAAATAAACTAATTATTCCAAGTTATGTTATAGGCAATATATTATAGGACATATTGAATTTAACATTAATCATTAACGAAATTCTGACAGTTCCAAGTTATGTTATAGGCAATATTGGAAATCAAATTATAGATATAAATTATATCATATTATATTAAATTTCGACCAAAAAGGAAATATTTTGGCATTTAAAAATTTAGTGCATATTGGATATATGAAATTGACATTCAATATTTTTAAATTAAATGCAACAGTAAAAAATGTGATATTTATATAAAATATTATATATTTAGATAATGGTACTGCGTTGATTCAGACTAAAATCTAATTTATTCATTGATTAAAAAAAATGTAAATAAAATTAAAATAAACAAAACACTATGATGCGTTGGAATTAATTATCGAAATGTAAAGAAATTTGTGTAATAATAATATAACATTATTATTAATATCATAATATTATATCATGTATTTTATAAGAACTTCTGCAAAGCGGCAAAATATTTTTGATGGCAAAACAGCGTTTGCCGGCCCTGTATATATATATATATATATATATATATATATATATATATATATATATATATATATCAATATTATATTAATCTAATAGTTTATTATTTTTTTAGATGATTCACGAATCCGGTGACTGGTTAGTAGGTGGTGATTTAGAAGTATTGAACAGGATAAGGTGGAACGATGGACTTGACCAGTACAGGTTGACTCCTAGGGAACTCAGGGATAAATTCAGGGAAATGGATGCTGATGCTGTTTTTGCATTCCAGGTAATAATAGAAACGACTTATGCCTATAAAGCAAAAGTGTGATTGTTTTGCATTTATTAATCGCTTTGTATCTATTTCCTTTGTGTAGTTGAGAAATCCAATTCACAACGGTCATGCTTTACTGATGACCGATACACATAGACAACTAACCGAAAGGGGATTCAAAAAGCCTGTATTGCTGCTGCATCCTTTAGGTGATGATTTATTATATTTACTAAAATTTTATAAAAAAAATTATATACACTCTAATACTAGCATTTTAAATAATACTGTTTGCCAATTGACATATGGAATCCAGGACATTTTTGTATACTTATTCGAATATCTTGAAAATTTCATTTTGGGCACTGAATTTTTTTGAGCTTGGTAGATAATAGATTAAATTTACCAAAATGTCATTAGAATTTATATATATACTTTGATTCTAAAATTTTGAATAATAACTGCTTAATAGACAATGTATGGAATTCAGGAATTTTTTTTGTATTTATTCAAATAACTTGAAAAAATTATCTTAGTAGATATAAGATTAAATGATAAATGTATATATATATATATATATATATATATATATAATTGCAATATCCATTTATACTTCACAAAGTGTGTAATAAATATCCTTAATGGAGTTTACATAATTTATGTTTAAAATTTATGCATAAATAATATAATTTGGCTAATTTGTTATCTAATTTTTTTTTCACCAGGTGGTTGGACTAAAGATGACGATGTACCATTAGCTGTACGAATTGAACAACACAAAAAAGTCTTGGAAGCTGGTGCTTTGGATGCATCAAGAACAGTCATGGCCATTTTTCCAAGTCCTATGATGTATGCTGGACCTACAGAGGTAGTAATAGTAATAATATACTATTAAGTAGTAGTAGTATTAAGTAAATAATAGTATTAGTACTATACATGGAAGAATGGTTAATCTTTTGATTGTCTTCTGTAAAACAATTAGGTTAGCTTAGGGTAAGTTAGGTTAGGTTCTCTAGCAAACAGCTCATAAGACAATTATCTATTGTTACTAATTATATTTTCTACTAATAATAATAGCAGTAGTACTATCAAAATAATAGTATAAGTACCATATATGAAAGAATGGTTAATCCTTTGATTGCCACCCATAAAACAATTAGGTTAGGTTAGGTTTTCTAGCAAAAAGCTCATAAGACAATTATCTATTTTTCCAGGTTCAGTGGCACGCAAAAGCTCGTATGAATGCAGGAGCATCCTTCTACATCGTTGGCAGAGACCCTGCAGGCATGGCTCACCCGAAAGGTTCAGACCTCAGCAAAGGAGGTACCCCCGATGGAAATTTGTATGAAGGAACACACGGTTCGAGGGTTTTGAGCATGGCTCCTGGCTTGGACGGATTAGAAGTAAATAGAGAAAAATACTTTAATATAATAAATGAAAATATTTATAACTAGATGACCCGACAGACGTTGTCCTGTACCCATGCCTACAATTTTTAAATATAATATACTAATATTTACCGTCTACCTAAAAATAATAATAATACTTTTTTAAATTACTCTTGACGCCAAAATGCGTATACATTTATAGTATGAGCGATGTTAAATGTAGAACTGCTTTAAATAAAATGATCTGTCTCAGTTCCCACACTACATTGGAAATTGAAGTCTTTTAAACGGTATAACATAATCATAACCATAACATTACACTGATACTTCATGCTGAATTAAATTAATTTAATTTTTTATTATTTAAGATATTCAAAATTGCATCTTAAACTTCTCCTAATCGATATCGTGAGGGCTTTACTTTCCCATTTATTGTTATAAAGTGAATTTTTTACGAATTTTAAAAATATTGTGGAAACATTAGTTAAAGATAAAAAGAAATTATTTAGAAATTTAGAAATTTAATATCCAAATCTTGTGTTGGCGCCCCTAAGGCGTGCGCTCGTATTTTTCGCATGCGTCGAATTAAAGGAAGAACCGGCCCTGATTAATACTTAATTTCATATTTTGAATGAATTAATTTATCATATTCTATTCATATGTGTGTCATTCAGTCTGCCATACATATTGTGTATTTTATATTATTTTAATTTCTGGCACATCTCAGCAGCTTTTTGGCAATAATAATGTAGACATTTTCAATTTACAATTTCATTTTTCTTATTCATAATCATAAATTTATTATACATATTTTAATATTGTCTAGGTTCATAAGTAAATTGAAAGTTTTGGCAGATGATAGTTTTCATTTGTTTTCAATGCAAACAATTACATGTCGTTTTTTGCAGTTTTTTTCATTTATTTCTACAATATTACACAAACATCCCAGTACTTTATAATCACATACATCCTAAAAAATTTCTTTAACAACCTTCAGAAAAGATTTGTCAAAATCCGAATAATCGTTCAGAAGGAGTATACAGTGAGTGCTTGTAATTTAATATGGACTTAATATAATAGCAATAAAGCTCAAATCGATTCTACGTTTTAGTTAGAAAACGTTTGTATGAGAAAAAGAAAAGAGCTGTTTTTAAAGTTTTCCAGGCAATTATTCGATTTTTTCTCGCCGTAACAACCGTCCTTGGACATCAACGAACATTTTAAAAAAAGAATTGGCCAAATTGGTCCAGGCGTTGTTGAGTTATGCGCTTACCAACATATTTTGCGATCCATTTTTATATGTAAGATGATTTGTTTTTTTTTTTCAGATTTTACCATTCCGTGTAGCTGCTTACGACAAATCGGTCAGCAAAATGAGTTTCTTCGATCCGTCCAGGAAAGGAGACTTTGATTTTATTTCAGGGACCAGAATGAGAGGTTAGTAAAGGATGAAGAGTTTTATTTTAGGACAGGTATTGATTGGTACTGATTTTTTTTTTTATAATTTTAGGTTTGGCAAAGAGTGGACAGACTCCTCCTGATGGTTTTATGGTGCCGAGTGCCTGGGACGTCTTAGCACAGTACTACAAAAGCCTCAGTTCATAAATAGGTGACAAATATATATATATATATATATATATATATATATATATAATTAGATTTTTTACAAATAGATAAGTCAAATTTTAACGATCCAGATTTTATATAAATTTTATTGTATAGATTTTAAGGCTTGATAAATCGAGTTCCATACAATATTATACTGAATACTGTCAAAATGTCATGTATTTGCTGTGCATTCAGGCGTTTTACACATAAACTGCAACGTCACTCGTATGTTATGAACGTGAGTCAGAAAGACCCTGTTATCTTACAACGTTTTTTTGATATTTGTACGGTTTTTAGGTTAGGTTTTCTGAGTAAAGCGCCTGACTCCACAGCAACCATATGACTTGTCAATATTTAGTATGGAAAGTTTTTCATAACATGGCCTTGCCATAACATTTGTCCATCAATTTTATTTAATAATATTATTTGTATCATTGATAATAATTATGATTATAATGATCTTCGACTTAGTTTGAAACGGTTTATTGAAATTTATAATCTTTGAGGTTATATAAATTTTGTGGCCAGTTTTCTGATAAATTATTTAATGAATGCTATGCTAAGGGTCTATATTCATATGAGTTGGTAGTAACGAATTGTCATAAAGCTATTTATTTGCTGTTTGATCAGGCGTTTTACACATCAAACCTAACCTCCAAAAGGTATAAATATCAAATACAAATTTTATCATAAATGCATCTTTCTGATGTAACATTGATAACACATACGTGAAGTTAGGTTTTATGTGTAAAACGCCTTTTTCGCAGTTCATACGAAGATAGACCCGTAACATAACATTTTTATTTTATCGGAGAATTGAACTCTTTTATAACAAATTTTAGGAAAGATTTCGTATTTAATATATTGAAACGTATGATAAAATCGATTTTAGATTTTTAAAAATTATATCACATATATACAAGTCAATTACCTCGTATAAATTACTTCGGAGATAAAATCTTCTTTGGCTCGAGTATTATTTAATAAAAAATTTAACCCTGTATGTATAATTGTTCTAATACATACATGTATACATATTATATATTGAAATGCTAATTTGCAGCTAATTGTCGAATTAAAAGACGATAAATAATGAACTATTTATTTACACGTTTTGACACGGTATGTGTGTCATCATTCAGCAATTTTTTTAAATATTTAATAACAGTATCTAAAAGAATGTTTACAAAGATTAAAAAGATGAAGTTTATAATATATTATAGATTAAAATAAATTAAATTTTCTGTTTTAAAGTTAAAACAAAGAGTTAAGTAGTTTATTTTTGTTTTAACTTTAAACTTTGTAAAAAATCTTTCAGATACTTTTACTAATTATTTTAAAAAAAATTGCTGAATAATGTATGACACACATACCGTGTCGAAACGGATAAATAAATAGTTAATTATTTGATTGTCTTTTAATTCGACGATTGGCTGCAAATTAACATTTTAAGAATATGTCTCAACGCCGAACAAAAAAATCTGAATCTTATATATATACATATATATATATATATATATATATATATAAATTATACAGGTCTAGCTCTTCGATGTAAGCAATATATATATATATATATAGACTATAGGGCCAATTCTGCGATAACATAGCGTTGTTATGGCAACGTTAGTGAAAGAGTAAAAATGTCTATCTATTTGCCGTGCGACCAGGCGTATTTTACATACATACAAGCACAAAAGAATGTTATGATAACAGCATCATCGAATATTCTGATATTGTTTTTTTCAGTGGTTGTTTTGATTGAATTTTGAAGGACCAATTATAAAAATTTT
Organism: Ctenocephalides felis; assembly: GCF_003426905.1. Lineage (NCBI taxonomy): Eukaryota > Metazoa > Arthropoda > Insecta > Siphonaptera > Pulicidae > Ctenocephalides > Ctenocephalides felis. The sequence goes on along the minus strand of NW_020537324.1, from coordinate 78,707,087 downwards.
AATTTGTAACTAGTAATATTTATTTTATGTTGATTACAAGTTATATTCGTATTTATAATAATTTCAATGTTGGTTTTGATAACGTATTGATTGACTTGATTTTTTATAATGATTTTTGATTGATGATTTTTTGTTTATATATCAATATAACAGCACACTTTGATATGGCGCGAACATTTATCATAACATTCTTCCTTGCTCGTTTATATGTAAAATACGCCTGATCGCACGGCAAATAGATAGACATTTTCATTTATAGTTAGCACTTAGCGTTGCTATTATAACGTTATGTTATCGTCTATTTTTTATTATCAAGCATATCATTAAACAAAAATTTAATTAATCTTTTCGCCCATGTAAATATAGATTTCTTAAACAAACGTTTGATTTTTAAACAAAAAATTGTTTTTAAACTGTTTCCTGTGCAAATATAGATTTCTTGAAGAAACATTAAACAAGCCGTTTTTATCTTGCAATAATATTTCATATTGAGAATTTGTTTAGAAAATGATTAACACCAGTCCGGTATTTTTAATCATAGTTCTAAAAACAATCGTGCAATAATAATTTATTTAATGGAAATTTGTTTTGAAAGAGATTAACACCAGTACGGAATTTTTAATTATGGCTTGAATTTTTATTTATGTTTATAAAAATTATATCGGTTTTATAACAATTGCTCGGATGACTCATTTTAGCGTGTTGAAATTTATTTTGCAAGAGCGAGGTCTATATATATATATATAAATATATATATATATATATATATATATATATATATAATATTTTTGCAGCCCGAATTAAAAAAAGATTAAATAACAAAATTATTTATTCCATTAAACGTTTCGACACTTGAAGTGTGTCATCATTCAGTAATCTAAAAACATATTACATAAATACAAAGTTGATAATAAATATAAATATATAAAAAGGATAAAACCTTGATCAGTGTCCATAATGCACCGCTATTAATAACATAAAATATAGGAGGGCAATATGTGCTCCTTCAATTTCTCGTTTGTTAATATAATAGTATATTATTAAAATTAGTTTTGAAAATGAATATTTAAATTTTTAAATATTAATCTTTTACCAATGGACATGATGCCTCCTAAGCAAAAAATATGATTTTACTGACTGATTGCCGAATGATGACACGCATCTAGTGTCGAAACGTATTTTAACATAATATTTGATTGATTTGCAGCCAAAATTTATTTGAAATTGTACAGTTTTGAGAACAAAATGTAAGTTGTTTAGTCATTCAGTTAAAAATTTATATACAAAAGTGTAAAAAAATATTTTAACAAACAATTATAATGAAAAATAATACTAAAAATTTATATAGAAAAAATTATAAAAACAAATTATATTGAAAAACTTTAGACAGTTGTATTGAAAAAATACTACACAAATTAAATTGAAAAAATACTAAATAATTAATTTATTTGGGAAAAAACTTTACATGAAAATCATATTATTGATGTTTGTTTTTTTTTAATTATTGATTTTCTTTTCAAAAACGATTTAAATAGAAAAAACTTAACATGAAAATCATATTATTGATGTTTGATTTTTTTTAAATATTGATTTTTCATTCAAATATTAATTATTTTTAATAATTATATTAATGCTTTTTTTTAAATATTTTTTTTAATATTTGAGCATTCAAAACTTGACTAAAAATAATATTTTTGTACTTAAATTTTGAACTCAATGATGACACACATATAGTTCTCGAAACGTACAATTAATAAATATTATTTTCGGCTTGTAAATTATCAAATATAAATATATATATATATATATATATATATATGTATGTATATATATAAAGATGCATGTATATAGTTAAATATTTTACATATATTCTAAGAAAATTATTTATAATAAATTTTAAAGTATTATATTAAACAAAGATCAACAATTGAAAATATTAAAAAAAAATTATACAAAATCCGTGCGGTGATATAAAATATATTTTTGAATAAAAAATTAAGAGTTTTAAATAAAATACATAAATTTAAAAAAATTAAGTTTTGCATAAAACTGTAAAACATGATATTTTGAGTTAAAAATTCACTATAGCGTTTTTTAGGATAAATTTTTGATATTTTTTTAAGGATATAAATCGAGTAATAATGGTTTTAGGGTTTTTTGACCTTAGACAATGTTAAAGATAATTTAATTTTGTACAAATTTTCCAAATACATCATTCATATCAATCGAATGGTTTAAAAGTTATAAACGATTTTATAAAGAAATGCACTCGACGTTGGGGGAAACACTAGTGGTAGAAATAAACTACAAAGTTCAATATCGAAAAGTTAAAAATACTGTTGAGTTCTACTGGTGAAATTCTACTTGAGTTTTGTAAAAAAAATTCTTAAAATGACGTTTTGATATTTTTTTCTTCAAAAGTGTTGTACTTTCAAAAAACAAAAATAATATGAATCAAAAAAAATTTATATTTTTATATTTTTGTTAAATTTTGTAATTTTAATTTTAGCGACAAAGAAAGATCAATTTTATCAATTTTCCTCAATTAATAAAAATGTTGTGTATTTTTTTCTCAAATGTTTTTTTATCAATTTTCAATTGTTGATCAATTGTTTAAAAAAAAAATTAAATCAGGTACAAATTATGAATATGGAAATAGGCCTACGTAAGATTATATATATAAATGTTTTTAACAGTATAATAAAATTGTTTATATGTTATATATATATGAAAAAAAAGTTGTTTTATTTACAAACTATCATACATTCATCATTTTTCATTCATTCATTCATTATCATATAATTGATCGACAGGCCTATATATATTATTCATTAATAATATTTTATTATCAAATCGGATTTTCTGGCTGAAATATAAACTTTTTTCCTTCGGCTTTGTTTTTCGGGTATTTAATAAAATTAAAAAAAGTTATTTTTTTGCATTGGAGTATATTCAGTATAATTTAACTTATCCTTAAAAGAATATATTTATATCTATATTTATATTTATAATATGCATACATTTATTGAGTCACAATAATATTTTAATATTATTTTTATTTATATTTTATAATAGTACGGGTTCACTAGGCTCGAATGGAATGTTCTGATATATTTTATTTATTTTTATAATTAAATTTAATTTGTCTTACAGACTACAACAATTATAATAACATTAAGAATAATATTATAAGTTCAAGCTCAATAATTGATTAAGGTGAGATTTTTTTTAAATACATTTTTTGGGGTTTTATTAAATATTTAAGTCGGTTGGAAAGCAATTTTATATGAAGAAATTTTTACTGGTTTTTAATAATTATTAATAGAATGCTTTAATATGGTCATTTAATAAGATCCAAAATTATTTTACCATTTTGAGGCAAATTTCTAAAATTGAATTCATATTTTTTTATATTTAGGCCTTTATGGTTAATTCTTATTAAATATTGATTCAAACATTATAAATTTGTCAAGGTATCGAATTTTTAACAAAAAAGATTTAAAATTTAAAATTTATGATTGTAAATTTCAAATATGAAACTCATAAATTTTCATTAAAAAAATCATTAACAGGATTCTATTTTACAATAGTGTAATATTCTTCATTCACTAAAAATGTATAAGTAAAATCAAATTTTACAATATTTAAAAAATAATTAGAAAAAAATAATACATCAAATTTTACATTTTCAAAAAACTCAAATATTACAGAATTTAAATAAAAATATTTATAAACATTCCTAAGAAAATTAAATTGTACATTTTTAAAAAGCTCAAATTTTATGGAATTTTAAACTATTTTTCAAGAAGTAACAAATTTTGCATTTGTTAAAAAAACTTTAAATTTAACAGATTTTACAAATTTTCAAAAATAATCATAAATTTTTCAAATTTAAGATAAGTTTTGCTATTCAAAAAAGAGTAAATATAACATTTTCAAATAAATATATATAAAAGATTTAAAAAAAATCGTGAAAATAATATTTGAGAATTTACAAAGAAAAAAATCATAAAAATGAAAATATAAATAAAATTTAACAGATTTCTTCAGAAAAATAATGAAGTTTTATGATTTTCAATAAAAGCCAAATTTTACAAATAATGTTATATTCAAAAACAAATTTAAATTTTAGAAATTTGCCTTTTTTCATCTGGTTTAGAAAAACAAAATTGCTTTCCAAACATTGCAATTAAAATTAAAAAAATGCAAAATAGTTTAAAAGGCGAGTATTTTAAAATTAAATCTCATTAAAATTTTTATTTGGTTGAAACCATTTTTTACTATTAAAATTAAAACCAAAAATTAAAAAAAAACATATATAATACATAGTACTAGACATCCTAATTTCAACAAACTATTTCTAAAATTTTTGAAAAAATTACAAAAAAAAACTATTAAATTTAATAAAGAAAAGAAAAAGTTAAGAAAATAATAATAAAAACATATTTAAAACAGTAAAATTGTACAAAATTTTCATAAAAATTCAAAGTTTAATTAAAAACTGTTATTACATTATGTAAATTTATTTAAAAGAATTTAAAATTGTCGAAATAAATTAATAATTTATTAAAAAATCAATATTTGCAAAAAAATCAATTAAGGTCCCATTATTCTTAAAACAGAAATTTTATAAAAATTTTGAAAAAAAGTTACAAATCTTACACATTTTCAAATGCTCAAATTTTGCACAATTAAAAAAAATGCAATAAAATGTAAAATTTTATGAAATTTCCACAAAATGTCTAGTTTTTCTCTAAGAACTCTCATTTTGGAATTTAGAGTATTTCAAAATAAAAATCAAATGAAAAACTTTAAATTTAACAGATTTTACAAATTTTCAAAAATAATCCTAAATTTTACAAATTTAAAATAAAATCAAGTTTCAATAGCATTTCAAAAAGTAGTTAATATAAAATTTTATGATTTTTTTGTCAATAAGTTAAATTTTACGAAATTTTCTAATAACAACTAGTTTTATATTCTATAAAATAGAAATCAAATCAAATCAAAATTGCTTAAAATACCAATTTTATGAATTTTTTGCAAATAAGTGAAATTTTGAAATATAAAATTTTATGAATTTTTTTGATAATAAGTGACGTTTTAGGAAATTTTCTAAAACAACTAGTTTTAAATTTTATACAATAAAAATCAAATAAAATCAAAATTGATTAAAAAAGACAATTTTATGAATTTTTTGCAAATGAATGAAATTTTAAGGAATTTTCTTATAACTCTATTTACATTTTATAAAATGAAAATCAAATAAAATCAAAGTTGCATTAAAAAGAAAAACAATTTTACGAAGTTAAATTTTACGAAATTTTCTAATAACAACTAGTTTTAAATTTTATAAAATAAAAATCAAATCAAATCAAAATTGCTTAAAATACCAAATTTATAAGATTTTTGCAAACAAATGATATTTTAAAAAAATTACTTATAACTCTATTTATATTTTATAAAATATAACTCTAATTTTATAGAATTAAAAAAATAATGAATTTATAAAATTTTTGGGCAAAATAAAAATTTACAGGATAGAGTTGTACTATGTACAGTAGGCTAATAAAAAAATAAAAACATCTACCAATTGTAATAAAATTTTAACATTTTTGCAAATGTATATATATATATATATATATATATATATCTGAACCATGCCTTCTTTTTCCCTCTAACGTTTCGGAGAAGGGGATTCCCCTTCCTCAGAAATTATTGATACAAAAACTATAAAAGGATGAAACATTAATTCGTAATTACAGTATTAGTTCGAACTTACTAAAGTGAACATCTAATAATTAAAAATAATTTTCAGTAAATGTGCAATTTAATTTTGTTTTTTGAGTGCATGGCGAAAAAGAATTAGTTATACAGGTAAGAAGTTAATTCTTACTATTTTAAAATGATTAAATAAATAGGGAAAAAAATTTAGTTATATAGGTAAGAAGTAAACTCTTACAATTTTTAAAATAAATAAATAAATGTATAATTTTTGGCAAAAAAAATATTTAGTTATACAGGTTAAAAGTTAATTCTTACAATTTTTAAGTAATTAAATAAGTGTTTGAATTTTTGTTATTTTATTATCAATAGTTTCTGAAAAGGGATTTTCCATATTCTCCAAGCGTTGAATAAAATTTCTGAAAAATTTATCAAATATTTTTTTTGAGGGCAAAAAGAGGTTTCTGCATATATATATATATATATATATAATCATGATTATATATATATATATATATATATATATATATATATATATTATAAAGCCAAAACATTTCTTAAAACTAGACAAAAAATTTTCATCTAAAAATCTTATTATACACTTATAAAGAAATATTTAGGTGGTTCAACAATTCGTCTTTGTCTTTCAAATCATTCCTTATATATAAATAATTATAATTAATTACATAATAATTTCTTCATAATTATTATAATTTCTTAAACGTAAATAATTATAATTAATTAAAAAAATATATCATCAGACTTTAAGAAATAAAAAAGACTCCTTTTCATCATCACTTTAATAATAATTTATGTTAGTAGTAAAATAAATTTTATTTTTTCGACATCACATAATATTTTTAATATTCGTTGAAATTTATGTTTATAAGGATTTATGTTTATAATTTAAGGTGGTCCTTAATATGGACATTTTCGGAATTTCTTTGGTCCCAAGGGCTCAAACGCTTCCAAAATAATAAAACAAAATTCTCTGAAAGTTTTAGCTCTTAAAATTTTAACATTTAGATAGTCCGCAATTCAATTAAAAGTTTCATATATTCACTATTAACATATGTCATTAAGTAAATTCTTGCGCCATCTGTGAAAGCAGACTTGTAATTTCGATGGCAATTTATTATTGATAATTTGAGTGTCTACATCACCAATTAAATAAATATTTTGCTGGAAAATTAATTTTGTTAATAGTTTTATAAATATTTTTAAGTGTCATTATATTTGAGTTCACAAATGGCGCAAGAATTTACTTAATAAACTTTTAATTGAATTGCGGACCATCCAAATGTTAATATTAAGAGCTAGAATTTTCAGAGAATTGTTTTTTATTATTTTGGAAGCATTTGAGCCCTTGGGAGCAAAGAAATTCGAACATGTCCATATTAAGGACCGCCCTGAATTATGTATAAACCAATATCTTCATAGTAATGATTTGATTCAGTAACACAATTACAAAATTATTTAAAGTATTGATACTTGTACAAATTTTTAAGTAAAGCATAAGTATTAAAATAATCAGTATTTAATAATTATATTTTATTATGCTATGCACTATTAAAACAATTTATAGTTCGAAGCACTACGGCTCTAAAACAAATTTGCATTCAAAAATATCTTTTCAATAACACTAGAGACAAAACAATTTTATTTGTTGATAAGAGCTTCAATGCAAAAATATATATAAAGCCATTAGGGCACTTCTCGTTTATAGAACTATGGGTCATTTCAAGAAATTTTGGCGAAGAAACTCAAAAGTGAAATTCCATAATTGAAATACAACATGTAAAAAAATCTTTTATTGTCCAAATGAACTCTTGAAAATATTGTAAATCTATGAAGAGTTATTTGAAAGAGAAAGTAAACTTAGAACAAATGCTTTACTCTGTATTAGTGTTTTCAGCATATCACAGATGGCGCTAGTGTGCTTCAAATTCAGCGTTTGTTTTAAGACACATTTTCCCTAGATATAGTACACGTACTTTAAACGTTCAAGTACCAATTTCATATATTGAAATATATCTTTCTTCAACGAAATTTTCTTATTATATTTTCTTACAACATATTTGTGATTTGTTGAAAATATATTTCAAACGCGTATATTTTGTTCTCATTCCATTTAGTCAAATTTATCAGGTTCATCTTTTCTTTAGTATATATTTATATGAATCTTATCCTAGAATTGAACCTAAGGGTAAATTTACGTGCTACGGTTGGTGGCGACCTCTATGATGTACTGAAAGAATTAAAATTGATGTAATTTCAAAGCGGCCGTGTTTTCCATCTAGTTATACTTGTTTATCTATGGTTAAGGACAAGTTTTGGTAGTGGTCTTATGAACAAGATCATTTTTCTCACAGGCCTATAATATTTCAAGGTATTTGCCTTAATTATCAACTCTATAACCGTGCAAAGTTTTATAAGACGAGTAAATATAAAATTCTCATAAGTTAATAGGGAATGAAAAATAATTTTTGTGTCGAAATTTACTGCCGAGCTATGGTTTCTTCGACAAAGTTTCTTGAAATGGCTCTTAGAACCAAGTGATGCTCTAATGGCATATATTTAATAATAATACATCTTTATTATTCCATACGTTTCGACGTAAAATTCTATGTTATCGTCAGTCGATATGAATTTTTCAGACAATAATCTGACACAATATAGTATTGAAATGTAACAATTTTTACAAAATAATTAAAATTTCAGTAAAAAGACTTTCTGATTTCTATGCTTCTTCAAAAAAAATTATATAAAAAATTTTGTATTGACTGATGATGACTAAATAAAGAATGAGGAATAATAAATATGTCAAACAAATCTTTACATTCTCATTTTTACATCGCATATATATATTAGGGTGGTCCTTAATATGAATATTTTCGAAATGTCTTTACTCCCAAGGGCTCAAACGCTTCCAAATTGATAAAAGAAAATTCTCTGGAAGTTTTAGCTCTTAATATTGACTTTAAGATAGTCCGCACTCCGGCCAAAGTTTCTCGGTTAATACTTATTTTATAAAATTATCAAATTTTTGTTGTATGATCAAAATAAGCAAATACAATGTTATTCTCAAAATTTTGATGCACTTGTCGCTAAGTTATAAAATTTTAAGAAACAAATGGAATTTCACCCATGTTATTTTTATAAGAAACTTTGATTGAATTGCGGACTATCTAAAAGTTAATATTAAGAGCTAAAACTTTCAGAGATTTGTTTTTTATCGATTTGGAACCATTTGAGCTCTTGGGAGCGAAGAAATTCGAAAATATCCATATTAAGAACTACGCATATTAACAGTCTAATAATCGGGCATCAATGAAAAAAAGAATGTTTTAAAGATTTTATTTTATATCCATACGTTTCGACTCTAATCCTAGACTTCATTCAATGAAAAAAAAAATATTTTAGTGTTAAATACACAAAAACATAATTTAAGTCTCTAACTATTTTTTACAAATAATACATATATTGCACTCTTACTACTTTATGATAATTTAGTGTTAGCATAATTGTGAAATGTTGTTTTAATTACAAGTTTAATGTTTAATACCATTAATTTCTGAATTTTCTGTATTTAAAACTAAAATAACAATTTTTCCACTGAATGAAGGCTAGGATTATAGTCGGAACGTATGGAAGTAAAATAATAACTAATTTTTTTAAAAAAATGTTTTTTTCATAATGCCTAATTATTAGACTTTGTTAATACATATGTCAATATTAAATTCAGAATCATACAAATATATAGGGTGGTCCTTAATACGGACATTTTCGAATTTCCGTGCTTCCAAAAGGCTCAAACGCTTAAAAATTAATAGAAAAAAATCCTCTAAAAGTTTTAGCTCTCAATATTAACATTTAGATAGTGCGCAATTCAATTAAAAGTTTCGTATATTCATTATTAAGTAAATTCTTGCGCTATCTGGGAAAGCAGACTTGTAACATTGATGGCAATTTATTACTGATATTTTGAGTGTCAAAATCACCAATTAAATAAATATTTTTTTGCAAAATTATAATTTTGATGCCATGATGAATAAATATTTCGTTAAACAGCCCACATGGATTTAATTACTTTTTGAAAATCACAATTTTTTTTAAAAAAAAATTGATACATTTTGAAAATACTGATATTTCTTGAAAACTAGAATTTTTTTGAAAGTTTTGAAATTTCTCGAAAGTTTATGATACCCATTCATGTCGGGTGTTCCATGTCTGATTTTCGACCGACAAATGGCATTTTCTAAATTTTTTTCTGGATCTCCGAAACTGCTGATTCTACCTTTGCAAAAATTTAATTAATTTTTCATACCGTCAATATAAATAAAATATTTTTTTGAATCATGTAAATCGGATGCCGTCTTCTCCCAAAAACTTAATTGCCATTTCCTGCATTCTTTGTTCTGTATCTCCAAAACGGCTGAACCTGCCTTTGACAAAAACTAATCAGCACGTCTTGGAATCGAATGTTTTTTTTTCATTTTACATAATTCAAATCCACGTGGAAGGAAAATTGTACACATACATACATTTACACACACACATTAATTTTTTTCTAAGGTATGCCAATATGTTCAGAAACCTCTGAAACGTAAAGATATGCAAAAAAAATTCGTTTTCGATTTTTAGACAATTACTGTAACTTACCCTACGAGGAGTTAAAAATAATTTCTTGTTTTGTCATGGTAATTAGAGGTTAAGTGTTATAAGTGGCATAATATTTGAGTGCACAAATGCTATCACAGATGGCGCAAGAATTTACTTAATAATGAATATACGAAACTTTTAATTGCATTGCGGACTATCTAAATGTTATTATTAAGAGCTAAAACTTTCAGAGAATTGTTTTTTATCAATTTGGAACCATTTGAGCCTTTGGGAGCAAGGAAATTCCAAAAATGTCCGTATTAAGGACCACCCTAATATATATATATATATATATATATATAACACAAAGTAAAAAAATATACATGAAGCTACAATATCGAAGCAAACCTAATAAGTATTAAAGTAACTTCCATCTCAATACTCAACATATAATCTATATTCATTATCATAATAATTAACAATTATTGTTAAATACATAACAATCTGATTTCACACATCGAACCCCTTATCAATCTCTTACATCCCTTAACTGCCGAACATGTTCTGTTGCGCAGAATCATTTTCAAAATCGCTCCAAGCATTATTCAGCTCCATAAAAATCAACTTAGCAATATTCTCATTATCCGTGCCCATCTGCTTATCAGGATGAACTGCCAGGCAGGCTTTTCTGTAAGCTTTTCTTACATCTCCTGCAGAAACCAGGGTATGCATTTCGCATTTTGTCCATCTACAACCCTCCCAGACGACTGTGTGCAGGGAACAGAGTAAAGCTCGGATGTTCCCGGTTTTTCCTTCAGTCCATTCAAGGATTTTTAGACGTTCAGGATCTAATTCCCGTACTAGTTCTTCTTTTCTCATGTCGTTTATGGTTCGAGGAGTGTTTTGGGTTTTTTGGGCTGTGAAAGTGTAGCCTTGGGAGCCTAGAAGATCCCCGAAGACGTCGGTGGATGTCGGTTTTGGTTTGCAGTTACCGCCACTTTGTTGCTGGTTTGGTGACACTGTTTCGAAGTGGGAACGACTGTAGTCTGGTCCTGCAAGGAAATTGATAAGTTGGTAAAGGTAAAAGAAAAGTTTGAGTTTTTGCCAGAAAATACGTTTTGCTTATTGTAGATTTTCTTGGGTCGTTCTGAATTGGTGCTACGCTATTTTGGTACTAGCAAATGGAATTTTGATGAGCTCTTCAGGACGCACCGTTTGTACTACAATCTTGTAATTCAGATATGTTATTCTTCAAAGTGTCTATTATGACAACAAATACTAAAACCGATAGGTTTACTAACAATATTTTGAATTAAAAATGATTTTACCGATCGATGTTATGTGTGAGGTGTGATTATGAACGATAATTTATGGTTGAATTAACTCTCGGTGGATTAATCTTTTTAGAGAGCTAGCTCTACAGGACGCACCGCTTGTACTATAGCCTTGTAATTCAGATATTTTATTCTTCAAAGTGTCCATTATGACAACAGATACTAAAATCCATAGATTTTCTAACAAATTAAGAAAGATTTTACCCATGAATGTTATATATGGGTGAAATAACTTTCAATGTAATATCATTTTCGAGGATTAATATTTTCAAAGAGCTCTGCAGGACGCACCGCTTGTACCACAATATTGTAATTCGGATATGCCATTCTTTAAAGTGTCTATTTTGACAACACATACTAAAATCAATAGGTTTTCTAACAATATTTTGATTTAAAAAATATTCTACCTATAAATGTGAGTATATGGGTGAAATGACTCTCAGTGAATTAAGTTTTTCAGAGAGCTCTACAGGACGTACCGCTTGTACAACAACCTTGTAATTTAGATACATTATTCTTCATAGTGTTTATTATGACAGCAAATACTAAAATCAATAAGTTTTCTAACAATATTTTGAATTAAAAAATATTTTGCCCAAAAATGTCATATATGAGTATATAGGTGAAATGAATCTTAGTGGATTAAAATTTTCAAAGAGCTCTTCAGGACGTACCGCTTGTACTATAACTTTGAAATTTAGATATATTATTCTTCAAAGTGTCTATTTTGACAACAAATACTTAAATCAATAAGTTTTCTAACAACTTTTTGAACTAAAAAATATTTTACCTAAAAGTCTTATATATGGGATGGTATATAGGTAAAATGTCTCTCGGAAAAATTGAATTTTCAAAGAGCTCTTATTTGTACTACAATCCTTGTAATTTAGATATGCCATCCCTCAAAGTGTCTATTTTGACCACAAATATTAAAATCGAAAGATTTTCTAACAACTTTTCGAATTAAAATATATTTTACCTACGAATGTATATATGGGTGAAATAACTCTCAGTGGTTTATTATTTTCAAAGAGCTTTCAGGATGTACCGCTTATACTACAACCTTGTAAGTTAGATATATCATTCTTTAAAATGTCTATTATGACAACAAATACTAAAATCAATAAGTTTTCTGACAACTTTTAATTTTAAAAATATTTTACCTAAGAATGTCATATTTGAGTATATTGATGAAATGATTCAGTGGATTGATATTTTCATTTATTATCGATCTTATTTTCATCAATCGGGTTTGAGTTTCGTGACTTAATATAAATTTCTTTTTCTTAAAACAATAACTCATTATTCTAATCACTGTTTAGTAATCAAATCCTACTTTCATTATAGGTGCTACGAATAATCGACTTATATATATTTTAATAACATACCAATGTTTATACAATTTCGTTATCAGGTAATTTTATTTGTGAAACTAGTTTTGTTTGAAAAATATTTTGAAATGGATATAAATGTTATAAAAATGAGTCATGAGCCTTAACATGATATTATTTTATGCTTATCGTGACTAACATAATACAATTTGATTAATGATAAAAGAATTTTTATTTTATATTACAAAAACTAGTTGGAACAAGAGATTTTCAATCAAATCATTTGTAATTCAAAAAGTTGTTAGAAAATCTTTTAATTTTAGTATTTCTTGTCATAATAGACACGTTTAAGAAAAACATGACTGAATTACAAAGTTGTAGTACAAACGGTGTGTCATGTAGAGCTCTTTGAAAATATTAATCCACTAAGTAGCTTTTCACCCATATACTCATATATGATATTCTTGGATAAAATATTTTTTAATTCAAAATATTGTTGGAAAACCTATCAGTTGTAGTATTTCTTGTCATAATAGACACTTTGAAGAATAATATATTCAAATTACAAAAATGTAGTACAAGCGGTGCGTCCTGTAGAGCTCTTTGAAAATTTTAATCATCAGTCATTCTATCCATACTTTGCATTTATTTATAAAATCGCTTTTGTAACAAAATATTGTTAGAAAACCTATCAATTTTTAAGTTTTATCTTATAATAGATATTTTAAAGTATAATATATCTTAATTACAAGTTTGTAGAGCGAACGGTGCGTCCTGTAGAGTTTTTTGAAATTATTAATCTTCTGAGAGTTATTTCACCCTAACAATCCTTTACATCTGTAGATAAAATATTTATTAATTCAAAAATATGTTAGAAAATCTATCGATTTTAGTATTTGTCGTCATAATAGACACTTTGAGGTATAACATCTGAATTACATGTTTGTAGAGCGAACAGTGCATCCTGTAGAGCTCTTTGAAATTATTAATCTTCCTAGAGGCATTTTGCCTATTGAGTTTATCATTTATAATTAAACTTTACATATAAGTAAAACCTATAGAAAAAATATTTTTTAAATCAAAATTTTGTTAAAAAACTTATTAATTTTAGTATTTGTTCTCATAATAGACTCTTTGAAGAATAAAATATATGAATTGCAAGGTTGTAGTATAAGCGGTACGTCCTGAAGAGCTCTTTGAAAATATTAATCTTCCTAGAGGCATGTCGCCCATTGATTTCATTGTTTATAAGCAAACTTTACATATAAGACATTTACAGATAAAATATTTTTTAAGTCAAAATTTTGTTAAAAAACTTATTAATTTTAGTATTTGTTATCATAATAGACACTTTGAAGAATAACATAAATAAATTTCAAGGTTGTAGTACAAGCGGTACGTCCTGTAGAGCTCTTTGAAAATATTAGTCTTCCTAGAGGCATTTAGCTCATTGATTGTATCATTTATAAATACATTTTACATATAAGTAACACTTATAGATAAAATATTTTTTAATTCTAAAAGGTGTTAGAAAACCTATCAATTTTAGTATTTGTTTTCACAATAGAAACTTTAAAGAATAATATATTTAAATTTCAAAATTGTAGTGCAAACGGTACGTTCTGTAGAGCTCTTTGAAAATATAAAAATTCATACAGGCATTTTGCCTATTGATTTGGTCGTTTATAAGCAAACATTACATATAAGACAACTATAAATAAAATATTTATATATAAGCTTTATATATAAGACATTTATAGATGAAATATTTTTTAATACAAAATTTTGTTTAAAAAGTTATCGATTTTAGTATTTGTTATCATAAAAGATACTTTAAAGAATAATATATTTAAGTTACAAGGTTTTAGTATAAACCGTGCGTCCTGTACAGCTCTTTGAAAAAACGTAAAATTTTGACTATGACATATACATTTTTACCAATTTGGTGTCAAACGATTCAGAATGATTTAAAATGTAAAGAAAACAAAACTAAAAACAACAAATTTGATCTTCTGGCAACTACATAAACTTTTTCTTTAGCAAGTTAAGAGTGTAAGATTCTTTGTTATACTTGTACAATATTTTTACTGTTACTTACAATAAGTTACTTTTATTACAATTATATATTACTATTATTACCTGTTCCATCTCTAGGGCTCCGTACAGGTGTAGTAGGTGCATTATGTGGTGATCTGCCTCCCGGTGTCTGATTGTGATGAGAAGGACTCGAAAATTGAGTAGATCTAGGGCTAGTTCCAGCAGACTGTGCACTCCCCCAGGACGTATTCAATCCTGCAGATAAATTACCCAAATCTGCAAAAGGATCTTTAGTTTTCTGTTTCTCGTTTTGCTTGTTGTTGCTGTTCGATTGGACTAGATTCTTTAGTTATTTTTGGCTTAAGCAATTCAGTATCATTGGCAGAGTCCCCGAAACCGAATGGATCGAAAGTGTTGCTTTGTCCATTTGATGGTTGATTGTTGAACGTATCACCAGCTAAAAAGTCAAATGTGTTTTGTTTGGTGTTTGGTTCTCCTAATATGTCGTTCAAGGGGGTAAAAGATTCGTTCAAATCATTTCCTAGTCCCAAAAAGTCCACGTTTTCTTCAACAACTACATTGTCTTGTGTATGTTGTACATCGTTTTGGTTAAGATTCAGTAAATCTGATACGGCTTCTTTGGGTGGTTCAGGAGTGCTGTTTCTGGACAAATTTGGTGTAACGGGTCTTGGTGGAGCTGGTCGTACAGGTTTCATAGCTGGTGGCGCTGGCCTTGGTGGTGCAGGTTTAGAAACAAAATTATCAACGGTTTCTTCACATTCCAATTGCGACCCGAATAAAACTGTTGAATCCCTTGGTGCTTTTGTGCTCGTCCAGGGTGGATTACGAGTTGGTGGTCTTTCACTATCACCTACAAATACACTTAAGGCAAGACAAAAACCATTTGGCACAATTTCACCAGACCCACCATCTGCTAAATAATCCAAATCTGATTTACTAAACTTTAAATTCGTTTCTTCTTCTGATATAAAACCAGTATGCAGTTGTAATTGACATACTTTAACCCCATTAGGACGCCCCATACCACCAAGACTGTTCCGGGCGTGTAAAAGTGTTATTGTGATGTCTCCACAAACAGTTACATTTAATTGTATCGAAGCCCTACCTTCGGTATGAGAATACAATCTCATTTTATCATAATCTTGTAAAGTACTTAATATAACTTGGTCGTTACAAGTGACTTCTATAAAAGGTCTGATACCGTCTCGGTGTTTAGTAGACCTGGGTATCGGACATATGTTCACAGAAACTAAAGTTACCGGTTTATGATGCGGAATAACAGGTGCAGGGCTTATAACTTCACTTAAATAATATAAATAACGTAATTGTGATGGTTGCATATTAGGTGGCATACGTTTTACTGCAAACATTTGCAGAGCATCTTCAGGAACCGACACAAGCCCTGCATAAAGCAACAAAGCGCAGAAAAACGTTGATGAAATAGATTTACCATCAGGACATTGTATTATTATAATATGTTTCTCATCGTGTCTTAAAAACCCGTACATATCCTCACTTACCGAATACAAATGTGCTAAATCAGACACACAAGGTGATCCATGTGAGTGCGAGAAGCCTGCTTCTATTACCCGTACAGGAGGTGCTAGACGTGGGGTACCTCTTGGACCTAGATTATACACACTTATCGTATTAGGCTGATGTCGAGTCTCAAAAAATATCTTAACATCCTCGATACTATTGGTTTTGTAAGCACTTTCCAAGCCTTCTGAAGGACACGGCATGACAATAATCCTGCTGGTGACATAAGTAATATCCAAATCATTCCTGGCAATAGTTTGTTGTACAGATTGCATCACTTTAGAAGAAGTATCTTTTAAGTTTTTTAGAAAACTCCCGGCGCCTCCTTTAATAGAAGAAAACAAACCGGAGCCTGTTCCGCCCCCAGGCCGACCAGAAGGTTCATTATTCATCATATTTGGGTGCCTTGAGGGGCTTTGCGAAGGTCGAGGGGGCGGTATGTTAGAACGTGGAGGTTGCATAATTATTTATACAAGTTGAAAAAACATGTAAAGATCCAGTTTCAATCCGATGACGTGCGGATTTGATTTTTTCACTTATCATGAATTATACCTGACATTTATTTGATTTGAATAGACACGTTTTGTTATTTCACAAGTTACTTTTCTGGTTTTATATCGATTGATTTGACGGTTTTATAAACATTTTTAGTTATAATGTATTTTACAAAGCAAAGTCATTACGAGAACTGTCAACAACTGTCAAGTTGCTGTCATTTTAGTCGCGGTCTGAAGTTGGCGTTAGGAGGAATCGGGCAACACTTGCGCAATAAAGGAAAGTTGAAAAACCGTTGGAATTTAAAAATGATATATGATCTTAAGACAAATTGCTGGAACTTCCTGATTTGTAATTAAATATTTGAGGTTAATAAAAAAATAATTAATAATCAAATAAAAATTGATCAATAAATTTCATCATTCTTATTTTAAAGATCTAACATAAATGTTTATGTTTAGGCGACGACCTTCATATTATTTTGGTTTTTAAAAAATCTGAAATTTGAAAAAATCAAAAATTTGTTTTCTTTGTTTTTTTCACAACATTTCAAAACTTAAGAATTTATTTATTTTTTAAAAATTTAACTAATGCGATATTTATTTTTGATATTTTTTAATTTTGAAAAGTTTGAAATGTTTGAAATTTTTTAAAAAGTTTGATTGATTTTTTTTTAAATTCAAAGTTTGTGAGAATTCTGAAAAAAATCGGATAATTAAGAAAATCAATCATTTGTTTTGGTTGGAATACTTTCCAATGTTTTTAAAAGAATGTATGAAATATTGTAATTTTTGGAACAACTTTATACATTTTTCAAAATTTCAATAAAATCGACATCTTTTACATTTCTTAAAAACCTTGAATTTTTTTAAGTTGAAAATGTTTCCAAATTCTGAAAAATATCGGAAATTTATGAAAATCAAATATTTGTTACAGTTGGAATTTTTCACAACATTTCAAAACTTATGAATTTCTGAAATATTGTAATTTTTAAGACAACTTCTTACATTTTTCAAAATTTTAATATTTTCTATAATCATTTTATACATTTTTAAAAAATGATTTTTTTCCAAATTTGAAGTTTTTTAAAAGCTTTCAATTAATTTTAAAAAAATGGAAATTTAAAGATGTTTTTTCAATGTTTTCAAAATTTTAAAACTTCATAAGAATTACTGAACAATTGTAATTTTTAGAACTATTTTATTTATTTTTAAAAATTTTAATAAAACCGATTTTCATTTCCGATATTTTTTAATTTTAAAAATATTGAAATTTTTTAGATTTCTTATAAAAACTATTTTCTTTTTTAAATTGAAAGTTTTTCCAAATTTTGAAAAAAAACGGAAATTTGAGAAATTTAAAATTTTATTTTTTTTGGGATTTTGTTTCAGTATTTTGAAACTTGAGAAAGTCTGAAATTTTTAGGACTAGGAAACAACCTTATATATCTTTCAAAAAATTTATGAATTCGATATTTAAAAAAAAATTATTTTGAGAATGTTGAGATTTTTTAAAAACTTCGGTTGAATATTTTAAACTATATTGAACGCTCTTGAAAATTTAAAAAAACACGAAAATTTAAAAAAATAAAAAATTTGTCTTTGTTGGATTTTTTTCAACACTTGTCTATACTTTCCTCAAAAAATTATCATTTCTCTATACCGTCAATACAAGTAAAATGATTTTTGAATCATTCAAATCGGACACTCCGTTATCTCAAAAACTAAATTCCCATTTTTGGCACTTTTTGCTTCGTGTCACCAAAACGGCTAGGCCTGCCTTTGGCAAAAACTAATCAGCACGTCTCTTTATCAGTGGCAATCGAATGTTTTTTTTAATATTCAAATCAGTTGTATTATTTTAAAAAAAATAGAATTTCAAAAAAAAAACAAGTATTTGTTTATATTGGATTTTTTTTCAAAATTTTTAGAACTATTTTATTTATTTTTTAACATTAATAAAATCGATACTCATTTTCGATATTTTTTTAATTTCAAAAATAATGAAATTTTTCTTTCTTTTAACAATTTCTTATAACAATTTCATTTTTTTTTAAATCGAAAGTTTTTCCAAATTTTGAAAAAAAACGGAAATTAAAAAAAAAAACAAAAATGTGGTTTACTTGGATTTTGTTTCAACATTTTGAAACTTAAGTTTTGTGATTTTTAGAACTAGTAAATTCGATATTTTTCAAAAAACCGTGAAATGATTTTTTTTATTTTGGTTGAATATTTTAAATCATGATAAAAGTATTTAGAAATTTGAAATAATCAAAAATTTGTTTTTGTTGGAATTATTTTTACTACTACTTTTACTTTTACTACTTATACTTTTCTCAAAAATTTTTTAATCATTTTTGTTTTTTAATGTTTTTTTAATCATTCAAATCGGTTGTTCAGTGTTCGCGAAATCGTCGAGGAAAATTTGTATCCGCACACACAGAGACACACACATACAAATTTTATAAGGTATGCCAAAATGTTCAGAAACCTCTGAAACGTAAAAATACATAAAAATGTTCATTTTCGATTTTTTTGCGATTACTATAACTTACCTTACGGGAAGTTAATAGTACTTTTATATTACTTGTGAACCAAATTTTATTATTTAAAAACCACAAAAGAGTGCTAATACAAAACATACAACAAAAATCTAAAAAAAATCCAAAAAATATTATATAAAAAACAACTTGTAAAAAACAACAATCAATCAATTACTACATCCTTGGTCTTTTATTCGGCGGCGGTTGCTGTTTGCGAATTCCGTATCCTGCAAGGGCTAAAGAAATCAGGACGAAGGCCAAAAGGGCCACATAGCCTGTTCTGTAAACTTGAGGGATTGTTAAAAATCTTCCACTGTCCCATAATAGATGTCGAATTCCTAGGCACATGTGATAGACGAAGGGAAGGACCAGCATCAGTTTCATGGCGTATATACCGGTGTTCTCCAATTTCCAACCTAAAAGAATAGAAAAAATAACTAGTGGTGTATGGCATCGTGCCTTAAGGCAAATTGCTGGAACATCCCGTGCCGTAATGAAATATTCGAGAAATTTCAAACGTTTTCAAATATATTATTACAAATACTGTAATTGTTTCATTATTTTTGCTATCTTTGTTATATCTGAGCAAATCAAATGTAAATCATAAATCATAAATCAATTTATCTCTAGAACATTAACAAACGTCATTTCATTTCGCATTCAATTTAAAAAAAAAATAGTTTCCTAATTTGCACAAATTTGAAAAAGTGCTCCCGTACAGTCACAGTCTAAACGCATTTGCAAATAATTCTGTACGATATTCTCACTTATACTGTGCTTAGCTTGGCGGCATTTTCACATTTTTCAATAGTTTTCTTTCAAAATTGGAAAAGTGCTCCAGTACATAAACAGTTTAAGCGCACCTGGGTAAACATTTGTACCAGAATGGCGCTTAGACTGTGCTTAGCCTGGGCAATTTTTTGAATTTTTGATCCAAAATTACAAAAATATTTTTTGAAAAAAAAAATTAGAAACAATTTTTTTCCAAAAGCAATTATTTTGTTGAAACAAGCAGAAAGTTATTTGAATCACTTAAATCGGACGCTTAGTTCTCTCAAAAACTGCTATTTTTTTAACATTTAGCTCTGTATCCAAACCCAAGAATGTCATATATGAGTATTCGGGTGAAATGACTCTCAGAGAATAATTATTTTCAAAGAGCTATACAGGACGCACTGCCTGTGGTAAAATCTTGTAATTTAGGTATGTCATTCTTCAAAGTGTCTATTATGACAACAAATACAAAAATCGATAGATTTTCTGACAAAATTTTGATTGAATAATGATTTTACATATAACTATCATATATAAATATATGGGTGTCAGTGTATTAAAAATATATATCTCTCATTGGATTACTATTTTCAAAGAGCTCTACGGGTACAGGTCGAACCAGTTGCATTAGAACCTTGAAATTTATATATTTTATTTTTCAAAGTGTTTATTATGATAACAAATACTAAAATCGATATGTTTTCTAACAACTTTTTGATTTGAAAAGGATTTTACCTATAAATGTCATATATGAATATACGAGTAAAATGACTCTTAGTAGATTAATATTTTCAAAGAACTCTGCAGGACGTACCGTTTATACCACAATCTTGTAATTTTGTGACATAATACCTGAAAGTGTCTATTATGACAACAAATACTAAAATCGATATGTTTTCTAACAACTTTTTTATTTAAAATATATTTTATCTAAGAATGCCATGTATGATGAGTATATGAGTGAAGTGACTCTTAGTCGATTAATATTTTCAAAGAGCTCTGCAGGATGCACCACTTGCACTAAAACCTTGTAATTCAGATATGTTATTCTTCAACATGTCTATTATGACAACAAATACTAAAATCGATAGGTCTTCCCACAACTTTTTAAATTAAAAATGATTTTATCTATAAATGATATTTATATATAGTTATAGCTGATTAAATCAGTGGGCGAAATGCCTCTCTAAAGATTGCTAATTTCAAGGAGCTCTACAGGACGAACCACATGCACTACAATCTTGCAATTCCGATATGTTATTCTTCAAAGTGTCTATTATGACAACAAATACTAAAATCGATAGGTTTTCTAACAACTTTTTGAATTAAAATACATTATACTTATGAATGACATTTATGAGTATACGGGTGGAATTACTCTCAGTGGATTACTATTTTCAAAGAGCTCTACCGGACGTACCGCTTGTACTAAAATCTTGCAATTGAAATGTAGTATTCTTCAAAGTGTCTATTATGACAACAAATACCAAAATCGACAGGTTTTCTAACAATATTTCAAAGTAAAAAATATTTTACCTAAGAATGTCATATATGAGTATACGGGTGAAATGTCTTTCAGTGGATTACTATTTTCAAAGAGCTCTACAGGATGCATCGTTCCTAATACAACCTCTTAATTTTGTGATATCATACCTCAAAGTGTCTATTATGATTCAAAATTCTAAAATCGATAGGTTTTCTAA
The DNA here is from genome assembly GCF_003426905.1 of Ctenocephalides felis. NCBI lineage: Eukaryota > Metazoa > Arthropoda > Insecta > Siphonaptera > Pulicidae > Ctenocephalides > Ctenocephalides felis. The sequence continues at coordinate 78,684,985 of NW_020537324.1, read as the reverse complement.
CAATATTTTGAACTAAAAAATATTTTACCTATGAATGTCATATATGAGCATATGGGGCGATGGAATAACTCTCAGTGGATTACTATTTTCAAAGAGCTCTACAGGACGCATTGTTTCTATTACAACCTTTTAATTTTGTGACGTCATACCTCAAAGTTTCTATTATGACAACAAATACTAAAATCGATAAGTTTTCTAACAAAATTTTGAATTAAAAAATACTTTATCAATACGAACATATAGCGTGATGAAATAATTCTCAGTGGATTAATATTTTCAAAAAGTTCTACAGGACGTCCTGTTTGTACTACAACCTTGTAGTTCCGATATGTTATTCTTCAAAGTGTCTATTATGACAACAAATACCAAAATCGATAGGTTTTCTAACAACTTTTTGATTTAAGAAATATTTTACCTAAGAATGTCATATATGAGTATACAGGTGAAATGACTCTCAGTGGATTACTATTTTCAAAGAGCTCTACAGGACGCACTACTTGTACTACAACCTTGTAATTCAGATATGTTGTTTTCCAAAATGTCTTTTATGACAACAAATACTAAAATCGATAGGTCTTCTAACAATATTTTGAATTAAAAAAGATTTTACCAATTAATGTCAAATCAGTATAGGAATAAAATGAGTCCCAATGGATTACTATTTTGAAAGAGCTCTTCAGGGCGTACTGCTTGTACTACAACCTTACAATTCAGATATGTCATTTTTCAAAGTGTCTATTTTATTCCCTTACTTTCGATTCTTTGCATTAAGTCTTCAAATTTGGCCTTTTTTCTGCAAGCCCAAAGGCAGGCCAATCCGGCGGCGGCCAGCTGCGTAGACAGGTAGATGGCGGACAGGCGGTTCGTGATGGACAAGACGGTGGTCAGCTGTTTTTTGTAGATGCTCAAGGCGGGCGACAATGGTCTTCCTAGTCGTTTGTTCTTGATACTAAAGGAAATAGATAAAAGACATCAGAGTTTCTTATATTATAATGCTTTATAGCAACTCGGTATACTTATAAATTAATATATTGATCTCTTGATGCCTTATGCAACTTGCCTTTACCCTAGAACGGTATCTGCACGCCTCCGAGGCGTACATGCAGTCGAGAATAAATGGTGTTTGTTATGGAAATTTTGAAAAAATAAAAAGACGATTTGTTACTAAACCAGAGTTTTATATCTTCTGAAATAACTTTTTATGATATCACAAAGTACACTATGACAAAAGACGTAAAAAAATCACTTATTAAGCACAATACCATTCTAGGGTTAAGGCCAAATATATATTTTATCTAGTTATTGCCAAAATTTATGCATTATATTTTGTATATTTTTTAAGTTCTCAAAGGAAAAGTTGGTGTTTGCGATAAAATTCGATTTGCTAATTTTTTGTTTTCTCGATGTTTCAAGTCATTCTGAATCGTTTGACATTAAGATTGGATAAAGTGCGTTTTTTCAAGAACGGTTGTACCAAAGTCTAACTCGATAAAGACTTGCGCTGATTTAGTTTTGCGTAACTATCCGCCAAAGTCATTTCTTCATAATTAGTAGAAAAGTGTAGAATTGTTTTGGAAATTTAAAAAAAAAAAACGAAAGGAAAAAGTCTACTAACGAGCGGATTTGATTTTAAAAGCAGAAATAAAGAACTCTACTGACAAGCAACCTGGACTCACAAAAAAAAACAGAAAGAAAGAACTCTACTTACGATTAAAAATAAAGAAAGAACTCTACTGGCGAGCAAAATCTATTTTTAACAAAAATATAGAAGCAAACTCGATTTAAAAAAAAACAGAAAAAAAGAAAAAACTCTACTAACGGGAAAACTCAATTTAAAAAAAAAAACAGAAAAAAAGAACTCTACTGACGAGCAAAGTCGATTTAAAAAAAAAACGGGAAGAAAATAGGAACTCTACTGACAAGCAAACTCGAATTAAAGAAACAGAAAGAAAGAACTCTACTGAGGAGCAAAGTCGATTTAAAAAAAAAAAAAACAGGAAGAAAATAGGAACTCTACTGACGAGCAAACTCGAATTTAAAAAAACGGAAAGAAAGAACTCAACTGACGAGCAAACTAAAATAAAAAAAAAAACTAAGAAAGAACTCTACTGACGAGCAAACTTGAATTTAAAAAATGGAAAGAAAGAACTCTACTGACGAGCAAACCTGATTTAAAAAAGAACCGTACTGACGAGCAAACTCGAATTAAAAAAAAACATGATACAAACTGTACTGACGAGTAAACTGCAATTGAAAAATCAGAAAGAAAGAACTCTACTGACGAGCAAACTCAATTAAAAAAACAGGAAGAAAGAAGGAACTTTACTGACAAGCAAACTCGAATTAAAGAAACAGAAACAAAGAACTCAACTGACGAGCAAATTAGAATAGAAAAAAGAAGGAACTCTACTGACGAGTCTTCAATTGAAAAAATGAAAAGAAAGAACTCTACTAAAAAGCAAACTCAATTTAAAAATCAGACAGAAAGAACTCTACTGACGAGCAAACTCGATTTACAAAAAGCATGAAAAAGAACTGTATACCGACGAGCAAACTCAATTTAAAAAAAAACAGGAAGAAAGAACTCCACTGACGAGCAAACTCGGTTTAAAAACAGAAAAAAGAACTCTATTGACGAGCAAACTCGAATTAAAAAAATGAAACAAACTATACTACCGAGTAAACTTTAATTAAAAAAATGGAAAGAAAGAATTGTATTGACGAGCAAACTCAATTTAAAAAAAAAAACTGGAACAAAGAAAGAACTCTACTGACGAGCGAACTCGATTCAAGAATGAAGGAAAGGGGACTCTACTAACATGCAAAATGCACTTCAACTTGAAAAAAGAAACAGACTACTTATGATGAATAAACTAAAATATTTGACTGAATAATAAATCCTGGAAAGATTAAATAAATAATTGGTCGCACACTTAGGACATACAAGTGTAAAAAGATAAAAGAGTACTGTGACGTCACAACATTGCCGACAATCATGAAACACTCTCCATTGATTTAACGTTATATGTCACAAAATAAATTTGCATTATACGTCATAATTGTTAATTTAATTCAATGGCAATTGTGTGGACTGATAATTTTGTTAGAATTTTAAAATTAGTAATATTAAAATCGAAGCCACCTCAAAATCAGTCTATGCATATGACATTTAATCAATTGAGAGTATTCCACGATTGTCGGCAACGCTTGTTCACACAGCAACGTCATAATCCCCTTTTATATTTGCGCTCGACTAGCTGTTCATTTAGTATAAGGTCTACGGTCCTTGGTCTTAAATTTAAAAAAAATCAGTCATACATCGTTTATGCCCATACATGGTTTTAGTAGGCTATGTCTCCTGTCAATCTCACCTATAGGCCTCCTCAGCAGCCCTCAGAGCCCTGATGTATCTGACTCTGGCCGTGCCCCCGCATTCTCTCCTCACAGTGCTCACTCGGAAGCCTCTCGCCGCCTGAAATTTCCCGACGAGGCCCCATCGCGCCAGAGCCACCGCGCGCCGCCACATTTTGGATTTTGTTTGAAAAAAAATAGACGCTGATTGTTTTTTATTTGATACAAGTTGGTCGTAAAATTTTGGTGATTATAATATACATTTGAAGTTCATTTCGACTTTTTCCAAAAACGGAATTAAACCAAAATCTGATGTACAAAACTTTTGTTTTATACCGCGGCGACGGACTACTGGGAATGAAAATTTAAAACGAGGGAAGGAATAGATTTATGGACTTTGTGTTTGGTTGAGAGAAATTTGAGTTGTGAGTTGAAGTGAGGTTGCAGAAATTTACGTGCGAATTTGGATAACTGGGTGAGTGGTAAAATTTATCATTATTATTATCAACAACTTTTTGATAGATGTTGGTGGGTTTTTGAGAAAAGTGTCAAGGGTTGGCATTTGGTGAATTAGTTAGATCTAAAACTTTTCTGTTCACTTTATATCTGTTTCTATAGAATGTTCTTGGATGGTTGACCAAAGTTAACTAATGTTAAGAGATTTGGACAGGTCTTCGATCACATGACTCCGTTTTGCTTACGAGTTTAGTCTAAAGTTGATAAATACGGAATTTGACTGAATCAGGAATTTCTTGAATCGCAAGGTTTAGGAAAAGTGTCAAAATTACAGTCAATTAAAAAAGGAGATTAAGACAAACTTTATTTTATTTACCATGCTTATTGTTAGTAAATTTACTAAGTAAGATTTGAGCATCTTAAGATAAATCTTTATGGAAAGAAGTGAGTGGAACGAGTTTTTCTTTTAAGAGGCAAACTGTGAATGCAACTACTGCCAAGTAAAAGAATGTCGCAAAGTTTTTCAAAGCATTACCTAAGATAAGATATCTTTAAGATAATTAATTAAAATTTTGAATAGATGTTTATGTTTTAGTCACAAAATTCAATTTGGTAACTTGATGTTTTTTTCTTAACTTTGTAAGACGTGTGCGAGCTTGAGTACGTGAGCCAAACTTGACATTAATTTCTACTGATTAGCAAACTTGACCTAAAAACAGAAAGAAAGAACTCTACTGACGAACAAATTGGATTATGGAAAAACAGAAGGACTCTACTGACGAGCAAACTCGATTTTAAAAAACAGAAACAAAGAACACAAGGACACACAAACTCGATTTTAATAAAATAGAAAAAAAGAAAGTACTCTACTGGCAAGCAAACTAGACATAAAAATAGAAAGAAAGAACTCTACTGACAAGCACACTAGAATTTTGGGAAGGCCAAAATAGAACTCTACTGACGACCACAAACGATTTAAATAACAGAAAGAGTAAACTCTACTGACGAGCAAACTGTATTTGAAAGCCGAAAGAAAGAACTCTACTGATGAGCAAACCAGACATAAAAAACAGGAATAAAGAACTCTACTGACGAGCAAACTGGATTTGAGAAGCAAGAAAGAACTCTACTGACGAGCCAACCAAAACAGAAAATACGAACACTACTGACGATCAAACTAGATTTTGAAAAAGAAAAAATAGAACTCTGAAAAAATGAACTCTACTGACGAGCAAATCCGACCTAAAATAGAAAGAGTGAACTCTACTTACAAGCAAATTAAAATATAAAAAAGAACTCTACTGACGACTAAACCAGAATTTTGGAAAGGTCAAAATAGAACTTTACTGACGACCATAAACGATTTAGAAAATAGAAAAAAATACTGACGAGCAATACCGAAAAACAGAAAAACAAGTAGAAATCTGCTGACAAGCAAAAACGATTTTAAAAACAGAAAGAAAGAACTCCACTGACGAGCAAACTAAATTCACAGAAAGAAAGAACTGCTGACAATTAAATCCAATTTAAATAACTCTAAAAGACTCTACTGACGAGCAAACTCGATTAAAAAAAAAAAAACAGAAAAAAGAACTCTATTGACGACAAATATGAATTTAAAAAAAAAAAAATCTTTACTGATGAGCTAGATTAAAAAAACAGGAAGAAAGAACTCTACTGACGAGCAAACTTGACCTTAAAACTAAAAAAATAAACTCTACTGAAGAACAAAAATGATTTAAAAAAGGCTGAAAGAAAGCAAATTGGATTTAAGAAGCAAGAAAGAACTCTACTGACGAGCAAACAAGATTTTAAAAAGAAAAAGGGAACTCTACTGAAATAACGAACTCTACTGAAATAAAGAACTCTACTAAAATAAAGAACTCTACTGACGAGCAAAATTGATTTAAAAAAACTGAAAAGCAAACTTCATTAACAAACCATCTCGATATTTAAAAAAAAAACAGAAAAAAATACTGGCTAGCAAACTCGATTTAAAACCTGAAGAGCAAAGTGGATTAAATGTGAAGAAAGAACTCTACTGACGAACAACTTAGCAATTTTTTAAATGCAAATACTGCGTAGTTGAAAAATCACGATCCCACCAAATTTCAGTCAATTTAATATTGTATCTCTACAAACTTTCGGTCAGTTGGGAAATGTTTCACTAAATTTGAACAGTCACTAACAATTCAGTGCGTTTGAACTTGGCGCTCTTGTCAATCGTCGTCGTTCTACTCATCTCATCTGGCAACCCCGATCACGCACTTCATTCCAAAAACTCTCCTCTGTCGCTCTATCCCACGTGACAGACATCGTACCCCTCTCTTTTGACGCATGCGTATTAATATTTGATCAGCCATATTGGTACTCGATCGTGTCCCAGTGTTTCTTTAAGAAAATCAGGTATTTTGAACCGTAGCCGAGACGAAAGTGATAGCAAATGTAATTATTAACAATATAAACGACATATGCATCTTGCGAAATATCATAATGTACAATTTGCACGAGCAAAATTTCAAAAAAATGTGCATTTATGTTTACTATCTGCCACATTGGCTTTTACACGATTATATCAACAGTGATCGCAGGATAAAAGAGTGAATTACGTAAATTGTACGGGCACTGCGTGTGTCTTGTTTTGTGTAAAATTTGCTATTTGACATTTGACAGACGAACGAAGAAATGTACTTGGATAAATGACGAGTGCTGCCATATATAGTGTGCCTTGTCCGATAGTATTTGTTTACGTATTTTATAATTGAATTATAAACATAACCAGTAATTTACTTGCATCTAAAACCTTTTTATAAATAGTTATACACGCGTGCTGTTGCGATACACTTTTGGTAACGAAAACACTGCAGTTGACAATTGAGATAATTGAATATTTACCAAAACAGAAAGTGATATATGGTATAGGTTTGGCAACTAAGTACTTTTTTTATTGTGGTATAAAAAAACAGATATTAATATTAATTACATACCTATTTTTCTTTCAGCTGCACTCATAACATTCTGGTCTTTAGCAAAACTGAGTAAAGGTGACTTTTTTGTGACATCTGTAAATTTTGATATAAATGGTATTCGAATTGTGCCAGATTGATGTTACATAGTGTGGTATTGCTTACCAGTCAAGTTTAGTGTCCGACAAGTTTCCAAAGATGTTTGAAGCCACTGCACCTTTTCTATTTGACAATTCTGTGAGGTTTTCTTAGATTGTGGCATTCATTTTTGTTAATGGTTGATGGTAGACATCTGAATTAATTATTTAGTTTCTTGGGAGAGCTAAATAAAAATAACACCTTTGTAATCTCAAACTGTTATAGCATTCAGATTGTGTCAGATTGATGCTGTATAAAATATGTCATATTACCCATCAGCCAAAATGTTTGAGGTCTCTGCATGATTTTGATTTGACAGTTTTGGCAGTTTTTCTTAGATTACTTCTTCCAGTTTTATTAATTGGGGATAGTAAATATTAGTACCGATCATTTAGTACATTGGAAAAAGTAAAATACAGTGATTCTCCACATAATGTACACCTCGCACATGGACGATGCGCATAATGACCTTTTTTTGTCGGTCTTGAACATTCCACATAACAAACTTTGCTCCACACTTTGGAATTTTTGCTCCACTGTGAAAATACACTTGTTAGAAAATAAACTATTGATAGTTTTTATTGATAGTATTCTTTAAAAATTCAGAAGCTAAAAGGGCACAAAAGGAAGCAGGACAACTCTGATAACTTATTTCGTAAATAAGTAATATTCTTTTAACTCTTTTAATTATGTGTAAAATATTTCTTATTTTCTATGATCACATTTCAAATTGTAGAAAGAATTAATTTTATTTTTATGTATTTATATAAAAAATGCATTTTACACAGCAAACTTTTTGCACGATGAACTTTCTCCTGGAATAAATTAAGAACGTAATGTGGGGTATCACTGTAAATATAACACCTTTATAATCCCATCGTATTTTGGTATTCAGATGTCAGATTAATGCTATATGAGAAGTGTGAATTCCAAAGTTGTTTGAGGAAAGTGCACTTTTTCTATCTGATTTCATTTCTTAGATTGCTTCATCATGGTATTACTCACCAGGCAAGTTCCAATAATGTCCCACAAGTCTCTAAAGATGTTTGAGGTCTTTGTGGCTTCTCAATTTTGACAATCTCGATAGCTTTTCTTAGATTGCTTCATCCAGTTTCATTCATTCTTCATAGCAAACATCAGAATTGATGATTTAGTTCCTTGGGAGAGCCTTAATAAATATAACATCTTTGTAATCCCATCGTATTATGGTTTTTGGATAGTAACAGATTGATGCTGTATGGAAAATGTGGTTTTACTCACCAGACAAGTTCCAATAATGTCCGACGAGTTGTCAAAGATGTATGAGGCTACTATGCCAGCTCGATCTATTCAATTCTGACAGTTTTCTTTAGATTGCTTCATTCAGATTCATTGTTTTTTTCAAAGTAAACATCAGAATTGCTCATTTAGTATCTTGGGCGAGCTAAAAAATATAACTTCTTTGTAATCTAATAGTATTCAGATGATATCAGATTCATGATATATGAAAAACTAGGTTTTACTCACCAGACGAGCTTTAATAGAGTCCCACAAGTTTCCAAAGATGTATGAAGCCACTACACCTTATCGATTTAACAATTCTTAGATTTTTTCTTTAATTTCTTCATCCAGTTTCATTAATTGTTGATGGCAAACATCAGGATTGATCTTGTAGTCCCTTGGGAGAGCTAAAATAAATGCAAAACCTTTGTAATCCCAACATATTATGGTATTTGGACGGTTTCAGATTGATGCTGTGTGGTAAATGGGCTACTTGTCACTAACCCGGACAAATTTCCATTATGTCTCACAGGTTGCGAAAGATGCGTGAGGCTACTATGCCATCTCGATCTGACAATTCTGACATTTTTGCTAAGATTGCTTCATTCAGTTTCAATAATTTTTGATAGCAAACATCAGAATTCATCATTTAATCTCTTGGAGGATCTAAAAAAATGTAACACCTTTGTAATCCCATCGTATTATGGTATTCAGATGTGAAGAATGTGGCATTACTCACCAGACGAACTTTAATAGAGTTTCCAAAGATGTTTAAGACCACTATACCATCTTGATCTGACAATTCTGTCATTTTTTCTTTAATTTCTTCATCCAGTTTTATCAATTGTTGATAGCAAACATCAGAATTGATCATGTAGTCCCTTGGGAGAACTAAAAACAATCTAACACCTTTGTAATCCTATCATATTATGGTATTTGGATGGTGTCAGTATAAAAAATGTGGTATTATGTACCAGTGAAGTTCCTACAAGTTACCAAAATGTGTGAGGTCTCTGCATCATTTTGATTCAACAGTTCTGGCAGTTTTTCTTAAATTTTTTCTTCCAGTTTCAATAAAAACCATCAGAATTGATGATTTAGTCTCTTGTGAGAGTTAAAAACAATTAAACACCTTTGTAATCCTATCATATTATGGTATTTGGATGGTGTCAGTATAAAAAATGTGGTATTACGTACCGGCCAAGCTCCTACAAGTTACCAAAATATTGTGAGGTCTGTGTATCATCTCAATTTGATAGTTCTTGCAGTTTTTCTTGGATTGCTTGCTTCATCTAGTTTCATTAACTATTGATACCAAAAATAGATATAAGACCTTCGAAATTCCTTTGTATTCTGCTATTCAGATGTCAGATTAATGCTATATGAGAAGTGTAGTTACTTGCTAGCGAAGCTCCAATAGTATCCCACAAGTTTCCTAAAATGTTTGAGGGAAGTACACCTTTTCTACCAGATGATTCTGATAGTTCAGAACATCAGAATTGATGATTTAGTCTCTTGGGAAAGCTAGAATAAATATAACACCTTTGAATTCTGGTTTTTGGACAGTATCGGATTGATGCTGTATGAAAAATGTGGTATTACTCACTAGACAAGTTCCAATAATGTTCCACGAGGTGTCAAAGACTACACCAGCTCGATCCTTTCAATTCTGACATTTTTTCTTAAATTGCTTCATCCAGTTTTATTAACTGTTCATAGCAAACATCAGAATTGATCATGTTGTCTCTTGGAAGAGCTAGAATAAATATAACACCTTTGTAATCCTATCCCATTATGGTATTCAGATGTGAAGAACGTAGTTTTACTCAGCAATCGAGCTTCAACATAGTCCCACAAGTCTTCAAAGATGTTTGAGGCCATTGCAGCATTACAATCTGACAATCCTGATGGTTTTTCTTTCATTGGTTCATCCAGTTTCATTGATTTTTGATATCAAACATCAAAATTAATCATATGGTCTTTTGGGAGAGCTAAAATTAATATAACATCTTTGTATTCTCATTCAGATAGTGTCAGATGTGAAGAATGTAGTTTTATTTAGCAGTCGAGCTTCAACATAGTCCAACAAGTCTTCAAAGATGTTTGAGGCCATTGTATCTTTTCAATCTGACAATTTCGATGGTTTTTCTTAGATTGCTTCATCCAGTTTCATTGATTTTTTATGACAAACATCCAAATCGGTCATTTAGTCTTTTGGGAGAGCTATAAAAAATGTAACATCTTTGTATTCCCATTCAGATAGTATCAGATATGAAGAATGTAGTTTTACTCACCAGCCGAGCTTTAATAGAGTTCCACAAGTTTTCAAAGATGTTTTAAACCATTTTACACAATTCCGACAGTTTATCCTAGATTTCTTCATCCAGTTTCATTAATTGCTGATAGCAAACATCTTGATCATGTAGTTTCTTTGGAGAGTTAAAAAATATATCTTAGTATTGTAATGGTTACTAGATGGTGTAATTTGTACCAGCCGAACTCCCACAAGTTTTCAAAGCTGTATGAGGCTTCTGCACCTTTTCAATTTGATAATTCTGAGAATTTTTCTTAATTTCTTTATCTAATATCAATAGTAAACAGCTGAATTGATTATTTAGTCTTTTGGAAGAGTTAAAAAAAATTGTAATCTCAGGATGCAAAGATATAGATGTTGTTTGTGCTGGTTTATCATATTTGTTCCATGATCGTTTACTTGAATTACTATTGAAGCTCCAAGAGTTGCCAAAAATGTCTGAGGTCGTTCTTTCTTTGATTATTTCATTCAGTTTGGTTAAATGTTGATAGTAAACGATCAGAATTGATAGTTAGGTTCCTTAAAATGTACAACACATTAGTATTCCCACCTGGTAAACATCAGATTGATCATTTTGTCATTTGGAAGGAGCTATAAAAATTGTAATCCTGTTTGCATGCTCTTTTTCGAACACAGAGCATTCAATGTGGTTTGTACTACATATTTCATTGTGTTTGCTCTATAATTGTTTTCGATTCATGTTACTGTAAGGTTCCCATTTTTCTTAACCAGCGATCTTATTTTAAAAAAACAGTTGGTTTCATTGTGTTAAAAGAATTTCTTTCAAATTTCTAGGTTATTTTTGAGGTTTTTAGGTTGATGTTACTGTAGAGTACCCATTTTTCTTAACCAGGGATCTTATTTAAAAAAAAAAAAAAAAATATTTTGTTTAATGTGCATATAGCAAATGTTTATATATATATTATACTTTGTGTTAAAAGAATTTCTTTCTATTTTTGAGGTTAACAAATTATATTTGCTTCTTAACCAGGCCAAAACTTCTTAACTTCAATTATTTTGTGCAATACATACAGAATCTTCAATTATTCAATTATGTCTTTGATTTAATCATCATCTGCTTCAGTAGACTGACCAGCAATTTGCTCAACTTTGAAGGAAAAATCTCCACAGAATCCTTTATATTATTATATTATATTATTCAGAAATGTTCACTTTCTTAAACAATAAACGAGGACACAAACTTCTCACACCTTTTTGTCAACTGCAGCTACTTATAGAAACAAAATTTATACTTATTTTATTACTTACTTTTATATATATATATATATATATATATATATATAATAATTTACAATGTGATTCCTGTTTCTTTTATCAAAGTACTTACTTGCCAATCCAATAACATACCTAAACCATAATTGTATATTATTATTTTTTATTAAAGAAACTTATCATTCATCAATTTTGCAGCATATAACTTAAAATCAAAATGACCGACTCTCTGAAGTTTGGACCTGAATGGTTGCGCAATCTATCTCAGGATGGACCCAGTGCAGGCTCCGGTGGAGGGGGGCCTAAATATCAACTGGCAGAACATCGGTAATAATTGAAATAGATAGAAAATGATAATAATAGAAATAGATAGAAAATGATAATAATAGAAATACATAGAAAATGATAATAGAAATACATAGAAAATGATAATAGAAATACATAGAAAATGATATTATATATGGAAGTGGAAATGATTTTTACAAATAATTCATTATACAGAGAGAATTTTTATCTTGAAAGATTCTTAGTAATTCAAAATTGTTTATAATTTTTTGTTAGTTATTGTTTTACCACCTTTACAATGCATCTTAGAAAATTCTTACCTAGAATGATAATAATTATCAAATCATAAGTACAAATAATATTCAGTCAATAATTCATTGTTGTTTGTTGACTTATTCAATTTAAAAAAATGTTTAAGGTAAAAAGTATTAGTTGTTTCAATTTTAAAATAATTAGACAAGTGTTTAGATTTTTTTTGAAGATGAAAGGAAGCTTTTAGTTTGGATTAATACAATTTATTTTAAATTATATATATATTAGGTTGTCAAATATCTCTCTTCCGCCTTTTTGTATTATAAACCATACAAAAAAGCGGTAGGGAGATATTTGACATTTGATTTTGAATATATTTGAAATATATATATATATATATATATATATATATATATATTGTAGAGTTTGGAACAAGAATCCAAAAAGTAATAAAAAACAAAAAGTTTTTTAATAAACCATTTCTTTATTTATTTATTTACTGTCGACGTTTCGGAACTAGGTTCGTTCCATCTTCAGGACATCTGTCAAGAAACATGATCTTGATAAGATTTAAGCAAACAATATGTTTAAGGAAAGAAGATGGGTTTTTTAATTAATAATATAGTTGAAAAAATAATATACAGAAATATGATAATATGATCAAAATGAAAATGATAAAAATAAATGAATGGATTATTTAACAGGATATTAAAAATGATAAAAAAATTTAAAGTTTTGGAAAGTTAATGAAAAAATTTGAACTAATTACCTGTATGATTGAAAATACGTTAGCACTTTTTCACTAAAAAAGATTTTATCAAAAAATAAATTTATGAGTTACTTTTCAGCCTAATAGGTAAATTTTGTAAATCAAAGTTTCTATAAGTTATGTCCTTTTTTAAGTTTATTTGAAACAAACAATATTATTCTCTCGATGTTATGAGATCGGCTGTTTGTAATGAACTGATTCTAGTCACACGTGCGCTACTTGAAAAGTGAAAGGATCTGTTGCGTGTTGTTTTTATGTGTGAGGACGTAAATACTTAATTTATTGATTTTAAATGGAAGTCGATATTAATTGTTTGTCAAAAAGTGTAAAAAATCTAAATAAGAATCATGTAACAGGTTAAGATCTGATCTAATGTTAATACTATCAGAAACATTCATAAGAATAAGACTACCATTTTATATATATATATATATATATATATATTTATTTATTTATTTATTTATTTATTTGTCTATTTATTACTTGTTTTCTAGTTATGGGAGAGAAGAAATGTTGGCATTGTTCGACAAAACCTTAGGACAGCCAGAGCTATTAGGAAAATTCAAATCTTTATATGTAGAACGTTTACAGCCACCCCTCGCCTTAGCACCGACACAAGAAGATGAAGCCAATCTAACTAATGTAAGAAAAGTTCATTGTTTACAATTTTGATCACACACATAACTATTCATATTTAATACACTAATTATCACAATAATTTAAGCATAACTATTTAAAAAAAAATTGCAATTATTCATTTAATTATTAATTTATTGAATATCAATTCTTAAAATTTTTTATTACTTTTTTCTATGATCTGTTTTTTTTAAATACTATTTTTTATTATATCATTAAATTTATTTTTTATTAATTTATTCAGTAATAATTTCTTAAATTATTTATCATTTTCTGATAGTTTTTTTTTAATATTAGGTTGTCAAATATCTTCCTTCCGCTTTTTTGCTATTGGTTTATAATACAAAAAGGCGGAAGGGAGATATTTGACAACCTAATACAATTATTATTTATGATTTTAATTTTTACTTTCATTATTTATATTAACATTCAATAACAATTTTTAAAACTATTTATTTTTTTCCAACCTTTTTTAAATAGTAATTTTTAAATACAATCTCCTTTATCATTTATTTTTTATCAGAGAGGAGGATGGCCCAGCAGACCATTAACAGGGGGTGGATCATCATCAATTCGAGGAGGCCGTGGAGGGGGCGTCTCTGTAGATAGGGGCAGAGGCCGTGGGGTCAGGGGAAATGCCTATCATTCCCAAAACATGATGGGCGGCAGTGGTGTTCCACAATTGGGCTCCTCCTCATATCCAAGATCACAGAGCGGCTTTGATCCAGATGATGTTGGCATACGCATTGGAAGGGTAAGTGGAATAAGATAACTACTACAGATACTAGATGACCTGACAGACGTTGTCCTGTACCCACGACTACAATTCGATAGTTTCAAATATTTATTATCCTATGCCATACTTTTTAATATTCTATTTGATGTCATGTCTTTGTGATTCATTTATGGTCTTAGTATAAGCAGTATAAAAGTTTCAGAAAAAAAAATAATATAGTATCTGCGGTAAAAGAACAATATCACACTTGATTTTACCACACAGAATAATTGCTTCAATAATTTAGTCCATAATTTTTATATTTCGTACAATAAATTAGTTGCTTTTTGGCAATTATAATTCCTAAAGTACATTTTTCTTGCTAATGTTTTAATAAACATTATTGTTTATGTTCAAATCTTAGGTGAATTAATTTGTAAAATCTAGTTCATGTGTGCACTATTCAATGTAAGATCAATGAACTTGCTAAATATTCCATATTCAATGCCAAACAAATGAAATTTGACACACGAAACAAAATTCTAAATCATTTTTTTAATAAGTAGAAAAATTAATAAAACCAATAAATTTAATAAGTAGAAATAATTTAGTAAAGTAAACCAAAATGCGACAAGCATAAGTTTTAAATATTGTATATGAAATTTTGGACCTATTGCGTTATTTATTTAACTGAATTATATAATTTCATCTGCCAAACCGTTTACTGTTGACTGTATCTTACGTCATTTTAATTTCTGGCACATCTCAGCTGTTTTTTGGCAATAATAATGTAGACATTACATTTTGCTTGTATATTACATTCTAATACGTATTATCTAGGTTCATAATTTCACCTAAATTCAAATTTCAAGTGAATTGACATTTCTAGCAGACAACAGTTCAAATGTTTTCAATGTCAAACAATGATAAGAGGTTTTTTTGTAATTTTTGCCATTTATTTCTACAACATTACTATAGTTTTATCGATAATTAAATCTTAAAAAATCCCTTAACAAACTTCAGAAAGATTTATCAAAATCCGAATAACCGTTCAGGACAAGTATCAAATCATGCACTCGTACAGAACAATTTTATATATAAGATATTGTTTGTTGAGATTTTTTAATCAACTTCTTGAAAGAAGAAGAAAGTCTAATGTGTACATTTTGTTTTTTCTCGACGTTTAAAGTTGTTCTGAATATTTTGGCGCCAATTAGATAAAGTATTGTAAAGCGTGACACAAAAACTAGAAGAAAATTAGAAAGTGTGATACAAAACAAACGTTTTTAATCAACGTCTTCTCTAAAAGGGCTTTCAAAACATGTTTTGATGAAGTTTGTTAAAGACTTGCGTTGATTAGATTTTGCGACGATCAGCCGAGCCGTTTCTTTATAATTAGCAACAAAGTACGAAATTGTAAAGTTTTTGATCACGTTTCAACCAAAAGTCCTGAATTGATTTTAATAATTCAAAAGCTGTTTGAAAGATATTAGAATTAAATAAGATACATTTTTAGAACATGAATTAGAATGAAATGTGTTATTTAGTTTAAATTTAATTAATCCAATTTCAGATATTATTGGTTTGTTTGAAAGATTTCTTTAATTGTTAAATTTTTATTGAAAATTAGATATTGCATTGGTTAGTGTTCAGTGAAAAACTAAAGCTTATTAGTCTAACTCAAATCATCGATACTGATCTTCACTTTATTTTTTATAGCAAGTGCTTTTCTGCGTAAATAATAGAATACAAACTGTTGGTTTTATAAATTTCATATGTACAATAAACTAAATAAAAATATAACTCTCTTGGATATTATGACTAAATGATTTCACATAAAACCTAATTTCATGATGTGTTATCAAAGAGACATCAGAAAGATGCACTTGTGATAAAAATATTATTTGATCTTTGTGCGTTTTGTAGGTTAGATTTTATTTGTAAAACGCCTGATGGCACAGCAAATGCATAGCTTTTTGATAGTTTTTACTACTAATTCATACGCTGGTAGACCCATAACATAGCATTACCATAACATTTCAATTTTATCTGAGAATTGGTCTCTATATTTAATTTGCTAATATAGGTTATGTTTGTTTTTATTTGAAAATATCGTAGTCACAATGTTAAATGTTACCAAATCTCAATTATTTTTAAATTAGAACTTATTGAATTAGATATATGTATCAGGAATTTTATGCAACTTGCCTTAAGGCAAATTGTCACTTACACCTAGTCTTCAGTAATGCAATTTCATTCAGGAGTTCCTAATTATCCTTCTTAAATCATCAGTTGTCAAATAATAAACCTTGTTATAAATCATTATGTATAAAATAATAATAAATCAACAATATTTATAGCGTTACCATAACATTTCAATTTTATCTGAGAATTGGCCTCTGTTGTATTTGCCAATATAGGTTATGTTTGAAGTAGACTTTGAAAATATTAGTCACAATGTTAAATGTAACCAAATCTCAATAATTTTTAAATTAGAACTTATTGAATTAGATATATGTATCAGGAATTTCATGCAACTTGCCTTTAGGCAAATTGCCGGTTACATCTAGGAGTTCCTAATTATCCTTCTTAAATCACCAGCTGTCAATTATTAAAACTTTTTATTATAAATTATTATTTTGTAAATGAATAATAAATAAATAATATTTAATCTTATTCAATTTCAAAATATATATTATTAATATATAATAATTATAATCAATATTATAATTATAATTAATATTATAATAATATATTTACAACTTCATGTTAGTTCCAATTTCAATTTCGTCCGCCATTATCCTTTCTCTTAACTTTGGCAACCCCGCAGCGCGAATGACAGCCAGATTGCACAAGAAATTGTTGAAAATAAAAGTTAAAACAAAAGAATCAATTAACTTGATTGTATATACCAAATTTTTGACATTCGGCGTTTGTAAACTGCCAAATAATGATTGACATGTGTATTACAATTTTAGAATTGCTATTGATTGCAATACATTTGGTGTATTATTTCCAGCCTAGGCCCTGGGCCGAACAAAATGGCGAGGCGGAATGGAATGGCACAACGAGCCCTAGAAAAGAGTTTAATCCAACAGGTCGGTAAAGGATTTATGTTGTAAATATTATTGCAAGTGTTGATGTTTCTGTATAATTAATTAATTTTTATTAAATAGGCCGAGCAAACACGGATAATTGGAGGAGACATCGCGGCACGGATGATGATGACGGGTGGCGAAATCAACCTGAACAGAGGAGAACTGAAAAATGGGGTAAATTAACCATTTTAAGACAATTTTGTTTTTGCCAAAAGATCCGATTTGCTAATTTTGTTTTTGCGGTGTTTGACGTTTGACACTGAAATTGATTAAGTATTTGTGCGTGTTTAAAATTTTGTTTTGCACGGTGATCAGCGGAGCCGTTTCTTTATAATTAGCAAATAATTACAAGAACTTTTGTCGACGTTTTTGCCAAAAATGCTGAACTGATTTTGATTATTTACTCCTCATAAATTGGCACATTAGTGTTATCATAATTGTACATAATTTGATTATTTTAATTAAATCGATGGTTCCCACGGGCAATGTTCTTTGTATCTCTTGGCATATACTCTACGTAAAACTTTGTTGTTTTTATTACAATCAATATTATAATAAACTTTTCTCTAGAATCTAGAACATAAAAATGAATATCTCGGGTATTGTGTAACTGATTTGATTCCCAAGAAGCATCATACCCCTTGTAATTTTTAATATTTTACTTTATTTTAATATAACATACTTCTGTTGATAAATGTATTATAGACAATTTTATCAGCTTTCAATTGATAAACAGCAATAAATACTGCTTGTTCAACAGTTGTAAAAACTAACAAAATGTTTTTTGCTTCTCTTGTAATAAAATGTCGACTGTTAAACTATTGCTAAAGTTTAGGTATTCATTTTATCAACATATGTTAAAATTCTTTTATTTACAATATACTATCAATTATTAATCATTTATACGTGGTAGGTCCACAAATGTAAAAAATGCTACATTTTTATAAAAATGTGTAAAATGTACCATGTTGGCATTTGATTTGTGGTCACAATATGTTTGAACTTGTAAAGATATCCTACATATTGGCTGTCGAAAGATAAATGCTTGGCAATACTTATTGTTTCTGATCAATATTTAGAAGACGGTTTAATAATTGTAAAACTCCTAACAAAAAGAAAAATATAGACTAGACAGGTCATCATTAGCCTTGAGCTGTAAGATTGAATCTCCAAAACATGTTGCTAAATGTTGATAATTAAAAATTTGCTTACCGCTTATTTTATTTTGTCATTTTAAATTCAATTAATATAAATATAAACTTATCATACATTTTTACATCCAGTGTTTAATACTAATCTT
This sequence comes from Ctenocephalides felis, assembly GCF_003426905.1. Taxonomy (NCBI): domain Eukaryota; kingdom Metazoa; phylum Arthropoda; class Insecta; order Siphonaptera; family Pulicidae; genus Ctenocephalides; species Ctenocephalides felis. Next base: position 78,666,212 of record NW_020537324.1, on the reverse strand, counting down.
TAATACAGTTAGAAATTTATAAATTAATTATATAGGGTAGATTGGAGAACCATCAAAAAGCTCATGGAATTCAAAATGCAAAAATTTGCCAATCTATGCTTTACGCAAATGAAATTATTATATATTAACATCAAAGAATGTGGAATATTTCAATATTATGAGCTTAAAAAATGGTTTAAATATAATTATTATTTTTTGGAATAACGGGTTTAGGAATAATTTTATCTTTTTAAATAAACACCAGAACATTTTATCGTCACCGCTAAATTTCAGTTACCCCAATTAATTTGATTATTGACACATACGCAAACTACCACTTAAACCTAAGTTTTTTTATTAAATTTTATTCATTTCATTTTACTCTGCTCTACTTGTTTTTTTTTTAGTTTATAAAACAAAAATAAAAGCATTATATTTAATTTTATATTTAAAATTACCTCAATCAATTGCATTTAAAACAAATAAAAATGTAGAAAGTTAATCTAATTCAAAAAATGAAAATTGGATAATCCTTTATGATTTTTTTTTTATATAAAATTGAGCTTTTTTATAAGCTCAAAAAATCTCAATCTAAATTCAATAAAAATGTTCAGTGACAGAATTCTGGATCAAAAATTATATAATTACTATAATAAATTTTAAGCAAAAAGGGTTTGTGATAAGAGGGTTAAAATTTAGGGTTGTATGCATTTTTTATATATGCAATATACAAATTTAAAAATCTACCCTAAAAATAAACAAAAAATCTTTGGGGTGGCCAACCTTTACCACTTTATTATCCAATAATTTCATCTGCCAAACATATACTGTTGACCGTATCTTATATTATTTTAATTTCTGGCACATCTCAGCTGCTTTTCGTCAATAATAATGTAGACATTACATTTTTCTTGTATATTATCTATTCTAATATTATCTAGGCTCATAATTTCAGCTAAATTCAAATTGCAAGTGAATCGATATTTCTAGCAGAAGACAGTTCAAATGTTTTCAATGTCAAACAATGATAAGTGGTTTTTTGTAATTATTGCCATTTATTTCTACAATATTACTATAGTTTCATCGTTCAATAAATCTTAAAAATTTTCTTTGACAAACTCTAAAATGAAGTATCAAAATCCGAATAACCCTTTAGGGGAAGTATCAAATTATACACCCGTACAAAAGAATTTTATGTATATATATATATATATATATATATATATATATATATATATATATATATTGTATCCTTTATCTCTTTTTCAGGTCGAGGTGGTGGTACATCATCCAGCTGGCGCGATGGAGACACCTCTGGCGGAGGGCAAGAAGGTGGCCCTGGTGGTGACCGAGAACTTTTATCCAGGGGCATAGAAAGACTAGAGAGAGAACTCCGAGAACGAGGAAGCGGAGGGAGTGCGAGTGACAGAGGTGATCGAATTACTCATAACTCACAAAGTAGTGGAGCATCCGCGGTCGCCAGATCATGGAATGCTCGGAAACCTTGGGATGTCGATGACATATTACCTGAATGGGCCATGGAGAATCCGTCCGAATCTGGTGGTACTTTTGATGCCTCTGGAGCTTTCCATGGCTCCGATGACGAAAACGAAAGGTCCTCTAGACTTAATCACTCGCACTCCACAAATAATATACACAGTTCTCCTAGACCTGCTACATTGTCTAGGTAAGTTTTTGTTTTACTAAATCTTGAAATGGTTGCATAAACAATTTAGTTTATGTTGATTATTTTTTTTGCTAGGTCTCAGACTCAAGGTAGCATTTTGATCAATAAGCACTCCAACAGTAGTAACAACCAGGATACCTCAAATTCAAAGCACCGTTTGAAAGATCACTCAGCAACAGAAACATCACATTCTGATGAGGAGATGGGTTATCAAAATCGAAGAAGTGAAGATACACGACAATCAAATAGCGCCCGCAAAATAAAACCTGAACGTGAAATTAGCATAGAGCATTTGGAGCCAGATCAAAAATCGCCAGACACGCCTAATCAAAACAATAAGACACTCGATGGCAACAACAAGACGGATTCAAAGAAGCAGCAAGATAATAATAGTAAAAATAAACCGAGTGCTGAAACACCAATTAAAAAGAACGGTTCACCTAAGAAAAGTATTAAAATAAAAGATGACAGTGAGCAGGTGCAGAAAATGAACGACAGTAATAATACAAGTAGAAGCAATAATGATGGTTATGTTGATGAGCGCAGCTCGGAGCCCTGTTGATAAAAAAGATGAATACTCAAAAACTGCAAATTGTACTCAGGAGGAGGAGGATATTATCAAGAGGCCAGACATTCCAAGGCAAAGGTAATAATAAATAGATTATTCAGTATTTTTAACTTTCCCGACGAAAATTTTTACATATCTTTACGTTTCAAAGGTTTCTGAACATTTGTGTGTGCGGATACAAATTTTTGTCGACGATTTCGCGAACACGGATCAACCGATTTAAATAGTTCACAAAACATTCGATTTCTACTGGTAAGGCGATGTGCTGATTAGTTTTTAGCAAAGGCAGGTCTAGTCGTTTCGGAGATACGGGCCAAAAAGTGCCAAAAATGATATTTTAGTTTTTGAGATAACGGAGCGTCCGATTTTTATAATTCAGATATTTTATAGAGATTTCAATGATACTTATGAATTTTCTTTACATTTCTATGGGTTCCGTAACGTCGTTTATCCATTAAACGGCGACGCGGCGCTTACGCGCTTCTATATTTCGTATCTATGCAGCTAAAGCAGTGTGATTGCTTTGAAAAAAGTTCAAAATTTCTAAAATATTTCAAAATAAAACTAGTGGTGTATGTCACTGTGCCTGAAGGCAAATTGCTGGAACTTCCTGTACCAAAAGTTTTTTTTTTTAAAAAAAGATTAATTTTTTTTATCTTTGAAAAAATTTGATTTTTGAGAAATTTTAAATTCTTTAAAAAATGACTTTTTTGGAAAAAAAACTTGGATTTTTTTTTATTTTGAAAATCGCAGTTTTGAAATCCGAAATCGTCGACGAAAATTTGTATCCGCACACACACACACACACATCCATTTTTCTAAGATATGCCCTAATGTTCAGAAACGTAAAGATACACACACACATACATTTTTATAAGATATGCCAAAATGTTCAGAAGGTTTTGAAACGTAAAGATACCTATATAAAAAAATTATTTTCGATTTTTTGCGATTACTATAACTTACTCTACGGGAAGTTAAAAAAACATTTTTTTCAAAAAATTTTTTTTTTAATTTTAAAATTTCTCAAAAATCTAATTTTTTCAAAGTTTAATTTTTTTTTTTAACTTTCTGTAGGGTAAGTTATTGTAATGGGCCGAAAATCGAAATTGAAAATTTTTACATTTCTCGACGTTTTGAAGGATTCTGAACATTTTGGCATACCTCAGAAAAAATGGATGTGTGTGTGTGTATGTATGTATGGATACAAATTACCAGTCACGTTTTCGGGCGCACGGATCAACCGATTTGAATGGTTCAAAAAACATTCGATTCCTATTGATAGGGAAAAGAGCTGATTAGTTTTTGGCAAAGGCAGGTCCAGCCGTTTCGGAGATACGGAGCAAAGAGTGCAGAAAATGGAAATCGACTTTTTGAGAGAACGGAGTATCCGATTTGAATGATCTAAAAAACATTCAATTAGTAATGATTGGGAGAAGTGTTTATTAGTTTTTTTCAAAGGCAGGCCTAGCCGTTTCGAAGATACGGAGCTAAATGTGTAAAAAATGACAGTTTTTGAGAGAACTAAGCGTCCGATTTAAATGATTCAAAGAACTTTCTGCTTGTCTTAACAAAATAATTGATTTTGGAAAAAAAATTGTTTCAACTTTTTTTTTTTTTCAAAAAAAAAATTTTTTATATATCGAAAATAATTCAGATCTTATTTTTAATTCTTATTATAGTTCTAATATACTTTGAACAAATAGTTTCACTTTGCAATTCAGTTTATATAATTTTTTATAAATATTAGACATGTTACAATATTAATAATAATCTATTTGAAAACA
>NW_020537324.1:78637666-78661191 GCF_003426905.1 Ctenocephalides felis | reverse complement strand
CTCATCTGGCAACCCGATCACGCACTTCATTCCAAAACTCTCTCCTGTCGCTCTATCCCACGTGACAGACATCGTACCCCTCTCTTTTGACGCATGCGTATTAATATTTGATCAGCCATATTGGTACTCGATCGTGTCCCAGTGTTTCTTTAAGAAAATCAGGTATTTTGAACCGTAGCCGAGACGAAAGTGATAGCAAATGTAATTATTAACAATATAAACGACATATGCATCTTGCAAATATCATAATGTACAATTTGCACGAGCAAAATTTCAAAAAAATGTGCATTTATGTTTACTATCTGCCACATTGGCTTTTACACGATTATATCAACAGTGATCGCAGGATAAAAGAGTGAATTACGTAAATTGTACGGCACTGCGTGTGTCTTGTTTTGTGTAAAATTTGCTATTTGACATTTGACAGACGAACGAAGAATGTACTTGGATAAATGACGAGTGCTGCCATATATAGTGTGCCTTCTCCGATAGCATTTGTTTACGTATTTTATAATTGAATTATAAACATAACCAGTAATTTTACTTGCATCTAAAACCTTTTTATAAATAGTTGTACACGCGTGCTGTTGCGATACACTTTGGTAACGAAAACACTGCAGTTGACAATTGAGATAATGAATATTTACCAAAACAGAAAGTGTTATATGGTATAGGTTTGGCAACTAAGTACTTTTTGTATTGTGGCATAAAATAAACATATTAATTAATTAATTACTTAGATATTTATCTTTCAGCTGCACTCACAACATTCAGATTATAGCAAAACTGAGTGAAGGCGACTCTTATTTGTGACAGTTTTAGCATTCTGCAAAATTTGATATAAAAGATATTCAAATTGTGCCAGATTGAAGCTATATAATAAATGTGGTATTACTTACCAACCAAGCTTAAATAAATATGCTTGAGGACTGCATTTTTCCAATTTAACACTTCTGAGAGTTTCTCTTGGTTTGTGGTATCCAATTTTGTCGATTATTGATGGCAAACATCTGAATTAATTACTTAGTCTCCTAGGAGACCCTATAAGACAATTATAACACCTTTGTAATCTCATCAGATTAATGATGTATGAGAATTGTGGTTACTTACCAGCAAAGCTCCAATAGTGTCACACAAGTTACCAAAGATGTTTGAGGACAGTGCTCCTTTTCGAATTGATAATTCTTATATTGCTTTCACCCAGTTTTATTAACTGTTGATTGGAAGGAAACATCAGTATTGATAATTTAGTCTTGGAAAGCAAAAAAAAATATCACTTTTGTGATCCCATCCGCATTCTGGTATTCAGATAGTATCAGATTGATGCTGCATAAAAAAAATGTGCATCAGAACAAGTTCCAATAGAGTCCCACAAGTTGGCAAAGATTTATGGGGCTAACAATTTTGACATTTTTTCTTAAATTACTTCATCCTGTCATTATCATTATTTGTTGATAGCAAACATCAGAATTGATCATGCAGTCTCTTACAAGAGCTAAAATAAATGTAACATCTTTGTAAGTTTATTGGATGATTGTATTCAGATGTGAAGAATGTAGTTTTACTCAGCAGCCGAGCTTCAATAGAGCCTTACGGGTTGCCAAAGATGTGTGAGGCCACTAGGACAACTCGATCTATTCAATTTCTACAATTTTTCTCAGTTTGATCAATCCTTTCATTGATTTTTGATATCAAACATCAGAATTGACCCTGCAGTCTCTTCACAGAGCTAAAAATATTATAACTTCTTTGTAGTCTAATAGTATTTAGATGGTAGTTTGATCCTGTATAATTAATGTGGTACTACTTACCAGACGATCTTCAATAGAGTCCCACAAGTGTTCAAAGATGTTTGAGGCCATTGTAGCTTTTTAGTCTGACATTTCCGATAGTTTTTCTTAGATTGCCCTATCCAGTTTCATTGATTTTTGGTATCAAACATCAGAATTGATCATTTTGTCCCTTGGAAGAGCTAAAAAAATATAACATCTTTGTGATCCCATCATATTACGGTACTTGAATGGTGTCAGATTGATGCTGTGTGATAAATGTGCTACTCGTCACCAGACAAGTTTCCATAATGTTCCACAGGTTGCAAAAGATGTGTGAGGCCACTACACCATCTCGATCTGACAATTCTGACTGTTTTTCTTTAATTTCTTCATCAAGTTTCATTAATTGTTGACAGCAAACATCAGAATTGATCATTTAGTCCTTCAGGAGAGCTAGAAAATATATCTTTGTATTGTAATGGTATTCAGATGGTGTATTTTGTATCAGCCGAACTCTAACAATGGTTTGCAAGTTTTCAAAGCTGTATGAGGTCTCTTCACTTATTTGATTAAACAATTCTGCCAATTTTTCTTCACTTTTTAGTTCGGTATTGGTAGACATCACAATTGGTCATTCAGTCCTTTGGAAGAGCTAAAAAAATAACATTATTGTAATCACATTTACATTATCTTAGGATATAAAGATTTCGATGCTGTTTGTGCTGGTTTATCATATTTGTTTCATGATTTTTTACTTGAATTTCCATTTAAGGTCCAAAAGTTGCCAAAGATGCCTGAGGCCATTTTTCTTTAATTATTTTATCCAGTTTGATCAAATGTTGGTAGTAAACATCAGAATTGATCGTTTGGTCACTTTAAAATATAAGTTTTGAATGTGGCTGGTGCAGGTTCATTGTATTTGCTCCACAATTTGTAATTCCACCTGGTAAACTTCAGATTGATCATTTTGTCCTTTGGAAGGAGCTATAAAAATTGTAATTGTAATTGTTAATACAAAAGCATTCAATGTGGTTTGTTCTACATAGTTCATTATGTTTGCTCTATAATTGTTTTCGATTCATGTTACTGTAAGGTTCCCATTTTTCTTAACCAGGGATCTTATTTTTTTTTAAAAAAGTTGGTTTCATTATGTTAAAAGAATTTGGTTCAATTTTTGAGGTTGTTAGGTTGATTTTACTGTAGAGTATCAATTTTTCTTAACCAGGGATCATATTTTTAAAAAAAAGTTGGTTTCATTGTATTTCTTTCAGTTTTATATGTTTTTAGGTTGATTTTACTCTGGAGTACCCATTTTCCTTAACCAGATCTTATTTTTTTTTTTAAATGTTGCTTTCATTGTGTTAAATGAATTGTTTCAAATTTTGAGGTTAACAAATAATATTTGCTTCTTAACCAGGCCAAAACTTTTAACTTCAATTGTTTTGTGCAATACATGCAGAATCTTCAATTACTCAATTATGTCTTTGATTTTAATCATCATCTACTTCAGTAGACTGACCAGCAATTTGCTCAACTTTGAAGGAAAAGTCTCCACAACAGAATCCTTTACAACAATTCAGAAATCTTCACTTTCTTAAGAAATAAATGCGAACATTAACTTCACACACCTTTTTGTGAGCTGCAGCTACTTCATAGAAACAAAATCTATACTTATTCTATTACTTACTGATATTTATTTAAAATTACCATTATACCACCATTATAATTTGCTTTAAAATTTACAATATGATCCATGCGTCTTTTATTCAAGTACTTACTTGCCAATCCAATAACGTACCTAAAACATAAATGTTTATTATTATTTTTTATTGAACAAAATTATTATTTTGCAGCATATAACTTAAAATCAAAATGACCGACTCTCTGAAGTTTGGACCTGAATGGTTGCGCAATCTATCTCAGGATGGACCCAGTGCAGGCTCCGGTGGAGGGGGGCCTAAATATCAACTGGCAGAACATCGGTAATAACAGAAATAGATAGTAAATGATAATAATAGAAATAGATAGAAAATGATAATAATAGAAATACATATACAAATGATATATGGAAGTGGAAATGATTTTTACAAATAATTTATTATACAGAAGTATTTTTTATCTTGAAAGATTCTTAGTAATTCAAAATTGTTTATAATTTTTTGTTAGTTATTGTTTTACCACCTTTACAAAGCATCTTACTTTGAAAGAAAATTCTTACTTAGAAAGATAATAATTATCAAATCATAAGTACAAATAATGTTTAGTCAATAATTCATTGTTGTTCTTTGTTGACTTATTCGGTTTAAAAAAATGTTTAACATAAAAAGTATTAGTTGTTTCAATTTTAAAATAATTAGACAAGTGTATAGATTTTTTTTTAAGATGAAAGGAAGCTTTTAGTTTGGATTAATGCAATTTATTTTAAATTATATATATATATTAGGTTGGCAAATATCTCCCTTCCGCCTTTTTGTATTATAAACCATACAAAAAAGCGGAAGGGAGATATTTGACATTTGATTTTGAATATATTTGAATATATATATATATATATATATATATATATATGTAGAGTTCGGAACAAGAATCCAAAAAGTAATAAAAAACAAAAAGTTTTTTAATAAACCATCTCTTTATTTATTTACTGTCGACGTTTCGGAACTAGGTACGTTCCATCTTCAGGACATCTGTCAAGAAACATGATCTTGATAAGATTTAAGCAAACAATATGTTTAAGAAAAGAAAATGGATTTTTTAATTAATTAAATAGTTGAAAAAATAATGTACAGGAATATGATAATATGATCAAAATGAAAATGATAAAAATAAATGAGTGTATATAATCCACTCCACAGGATATTAAAAATGATAAAAATTTGAAAGTTTTGGAAAGTTTTAAGAAAAAGTTAATGGAAAAAATTTGAATTAATTACCTGTATGATTGAATATACATTAGCATTTTTTCACTAAAAAGATTTCATCAAAAAATGAATTTATGAGTTACTTTTCTATAAATCAAAGTTTCTATAAGTTATGTCCTTTTTTAAGTTTATTTGAAACAAACAATATAATTCTCTTGATGTTATGAGATCGGCTGTTTGTAATAAACTGATTCTAGTCACACGTGCGCTACTTGAAGACTCTAAGGATGTGTTGCATGTTGTTTTTATCTGTGAGGATGTAAATACTTAAATTATTAATCTTAAATGGAAGTCGATATTAATTGTTTGTCAAAAAGTGTAAAAAATTTAAATAAGAATCATGTAACAGGTTGTGATCTGATCTAATGTTTACACTATTAGAAGCATTCATAAGAATAAGACTACCATTTTATATTATATATATATATATATATATATATTATATTTATTTATTTATTTATTTATTTATTTGTCTATTTATTACTTGTTTTCTAGTTATGGGAGAGAAGAAATGTTGGCATTGTTCGACAAAACCTTAGGACAGCCAGAGCTATTAGGAAAATTCAAATCTTTATATGTAGAACGTTTACAGCCACCCCTCGCCTTAGCACCGACACAAGAAGATGAAGCCAATCTAACTAATGTAAGAAAAGTTTATTATTTACAATCTTTATCACACAAATAACTATTTATATTTAGCACACTAATTATCACAGTAATTTGAGCATAACTATTTAAAAAAAAAATGCAATTTTTCATTTAATTATTAATTTATTGAATATTAATTCTTAAAATGATTTATTACTTTTTTCTATGATCTGTTTTTTTAAATACTATTTTTCATTCTATCATCAAATTTATTCTTATTATTTTATTCAGTAATAATTTCTTAAATTATTTATCATTTTCTGATTAGTTTTTTTTAATATCATTAATATGATGATTTTAATTTTTACTTTATTTAATTACATTTTTACAATTTTTAAAATTATTTATTTTTATCCAACCTTTTTTAAATAGTAATTTTTAAATACAATCTCCTTTATCATTTATTTTTTATCAGAGAGGAGGATGGCCCAGCAGACCATTAACAGGGGGTGGATCATCATCAATTCGAGGAGGCCGTGGAGGGGGCGTCTCTGTAGATAGGGGCAGAGGCCGTGGGTCAGGGGAAATGCCTATCATTCCCAAAACATGATGGGGCGGTAGTGGTGTTCCACAATTGGGTTCCTCCTCATATCCAAGATCACAGAGCGGCTTTGATCCAGATGATGTTGGCATACGCATTGAAGGGTAAGTGGAATAAGAAACTATTACAGATACTAGATGACCTGACAGACGTTGTCCTGTACCCATGTCTATAATTTAAAAGTTATAATTTTTTTAATATTTCATCGTATACTTTTTAATGTCCTATTTGATGTCCTGTCTTTGTGATTCATTTATGGTCTTAGTATAAGCAGTATAAGAAATTCAGGAAAAATAATATAGTATATGCGGTAAAAGAACAATATCACACTTGATTTTACCACACAACATGATTGCTTCAATAATTTAGTCTATGTTTTTCATAATCTCGTACGATATATTAGTTGCATTCTGGCAATTATAATTTCCAAAGAACATTTTTCTTACTAATGATTTAATAAACATTATTGTTTATGTTCAAATCTTAGGTGAATTAATTGTAAAATCTACTCTTCAATCTATGATCAACTTGCTAAATCTTCCATATCCAATGCCAACAAATGAATTTTTGACGCATGAAACAAAATTCTAAATGATTTTTTTATTATTTAGATATATTTTTTTTAAAGATCAATAATTTAGTAAGTAAACCAAATGTGGCATGCATAAGTTTGAAAGAATAATGTTTATGCAATTTTGGACTTCATGCATTATTTATTAAACTGAATTATATAATTTCATCTGCCAAACTGCCAAAGTTGACTGTATCTTATATTATTTTAATTTCTGGCACATCTCAGCTGCTTTTCGGCAATAATAATGTAGACATTACATTTTTCTTGTATATTATATTCTAATATTGTCTAGGCTCATAATTGATAAGTGTTTTTTTTTGTAATTTTTGCCATTTATTCCTACAACATTACTATAGTTTTTATCGATCATTAAATCTTTAAAATTTTCTTTAACAAACTCTAAAAAGAATTATCAAAATCCGAATAACCGTTTAGGAGATGTATCAAATCATACACCCGTACAGAAGAATTTTATATATAAGATATTGCTTGTTGAGATTTTTTAATTATCTTCCTGAAAGAAGAAGAACGTCTAATGTGTAAATTTTGTTTTTTCTCGACGTTTCAAGTCGTTCTGAATCTTTTGACACCGAAATTAAATAAAGTATTCTAAAGTGTGACACAAAAACTAGAAAACTAGAAGAAAATTAGAAAGTGTGGCACAAGACAAACGTTTTTTATCGACGTCTTCTCTAAAACATATTTTGATGAAATTTGTTATCGACTTGCGTCGATTAGATTTTGCGACGATCAGCCGAGCCGTTTCTTTATAATTAGCAACAAAGTACGAAATTGTTAATGTTTTGTTCACGTTTCAACCAAAAGTCCTGAATTGATTTTAATAATTCCAAAGCTGTTTGAAAGACATTAGAAGGATATTGTGCTGATTTGTTTTTGGTTAAGATCAGTCAGATCGTTTATTTTTTTTTTAGTAAAGAATTGTCAAAAATTGGTTGTGCAGTAAATAGTCTTGTATTTGTTGTGCAATCAGGCATTTTACACATAAAACCTAATTTCACGTACGTGTTATCAAAGAGACATTAGAAAGATACACTTGTGATAAAAATATTGTTTGATCTTGGTGAGTTTTTTAGGTTAGGTTTTATTTGTGAAACGCCTGATTGCACAGCAAATGCATAGCCTTTTGATAGTTTTTACTACCAATTTATACATAAATAGACCCATAACATAGCGTTACCATAACATTTCAATTTTATCTGAGAATTGGCCTCTATATTTAATTCGGTAATATAGGTTATGTTTGTTTTCATTTAAAAATAATGTAGTCACAATGTTAATGTTACCAAATCTCAATTATTTTTAAATTAGAACTTATTGAATTAGACACTTTGACACTTTGACACTTACACCCAGTGTTCCATACAATTTCATTCAGGAATTTTTAATTATCCTTCTTAATAAATCATCAGCAGTCAAATATTAAAATTTGTTGGAAATTATTATGTATAAAAGAATAATTTTTTAATTTTTTTAACATTTCAATTTTATCTGAGAATTGGCCTCTATATTTAATTTGCTAATATAGGTTATTATCGTTTTTATTTGAAAATATTGTAGTCACAATGTTAAATGTTACCAAATCTCAATTATTTTTAATTTAAAACTTAATGATTTAGACATAGATGTAGATATACCAGGAATTTTATGCAACTTGCCTTAAGGCAAATTGTCGCTTACACCCAGTGTTCCATACAATTTCATTCAGGAATTTTTAATTATCCTTCTTAATAAATTATCAGCAGTCAAGTATTAGAATAATAAATCAAAAATATTTATAGCGTTACCCATTTCAATTTTATCTGAGAATTGGCCTCTATATTTAATTCGCTAATATAGGTTATGTTTGTTTTTATTTGAAAATATTGTAGTCACAATGTTAAATGTTACCAAATCCCAATTATTCTTGTAATTTAGAACTTATTGAATTAGATATATGTATCTGGAATTTCATGCAACTTGCCTTAAGGTAAGTTGCCGCTTACACCTAGCTTCTGTGCAATTTCATTCAGGAGTTTCTGATTATCCTTCATAAATCATCAGCTGTCAAATATTAAAACTTTTATTATTAAAATTATAATTTTGTGAAAGAATAATAAATAAACAATATTTAATCGTTCAATTTTAAAATATATATTAATAATATATAATAATTATAATTAATATTATAATATAATTAATATTATAATAAAATGTTTACAACTTCATGTTAGTTCCAATTTCAATTTCGTCCGCCATTATCCTTTCTCTTAACTTTGGCAACCCCGCAGCGCGAATGACAGCCAGATTGCACAAGAAATTGTTGAAAATCAAAGTTAAAACAAAAGAATCAATTAACTTGATTGTACATACCAAATTTTTGACATTCGGCGTTTGTAAACTGCCAAATAATGATTGACATGTGTATTACAATTCTAGAATTGCTATTGATTGCAATACATTTGGTGTATTATTTCCAGCCTAGGCCCTGGGCCGAACAAAATGGCGAGGCGGAATGGAATGGCACAACCAGCCCTAGAAAAGAGTTTAATCCAACAGGTCGGTAAAGGATTTATGTTGTAAATATTATTGCAAGTGTTGATGTTTCTGTATAATTAATTAATTTTTATTAAATAGGCCGAGCAAACACGGATAATTGGAGGAGACATCGCGGCACGGATGATGATGACGGGTGGCGAAATCAACCTGAACAGAGGAGAACTGAAAAATGGGGTAAATTTAACATTTTAAGACAATTTTGTTTTGTCCATAAGATCCGATTTGCTGATTTTGTTTTCGCGGAGTTTGACGTTTGACACTGAAATTGATTAAGTATGCGTGCATGTGTAAAATTTTGTTTTGCGCGGTAATTAGCCGAGCCGTTTCTTTATTATTAGCAAATAAGTACAAGAACTTTTGTCAACGTTTTCGCCAAAAATGCTGAACTGATTTTGAATATTTACTACTCATAAATTGTCACATTTGTGTCATCATAAAAATAATTAATGTGATGATTTTAATTAAACCTTGCATAGGGATTGAGTTTATGGTTTTAATCAAATCGATGGTTCTCACGGGCAATGTTCATTGTATCTCTGGCATATACTCTACAAAAAACTTTGTTATATTTAATACAATCATTATTTCAATATACTTTTCTCTAGAATCTAGAACATAAAAATGAATATCTCGGATATTGTGTAACTGATTTGATTCCCAAGAGGCATCAGACCCCTTGTAATTTTTAATATTTTACTTTATTTTTACAAAATGCATCTCTCGGTTATTGTGTAACTGATTTGATTCCCAAGAGGCATCAGACCCCTTATTATTTTTAATATTTTACCTAATTTTAATAATCGTCGACGAAAATTTGTATCCGCACACACATACACACACGCACACACACACACACATACATCTATTTTTTCTAAGGTATGCCAAAATGTTCAGAAGGTTTTGACACGTAAAGATATATAAAAATTTTCATTTTCGATTTTTTTGCGAGTACTATAACTTTCTAGAATCTAAAAGATAAAAATGCATCTCTCGGGTATTGTGTAACTGATTTGATTCCCAAGAAGCATCAGACCCCTTGTTATTTTTAATATTTTATTTCATTTTAATATAACATACATTTTGTTGTTAAATGTATTATAGACTATTTTATCAGCTTTTAATTGATACATAGCAATATATACGTATTTCAACAGTTTTCCTAAAGTTTAGCTATTCATTTTAAATATTTCTTCAGTTCATAATAGTAAATATCAACATATGTTAAAATCCTTTCACTTATACTATTAAAAATTAAACTTACAATATTTATAAGTGGGTGTAAAATGTAAAAAAATGCAGAATTTTTATAAAAATGTGTAAGTTGTACCATATTGGCTTTGGATTTGTTTGACCTTGTAAAGATCCTACATGTTGGCTTTCGAAAGATAAATGCTTGGTAATATTTGTTTCTGATCAATGCTTAAAAGACAGGTTACTAATTATAAAACAGACATTGTAATATATAGTAGAAAGAAGGTTTAGCATTATTACCGATCTTCTAACTAAAAAACAAATATATAGACAGGACGTCATTAGCCATGAGATCCAAGACTAAATGTCACAAAATTATTGCTAAAATTTGATAATTAAACATTTGCTTACCACTTATTTTATTTTGTCATTTTAAAGTATATTAATTAATGTGTAAACTTATATACTTCTAGTGTTTAATATGGAACTTTAGTGCAGTTAAAAATGCATGAAAAAAATGATATCGGGTGAATGAGAGGTCCATCAAAAAACGTCACAAAAATTAGATAATTTATTTGGTTTAAACAATTGATATAAATATATATATATTGTTATGGTCTAGGGAACATATGGTTTAAAATAATTGAAATACATATATAACATCATATTATAGGCCTAAAAAATTATTTAATTATGAAAATTCAAGAAGACTAAATAAATTAACATTTGGGATAATGGGTTTTTGAGCAACTACATTTTTCAAATAATCAGTAGAATATTATAAAATGTTGCTAAATCTCAATCAGTTGTGCAAATTATCCTATGGCAAACTGCCAGTTGAACCTAGTTTTTTTTAAATAAAATTTTGCTTATTTTATTTTATTCTGCTCTACTTGTCCTTTCTTAGTTTGTAGAACAAATGTAAAATCGTTTTAATAAATTATTATTATCTATATTTAAAATTACTATAATCAATCGCGTTTTTGAAAAAATTCAGAAAACTGATCTAATACGAAAAATAAAAGTTCGATAACCCTTGATGATTTTTTTATATAGAATTGAGCTTTTTTATAAGCTCAAAAAATCTCAATCTAAATTCAATAAAAATGTTCAGTGACAGAATTCTGGATCAAAAATTATATAATTACTATAATAAATTTTAAGCAAAAAGGGTTTGTGATAAGAGGGTTAAAATTTAGGGTTGCATGCATTTTTTATATATGCAATATACAAATTTAAAAATCTACCCTAAAAATAAACAAAAAATCTTTGGGGTGGCCAACCTTTACCACTTTATTATCCAATAATTTCATCTGCCAAACATATACTGTTGACCGTATCTTATATTATTTTAATTTCTGGCATATCTCAGCTGCTTTTCGGCAATAATAATGTAGACATTACACATTTTTCTTGTATATAATATTCTAATATTATCCAGGTTCATAATTTCAGCTAAATTCAAATTTCAAGTGAATTGATAATTTTAGCAGATGTTTTCAAAACAGTTCAAATGTTTTCAATGTCAAACAATGATAAGTGGTTTTTTGTAATTATTGCCATTTATTTCTACAATATTACTATAGTTTCATCGTTCATTAAATCTTAAAAATTTTCTTTGACAAACTCTAAAATGAAGTATCAAAATCCGAATAACCGTTTAGGGGAATTATCGAATCATACACCCGTACCTGTACTGAAGTATTTTTATGTATATAATATAT
Organism: Ctenocephalides felis; assembly: GCF_003426905.1. NCBI lineage: Eukaryota > Metazoa > Arthropoda > Insecta > Siphonaptera > Pulicidae > Ctenocephalides > Ctenocephalides felis. The sequence goes on along the minus strand of NW_020537324.1, from coordinate 78,649,264 downwards.
ATTTTTTTTTATTTCTTTTTCAGGTCGGGTGGTGGTACATCATCCAGCTGGCGCGATGGAGACACCTCTGGCGGAGGACAAGAAGGTGGCCTGGTGGTGACCGAAAACTTTTATCCAGGGGCATAGAAAGGCTAGAGAGAGAACTCCGAGAACGAGGAAGCGGAGGGAGTGCGAGTGACAGGAGGTGATCGAATTACTCATAACTCACAAAGTAGTGGAGCATCCGCGGTCGCCAGATCATGGAATGCTCGGAAACCTTGGGATGTCGATGACATATTACCTGAATGGGCCATGGAGAATCCGTCCGAATCTGGTGGTACTTTTGATGCCTCTGGAGCTTTCCATGGCTCCGATGACGAAAACGAAAGGTCCTCTAGACTTAATCACCGCACTCCACAAATAATATACACAGTTCTCCTAGACTGCTACATTGTCGAGGTAAGTTTTTGTTTTAGTAAATCTTGAAATAGTAGCATAAAGAACTTAGTTCATTTATTTATTTTATTTATTTATTCAACGCTCAAGGCAATAATACAATATAATTACATTTTAAAGTGTACAATTTATAAACTAAAGATAATATGAGAAAATTCGAGTTTGTGAGTTTATATATAGATTTGTATATATACATAACACTTAATAATAAAAAACAATGGTTTTTTTGAAGATGTTTAATAACGACGTTTCGAAACTAGATACGTTCCATCATCAGGTTTATTCTGTCAAATACAATGTTTTTTTAAAACTATGACTAACTTTACTTTAACAGATTATTTAGAAAATTATAAAGGAATGGATTATGTACCAGTGTAAAGAGTAACGAAAATTACTAAAAAAGGTTTTATATAAAATTGAGAGGCAAAAATTATTTACCTGTAATAATTTATATATCCATATCACTAACATTTTTTGTTAAAAACACTCGTTTTTTTCGAGAATATTTGTAAATGTTTTTGACTTCACAAGACTTTGTAACATTACTGTCTCATTACTGTGTGTTACAAAGTCTTGTGAAGTCAAAAACATTTACAAATATTCTCGGAAAAAACGAGTGTTTTTAACAAAAAATATTAGTAATATGGATATATAAATTATTACAGGTAAATAATTTTTGCTTCTCAATTTTATATAAAACCTTTTTTAGTTAATTTTCGTTACTCTTTACACTGGTACATAATCAATTCCTTTATAATTTTTATAAAATAATCTGTAATGGCCATCATTAATTAATGTTAGTCAATAGTTTTTAAAAAAACATTGTCTTTGACAGAATAAACCTGATCATGGAACGTATCTAGTTCCGAAACGTCGTTATTTAACATCTTCAAAAAACAAATTGTTTTTTATTATTGGATTTACTGTTGAGAAAAAAAACAATCAATATATTGAAAAAATTCAGGACTTATCTATTGAATATATAAACTACAAATATATAACATTAAATAAAAACTAATAAAATTAAACATTTGATAAACTATAAATCACTACTTAAGACAGTTTTTAAAGGATAATTTTTCTGGCTTGATTTTTTATATTTGTCACCGAAGATATCAATCTCAGAAGCAAGTTCATTTATTATTTTTGATATTCTGAACATGGGTGCGCGTTAGGGTTTATACAAACAGACATTTCAGAAAACCGGTTTTCGAATTCGAAATTTCCCAGAAAACCGGTTTTAACCGGTTTTCGAATTTTATATAAAAAATCCATTTTTGCTCGAATATTCTGAAATAATAAAAAAAAATTAGTGGCATATTTAGTGTGATTTAAAGCAGTTTTGGACTGAATTTATTTTATGTTCAATTTTATGAATAGTATTTCATGCATTTTTACATATGAGAATATACATATTTTTATGATAGTGAAAGAAAATAGTTGGAACAAATAAAAATGTTACATTTAAAAAAAAAACCTTTACCTTCTAATTAAATAAAAAAAAATAGGTACATATTGATGCATACTTGTTAATGTCTATTTTAGTTCTAAAAACGTGTTCATTCTATTCCGAACAATTTTAATTAATTAATTTCAAATTTTGTTTTTTTGGTTTGAGTCTTCTAAGGCTAAAAACTCTTTTTAAAGTTTGAGTAGAACAATTCACTTCAACAAGAAGTCACATTGATTTAAATTAATATATACATTTGATAAAAAAATCTAAATTAATATATACATTAGACAAAAAATAACACAGAACTTTCTGGGAACTATAACAGACTGATATGATTCCAAATTTTATCGAACCGATATGATTCGAAGTATGAAAACCCTTGCTTCCATCTTGTATATTTGTCATTTTTCATTTAAACAGTAAAAACCGATTTTTTCCGCCGAAAAACCGGTTTTCGAATTTCATAATTTTCGTCAAAAAAACCGGTTTTTGAAAACCGACAAACCCTAATGCGCGTGAACCAAATTTGGTTTTAACTGTTGGTATTTCTAAAGTTCTATTGTAACGTAACCTAACGTTAGGTATGACAAATTTGAAGCATTCAAGAAGTTTAGGCACATCTAAATCACTTTTCACAATATTTACTCCATAGCAGAAAGTGAGGTATTTTCTTCTAGCATCAAATGGCGTAATGTAAAGTTGGCTGTACATTTCGGACCGAAGTAGTTAGTTTAAGTTGATTTTTTTTTTACCAGGTCTCAGACTCAAGTTTTATTACTACAAATTTGCTTAGAGGGGTTGATTTTTCGTCTTTCGCTAAATACGGGCTATCATTTACCATATATTTTGTTTCTATATCAGATATCAGACAGAATTTTATGTAAATTTATAGTTTCTTTGGCATTTACTGGCTAAATATGCTTCTGGCCTTTGTTGGAAAATGTTATTCAACCAAAGTGATATGAGCTCTCGCTTTGAAGCAATTTTGCTATTTTCTATAATTTGTTCCAAACCAGGCTTTTTTCTATAAATTTGGCCTAAATGTGTCTGAAAGCTCTTTGAACTTCTAATCTACCTGCAAAACCTATTTCACTTTACTACAACTCTTGTCCAAATAGTTTCGTCCAAAACCAATTTTAGTTTTCTGATTTGGTGTATTACTTCCAAATTCGTCTTCAGAATTGGAAGAAAGTGGCTCGCATCGTCTCATACGTTTGTTTGTGATATCTATCCATTTACTAACGTACTTGATCCATCTGTATTGTCTTTATCACAAAATTTTCCATCTTACAGTCGATAATACTGCCTTGTTTTTTATCTAAAAATTCACCGTCACTATCATATATTTCAAATCCTAGGTCCAAACATTTCAGAGATCCGCTGATTGTATTTTCCAAATAAGCTAAAAAACATTGTTTCCATTCTCTTTTCGAAGACTGACAGTTGCTATAAAAATAAGTCGAAACCACGGCAGTTTTTTCGTTTATAGTTTTTTTTTTACTCAAGAATATATTTTTGAAAATTTCTGTGTCTACGCGAATGTTACTTGTATCAGTGTACAAAAAGAATAAATAATTATACTAGAAAATCACTTTGATTTAAAATTTTATTTGGTGTGTTGAACGAAGCTTGAAACAATTGTTTTGTTGGTAAAAATCTAGTGATAGTTCAGCCATCTGCATTTTTTACAATGTAAAAAATAATATATATCGTCGTCGATAAGAGAGTAGGCGATAAACGCATACGATCTATGGCTATTGTTATTTCGGTTCTTTTATCAAACATTTTAAGAAACTTGCACCAGTCATTTTGGTGGTGGTACAAGTAGTAGTAACACAATTTATTTTTGTTAACTTAACTTTGAATGCACAAAATGATTTCTATACGTATAACTTAAAAAGTCATAACTTCATTTCACAAAACAAATTTTGCATATACAGTAGAATCCGATTAGTATGACGCCGGATATATTGACAACCGCTTATTATGACGTAATTTTAAAGGCAGTTTGGTTTCCATATAAAATTTCTCAAAAAAACAGCTGTTTAGTCGGATATGTTGACCTCGCTTACATTGACATTTCGCTTATAATGACCCATTTTTGAAAAAAAATTTGGTCCAAGTATAATGACCGACATGATTTTACACCTCCGATAACATAGAGTTCATGTTTTTCATTGCACATTGTTATGGTATGGCACCACTGTGAACTACCCTTGTGTGTCAGGTCGCTACATACCTTCAGGTCTCTATGTTGCACGAGATTCGCGCTATGGAAACTTTGGCAACTTCCGGCATGGACGACCTCGTGCAAAAAATAAGTAGGCTCATTCTTGGTGTTCGAAATTTGGAAGCGATAACATCTGCTATAATTTACTGAATTAGTAAAGTTCTATATTTTTTACTATTTTTACCCAGTAATTAAAATTCAAACGAAAATTACAGATTTCTTACATTAAAAAATGCATTGTTATGTCATATTTTAATTAAATTTGTCAATTTGTTTATATGTGTCATTTTTTACCTTAATTTTTGTATTAAATTACCGAAATTAATAACATATTCGCCAAAAATTGTTTTTTTTTTTCAGTACGCTTAGTATGACGACCGCTTAGTATGACCATTTTTCGCCGTCCCTTGAATGTCATACTAAGCGGATTCTACTGTATAGTGCAGTAAACGGAGAGGAAAAAAGGGTGTAACCTCTGAATTTTTTTACTGTGCTCCGAATTGAATGAAATTTTGGAATTAGGTTCATCTTACCCTCAAGTTTAAAAGTGAAAACAATTCGGGTTGCGCCATCACCCCCCGGGGGAATGACCCCCCTTCTCAATTGTGTAATTACATTTTTTTACAATAATGTCGGAAATCGATAGAAGAACCAATTATAAGAAAAAAATGTCTTTTATAGTTTTTTAAAAAAACCAAAACTTTTCAAGTTACTGGTCACTAAAGATTCATATATTTTTGGCGTTTTTCTTCGTTTTTTTGCAAATATCTCCTAAAAAGTTTTTATAAAATCGTGAATTTTCTGAAAATAATTTGTACTAAAGTAGTGAATCTGCTAGAATCCATCAAGATGTCTATAAGGAAGTGAATTCTAGATGGAATGTGAATTACTTTATTTCTGGTGGAAATGGCGCTCATTAAACCATATGATTTAAAAGAAAAAAACTTCGTATATGCTTCTTATTTGCATGATAGCTCACTCATTTTACACGAAAAAAACTTGTAACAGCACTCATTTTAAAGCTTATGTTGAGCACTATAAAACCCAATTTTACCGAAATTCATAAAATGTAAAACCTCGACACTAGATGGCTTTAAATACAACAATTAAATCTTGAACGAAATAAAAAACGACTTTGCTCTTTCAAATCTTGCTTAATATTTTTCTTAGAACACTTTATCTAATACCGATTTATTAATATTTTTATTGACATTATTTTGTTCATTACATGATTTTTGTTAAAATGTATACTTTAGGAGAAATTTGCAAAAAAACGAAGAAAAACGCCAAAAATATATGAATCTTTAGTGGCCAGTAACTTGAAAAGTTTTGGTTTTTTTGAAAAACTATAGAAGACATTTTTTTCTTATAATTGGTTCTTCTATCGATTTCCGACATTATTGTAAAAAAATGTAATTACACAATTGAGAGGGGGTGTCACCCTTCCGGGGGGTGATGGCGCAATCCGAATTGTTTTCACTTTTGAAATTGAGGGTTAGATGAACCTAATTCCAAAATTTCATTCAATTCGGAGCACAGTAAAAAAATTCAGACCTAAAACGCTCCGTTTACTGCACTAATAATGGGTATTTTGAATTGAAAGTGCCCAACTAGTCATTTTGACTGGCGTGGTATATTTAGTGTTAATATCAATTATGTTTTACTAGGTCTCAGACTCAAGGTAGCATTTTGATCAATAAGCACTCCAACAGTAGTAACAACCAGGATACCTCAAATTCAAAGCACCGTTTGAAAGACCACTCAGCGACAGAAACATCACATTCTGATGAGGAGATGGGTTATCAAAATCGAAGAAGTGAAGACACACGACAATCAAATAGCGCCCGCAAAATAAAACCTGAACGTGAAATAAGCATAGAGCATTTGGAGCCAGATCAAAAATCGCCAGACACGCCTAATCAAAACAATAAGATACTCGAAGGCAACAACAAGACGGATTCAAAGAAGCAGCAAGATAATAATAGTAAGAACAAACCGAGTGCTGAAACACCAATTAAAAAGAACGGTTCACCTAAGAAAAGTATTAAAATAAAAGATGACAGTGAGCAGGTGCAGAAAATGAACGACAGTAATAATACAAGTAGAAGCAATAATGATGGTTATGTTGATGAGCGCAGCTCGGAGAGCCCTGTTGATAAAAAAGATGAATACTCAAAAACTGCAAATTGTACTCAGGAGGAGGAGGATATTATCAAGAGGCCAGACATTCCAAGGCAAAGGTAATAATAAATAGATTATTCAGTATTTTTAACTTTCCAGACGAAAATTTTTACATATCTTTACGTTTCAAAGGTTTCTGAACATTTTGGCATACCTTAGAGAAAATTGATGTATGTGTGTGTGTGTGCGGATACGAATTTTCGTCGACGATTCAATTTTTACTGATAAGGAGATGTGCTGATTATCTTTTGGCAAAGGCAGGTCTAGTCGTTTCGGAGATACGGGCCAAAAAGTGCCAAAAATGGCATTTCAGTTTTTGAGATAACGGAGCGTCCGATTTTTATAATTCGAAAAACATTTTACTTGTGTTGACAAAATGAAGAACTGATTAAATTTTTGGGAATGCAGGTCTAGCGGTTTCGGAGGTCCAGAAAAAAATAGTTAAAAAAATTAACATTTGGCAGCCAAAAATGATCATTGGACATATGCACATCAAATTATCAGAAATTTTATGGAGATTTTAATGATACGTCTGAATTTTCTTTACATTTCTATGGGTTCCATAACGTCGTTTGTCCGTTAAACGGCGACGCGGCGCTTACGCGCTTCTATATTTCGTCTCTATGCAGCTAAAGCAGTGTGATTGCTTTGAAAAAAGTTCAAAATTTCCAAAATATTTCAAAATAACACTAGTGGGTGTATGTCACTGTGCCTTAAGGCAAATTGCTGGAACTTTCTGTACCAAAAGTTTTTTTTAAAAAAAAAGATTAATTTTTTTTATCTTTGAAAAATTTTGATTTTTGAGAAATTTTAAATTCTTTAAAAATGACTTTTTTGGAAAAATAACTTTTGGATTTTTTTTTATTTTGAAAATCGTAGTTTTTAAAACCGAAATCGTCGACGAAAATTTGTATCCGCACACACACACACACACATCCATTTTTCTAAGATATGCCCAAATGTTCAGAAACGTAAAGATACACACACATACATTTTTATAAGACATGCCAAAATGTTCAGAAGGTTTTGAAACGTAAAGATACCTATATAAAAAAAAATATTTTCGATTTTTTTGCGATTACTATAACTTACTCTACGGGAAGTTAAAAAAACATTTTTTTCCAAAAAATTTTTTTTTTAATTTTAAAATTTCTCAAAAATCTATTTTTTTTAAAGTTTAATTTTTTTTTTTAACTTCCTGTAGGGTAAGTTATTGTAATAGGCCGAAAATCGAAATTGAAAATTTTTACATTTCTCGACGTTTTGAAGGTTTTCTGAACATTTTTAAGGGGCATTCCTCAGAAAACTAATGATTGTGTGTGTGTATGTGTGTTTTGTATGTATGTATGTATGGATACAAATTACCAGTCAAGTTTTCGGGCGCACGGATCAACCGATTTGAATGGTTCAAAAAACTTTTGATTTCTATTGATAAGGAGAAGAACTGATTAGTTTTTGGCAAAGGCAGGTCCAGCCTTTTCGGTGATACGGAGCAAAGAGTGCAGAAAATAGAAATCGACTTTTTGAGAGAACGGTGTATCCGATTTGAATGATCCAAAAAACATTCAATTTGTAATGATTGGGAGAAGTGTTTATTAGTATTTTTCAAAGGCAGGCCTATCCGTTTCGAAGATACGGAGCTAAATATGTAAAAAATGACAGTTTTTGAGAGAACTAAGCGTTCGATTTGAATGGTTCAAAGAACTTTCTGCTTGGCTTAACAAAATAATTGATTTTTGGAAAAAAAATTGGCTCAACTTTTTTTTTTTCAAAAAAAAAATTTTTTTTGTATATCGAAAATAATTCAGATTTTATTTTTAATTCTGACTATAGTTCTGATATACTTTAAACAAATGTGTTTAACTTTGCAATTCAGTTTATATAATTCTTATAAATATTAGACAATGTTACAATATTAATAATAATCTATTTGAAAACAATCAGTATTCCTCAAACATTTCGTTACGGTACGGGAAGTTCCAGCAATTTACCTTAAGGCAATATGCCATACACCCCACTAGTTAATTTAATTTTTGGTACGGAAAGTTCCAGCAATTTGTCTTAAGGCACGATGCCATACACCACTAGTTACTTTACTACATTATATTCACTTTCCTCAGTCAACCTCAACACGATGAGTTTGCAAGGATGCAAGAAGTTGCCGATGATCTAGTTGCACATCTTATGATGGATGATGAGAGAGCACCTCCAGCCATGACGACAGTTCAGCAACAAATCATACAGCAGAGTCTTCCTGTGTCTTCTATGGTAGCGCCTCCCATGACACTTCCACCAAATCTGCACGGGGTAATGCCTTTATTGCCTCCTACGCAACCTGTGGTTATGTCTGTGGTTGGTAGCGATAAGTGGTTTTATAGGGATCCTCAGGTAAATATAAAATATAGATGACTTACTTGTAAAGGAATTGTCTGTATGAATTTTGTGATATATTAGATTAGTATTAATGCGATTTGATTTGCTTTTACCAAACGGAAATCTTGAATACATATTTCTATAAACTATAAACTATAAATATATATATAAATATAAATATAATTAGTGCAATAAATGGAGAGGAAAAAAGGGTGTAACCTCTGAATTTTTTTACTGTGCTCTGATTTGCATGAAATTTTGCAAATAGGCTAACCTTGCCCTCAAGTTCAAAATTGGAAACAATTTACACTTCACAGTGAACCTAATTCCAAAAATTCATGCATATTGGGGTCACAGTAAAAATCAGACCCAAAATGCTCCATCGACAGGATTAAATATCTTGATTATCTATACTTCTCTGCAAATTAAATCTGAGAAAAGCTTCACTATTTTGTATATAGTTTATTAAGATTATTATTATATATTATACTTAATTTTTAAAGATTTAAATCGATATTGTTGTTTATAGAAGTGCCATCGTTTATTCTGCTCGTGTGCGAAAGTTCACGCGAATTTCAAAGAAATGAATGAGAGTATAATATTTAGTGATGAGAATGAGAACACGACGAATGGATTGAATAAATTCCCCATTATTACTTCGAAACATCCAAAAATACGGGTATAATCGTTTATTAAGTCAATTTTATGTTTAAAACTGTGTTACAACAATTTTATTAAATGTTAAAATGATATATAAAAAAGAGAAGTTTTGCCAGAAAATCTGATTTTTTAGCGGAATTGGAAAGAGCATGTGTGTGTATATATGAGCTAAAACTAGAATAGAAAGATATCAATTCAATTTTTTTTTTTTTGACGATTTTAATGAGTGATATTTTCATGATCTCTCAATTATCTTAAAATATTGTAGTGTTCGAAAAGTGGTTCAATTATAAAAATTCATTGAATCTAAGGAATTCTTGAATGAGTTATGAATTTTTTTTTAATTTGCGTAGATTTATTGCCGATCAAAATAATATAATTTTTTATTACAATATGCTGCGTGTAAATGCATTTAAAGAGATTATCTCGTATGAGATATCTTTTTTTTGTTGACATTTAAGATCGTATGGCCTTTTTTTTCTTCAATTTTCGAGTAAGAGATTCCTTAATTTTTAGCTTAATTCTTTTAAATATTTGTTTGGGTGACCTGGTGTTTTGAGTCATAAATTAAATAAAAATTCTGTTGTCGGGAGTTTCAAAAGGCAAATGCCACTTACACCTTGCATTCAGTTTTTTTGTGATTATTTTAGAATCAACTTTAGTTTTTAGTAAAAGCAAAAACTTTATTTCCTTAATAAATAGTTACACTTAAGGGGGGAGAGTCCATTATTCACGTGAGGCTTTTAGGGGTAGGGGAAGGTTTGACAAAAAATCACCAAAAATCACCTAGAGGAGGGAGGGATATAGTAAGATATCACGTGTATTTATTTTTTACCTATATTTACAAAAAAAAAAATTACGTTTTATTCGTAAATTCGAAAAATTCGTTCGGAAAGTTTTACGTTACTAAAAATACACCCGATGTTTGATGGGGGACGGGGGTAATTCTAAATATCAAGACGTATCACCAATGGGAAGGGTTTGATTTTCCTAAATATCACGACGTATCACCAAGGGGGAGGGTTTGTTTTCCTAAATATCACGACGTATCACCAAGGGAAAGGGGGGTGACAAATCTAAATTTTACGACAAATCACCAAGGGGAAGGGGGGTGAAAATTCTAAATTTTACGACGTATCACCAAGGGGGGGACCAAAAATTCCTAAAAAAAATCGATCACGTGATTAATGGACCTCCTAAATAGATGAATTTCAAGTTTTATTGATCAAGTCGATTATTCACACGTGTCGTTACACCTAATTAGGGGGCGTCCTTTATTCACGTAATTGACTTTTTAAGGATTTCTGGACCCGCTTGCCCTTAGTGATACGTGGTGATATTCAAAATTACCCCCTTCCCCTCTCTCCCCCCAAACCTCACGTGTATTTTTGGTTAAGAGAAAAAATGGTAAAATTTTCAATTTTTTTTTGAAAAGATTTGGATTTTTTTTAACCAGGTGAAAAATAAATGCTCGTGATATCTTACTATACCCTTCCCTTCCCCTCGTGATATTTTGTGATTTTTGGAAGCCCCCTTATAATATACTTAAATTATTGTTACAATTATTTTGTGTATATGTATGCATATGTGTTTTAATATGATGCTGATGACTTGTATTAATTATTCCAAAAGTTATGTTTACAATTATTTGTTGAGTACTATATTGTTGTATTTACTTTAAATTAATTAGTATTTATTATTTGTTGTTTATCAGGGAGAGGTGCAAGGACCATTCCTGGCCAGTGAAATGTCAGAGTGGTACCGTGCTGGTTATTTTACGAACGAACTTCTCGTACGAAGGGCTTGTGACGACCGATACACAACCCTTGGGGAACTGGTTAAAGTCTGTGGCGGTGTAGTGCCATTTAATCCATCCGTCAGACTGCCCCCATTAAAGGTAAAATATAAATTTAAAGCTATTTAAGCCAATTTCTAGGCTTGGAGTAATGTGTATATCTGTTATTCTTTTACCAGGTTGAAACATCAGTTCTCAATTCGAACGGTCTACAGTCACCTTTAACCACTCAGCAAACGAATCCTGCACTCATTCCTGGAACACCTCAATACCGGCAAGCACAACTATTAGGTCGACAGATAGCAGCAAGACAGGAAGCTCACCTTCAGGTTTTGCGTGACCTGAGCAGATCAGAGCGATGGGCTTCAATGACACCCGGAGAACAGAATGCTGTCTTGATGCAACAGTTGGCACAAATTGTAAGTAAAAATAATGATATTTTAAGCGCACTGTTTGCGAAACAGTTGTTTT
>NW_020537324.1:78617949-78636666 GCF_003426905.1 Ctenocephalides felis | reverse complement strand
ATATATATATATATAATAATTTACAATGTGATTCCTGTTTCTTTATCAAAGTACTTACTTGCCAATCCAATAGCTTACCTAAAACATAAATGTATATTATTATTTTTATTAAACAAACTTATATCATTTATCAATTTTGGCAGCAATAACTTAAAATCAAATGACCGCCTCTCTGAAGTTTGGACCTGAATGGTTGCGCAATCTATCTCAGGATGGACCCAGTGCAGGCTCCGGTGGAGGGGGCCTAAATATCACTGGCAGAACATCGGTAATAATTGAATAGATAGAAAATGATAATAATAGAAATAGATAGAAATGATAATAATAGAAATACATAGAAAGATAATAGAAATACATAGAAAATGATAATAGAAATACATAGACAAATGATATTATATATGGAAGTGGAAATGATTTTTACAAATAATTCATTATACAGAGAGAATTTTTATCTTGAAAGATTCTTAGTAATTCAAATTGTTTATAATTTTTTGTTAGTTATTGTTTTACCACCTTTACAATGCATCTTAGAAAATTCTTACCTAGAATGATAATAATTATCAAATCATAAGTACAAATAATATTCAGTCAATAATTCATTGTTGTTTGTTGACTTATTCAATTTAAAAAAATGTTTAGGTAAAAAGTATTAGTTGTTTCAATTTTAAAATATTAGACAAGTGTTTAGATTTTTTTTGAAGATGAAAGGAAGCTTTTAGTTTGGATTATACAATTTATTTTAAATTATATATATATTAGGTTGTCAAATATCTCTCTTCCGCCTTTTTGTATTATAAACCATACAAAAAGCGGAGGGAGATATTTGACATTTGATTTTGAATATATTTGAACATATATAATATATATATATATATATATTGTAGAGTTTGGAACAAGAATCCAAAAAGTAATAAAAAACAAAAAGTTTTTTAATAAACCATTTCTTTATTTATTTATTTACTTACGTCGACGTTTCGGAACTAGGTTCGTTCCATCTTCAGGACATCTGTCAAGAAACATGATCTTGATAAGATTTAAGCAAACATATGTTTAAGGAAAGAGATGGATTTTTTAATTAATACTATAGTTGAAAAAATAATATACAGAAATATGATAATATGATCAAAATGAAAATGATAAAAATAAATGAATGGATTATTTAACAGGATATTAAAAATGATAAAAAAATTTAAAGTTTTGGAAAGTTAATGAAAAAATTTGAACTAATTACCTGTATGATTGAAAATACGTTAGCACTTTTTCACTAAAAAAGATTTTATCAAAAAATAAATTTATGAGTTACTTTTCAGCCTATAGGTAAATTTTGTAAATCAAAGTTTCTATAAGTTATGTCCTTTTTTAAGTTTATTTGAAACAAACAATATTTTCTCTCGATGTTATGAGATCGGCTGTTTGTAATGAACTGATTCTAGTCACACGTGCGCTACTTGAAAACTGAAAGGATCTGTTGCGTGTTGTTTTTATGTGTGAGGACGTAAATACTTAATTTATTGATTTAAATGGAAGTCGATATTAATTGTTTGTCAAAAAGTGTAAAAATCTAAATAAGAATCATGTAACAGGTTAAGATCTGATCTAATGTTAATACTATCAGAAAATTCATAAGAATAGACTACCATTTTATATATATATATATATATATATATGTTATTTATTTTATTATTTATTTATTTGTCTATTTATTACTTGTTTTCTAGTTATGGGAGAGAAGAAATGTTGGCATTGTTCGACAAAACCTTAGGACAGCCAGAGCTATTAGGAAAATTCAAATCTTTATATGTAGAACGTTTACAGCCACCCCTCGCCTTAGCACCGACACAAGAAGATGAAGCCAATCTAACTAATGTAAGAAAAGTTTATTATTTACAATCTTTATCACACAAATAACTATTTATATTTAGCACACTAATTATCACAGTAATTTAAGAATAACTATTTAGAAAAAAATTCAATTATTTATTTAATTATTGATTTATTGAATATCAATTCTTAAAATTATTACTTTCTTCTGTGATCTGTTTTTTTAATACTATTTTTTATTATATCATCAAATTTATTTTTCATTATTTTATTCAGTAACTAGCTGTAGGTGGAATTCTGTCTTAAGGCAATTAGGGCATCGTGCCTTAAGGCAAATTGCTGGAACTTCCCGTACCAAAATTTTTTTTTTTTTTTTCGAAAAAATAAGATTTTTGAGAAACTATAAATTTGACAAAAAATTACTTTTTTTTGAAAAAAAAAAATTGAAAAAAAAAAAAATTTTTTTTTTTAAATCTTTTTTTTTGAAAAAAAAATGTTTTCTTTATTTTGACATATGTTGGAAGATCTGAACTTTTTTTCAAAGCAATCGTACTGCTTTAAATGCAAGAGACAATATAAAGCGCGTAAGCGCAGCGGCGTCCTGTCTAACGTATAAACTTGGTACGAACCCATAGGAATGTAAACAAAATTTATTACTTATTGTTAAAATCTCTATAAATATCTGATAATTTGATGTGCATATGTCTAATGATCATTTTTGACCGCCAAATGGCATTTTTTTTTTTACTTTTTTCGTTATATCTCCGAAACCGCTAAACCTGCCCTTATAAAAATTTGATCAAGTCTTTATCTTGTCAATACAAGTAAAATGTTTTTTGAATTATTAAAATCGGACGCTCCGTTCTATTAAAAACTGAGGTACCGTTTTTGGCACTTTTTGCCCCATATCTTCGGAACGGCTAGACCTACCTCCGCCAAAACTAATCAGCACGTCTCCTTATTAATACGGATCGAATGTTTTTTAAATTATTCAAGTTGCTTCATCCGTGTTCCCGAAATCGTCGACGAAAATTTGTATCCGCACACACATACATACTACGCACACACACACACACACACACACACACTTACATCCATTTTTTCTAAGGTATGCCAAAATATTCAGAAACCTGTGAAACGTAAAGATATATAAAAATTTTCATTTTCGATTTTTTTGCGATTACTATAACTTGCCCTACGGGAAGTTAATAATTTCTTAAATTATTTATCATTTTCTGATATATTTTTTTTTTTAATATCATTATTATTTATGATTCTAATTTTTACTTTCATTATTTATATTAACATTCAATAACAATTTTTAAAACTATTTATTTTTTTCCAACCTTTTTTAAATAGTAATTTTTAAATACAATCTCCTTTATCATTTATTTTTTATCAGAGAGGAGGATGGCCCAGCAGACCATTAACAGGGGGTGGATCATCATCAATTCGAGGAGGCCGTGGAGGGGGCGTCTCTGTAGATAGGGGCAGAGGCCGTGGGGTCAGGGGAAATGCCTATCATTCCCAAAACATGATGGGCGGCAGTGGTGTTCCACAATTGGGCTCCTCCTCATATCCAAGATCACAGAGCGGCTTTGATCCAGATGATGTTGGCATACGCATTGGAAGGGTAAGTGGAATAAGACAACTACTATAGATACTAGATGACCCGACAGACGTAGAATAAGATAACTACTACAAATACTAGATGACCCGACAGACGATGTCCTGTACCCACGACTACAATTCGAGAGTTTCAAATATTTATTATCCTATGCCATACTTTTTAATATTCTATCTATTTGATGTCATGTCTTTGTGATTCATTTATGGTCTTAGTATAAGCAGTATAAAAGTTTCAGAAAAAAAAATATATAGTATCTGCGGTAAAAGAACAATATCACACTTGATTTTACCACACAGAATAATTGCTTCAATAATTAGTCCATAATTTTTATATTTCGTACAATAAATTAGTTGCTTTTTGGCAATTATAATTCCTAAAGTACATTTTTCTTGCTAATGTTTTAATAAACATTATTGTTTATGTTCAAATCTTAGGTGAATTAATTTGTAAAATCTAGTTCATGTGTGCACTATTCAATGTAAGATCAATGAACTTGCTAAATATTCCATATTCAATGCCAAACAAATGAAATTTGACACACGAAACAAAATTCTAAATCATTTTTTTAATAAGTAGAAAAATTAATAAAACCAATAAATTTAATAAGTAGAAATAATTTAGTAAAGTAAACCAAATGCGACAAGCATAAGTTTTAAATATTGTATATGAAATTTTGGACCTATTGCGTTATTTATTTAACTGAATTATATAATTTCATCTGCCAAACCGTTTACTGTTGACTGTATCTTACGTCATTTTAATTTCTGGCACATCTCAGCTGTTTTTTGGCAATAATAATGTAGACATTACATTTTGCTTGTATATTACATTCTAATACGTATTATCTAGGTTCATAATTTCACCTAAATTCAAATTTCAAGTGAATTGACATTTCTAGCAGACAACAGTTCAAATGTTTTCAATGTCAAACAATGATAAGAGGTTTTTTTGTAATTTTTGCCATTTATTTCTACAACATTACTATAGTTTTATCGATAATTAAATCTTAAAAAATCCCTTAACAAACTTCAGAAAGATTTATCAAAATCCGAATAACCGTTCAGGACAAGTATCAAATCATGCACTCGTACAGAACAATTTTATATATAAGATATTGTTTGTTGAGATTTTTTAATCAACTTCTTGAAAGAAGAAGAAAGTCTAATGTGTACATTTTGTTTTTTCTCGACGTTTAAAGTTGTTCTGAATATTTTGGCGCCAATTAGATAAAGTATTGTAAAGCGTGACACAAAAACTAGAAGAAAATTAGAAAGTGTGATACAAAACAAACGTTTTTAATCAACGTCTTCTCTAAAAGGGCTTTCAAAACATGTTTTGATGAAGTTTGTTAAAGACTTGCGTTGATTAGATTTTGCGACGATCAGCCGAGCCGTTTCTTTATAATTAGCAACAAAGTACGAAATTGTAAAGTTTTTGATCACGTTTCAACCAAAAGTCCTGAATTGATTTTAATAATTCAAAAGCTGTTTGAAAGATATTAGAATTAAATAAGATACATTTTTAGAACATGAATTAGAATGAAATGTGTTATTTAGTTTAAATTTAATTAATCCAATTTCAGATATTATTGGTTTGTTTGAAAGATTTCTTTAATTGTTAAATTTTTATTGAAAATTAGATATTGCATTGGTTAGTGTTCAGTGAAAAACTAAAGCTTATTAGTCTAACTCAAATCATCGATACTGATCTTCACTTTATTTTTATAGCAAGTGCTTTTCTGCGTAAATAATAGAATACAAACTGTTGGTTTTATAAATTTCATATGTACAATAAACTAAATAAAAATATAACTCTCTTGGATATTATGACTAAATGATTTCACATAAAACCTAATTTCATGATGTGTTATCAAAGAGACATCAGAAAGATGCACTTGTGATAAAAATATTATTTGATCTTTGTGCGTTTTGTAGGTTAGATTTTATTTGTAAAACGCCTGATGGCACAGCAAATGCATAGCTTTTTGATAGTTTTTACTACTAATTCATACGCTGGTAGACCCATAACATAGCATTACCATAACATTTCAATTTTATCTGAGAATTGGTCTCTATATTTAATTTGCTAATATAGGTTATGTTTGTTTTTATTTGAAAATATCGTAGTCACAATGTTAAATGTTACCAAATCTCAATTATTTTTAAATTAGAACTTATTGAATTAGATATATGTATCAGGAATTTTATGCAACTTGCCTTAAGGCAAATTGTCACTTACACCTAGTCTTCAGTAATGCAATTTCATTCAGGAGTTCCTAATTATCCTTCTTAAATCATCAGTTGTCAAATAATAAACCTTGTTATAAATCATTATGTATAAAATAATAATAAATCAACAATATTTATAGCGTTACCATAACATTTCAATTTTATCTGAGAATTGGCCTCTGTTGTATTTGCCAATATAGGTTATGTTTGAAGTAGACTTTGAAAATATTAGTCACAATGTTAAATGTAACCAAATCTCAATAATTTTTAAATTAGAACTTATTGAATTAGATATATGTATCAGGAATTTCATGCAACTTGCCTTTAGGCAAATTGCCGGTTACATCTAGGAGTTCCTAATTATCCTTCTTAAATCACCAGCTGTCAATTATTAAAACTTTTTATTATAAATTATTATTTTGTAAATGAATAATAAATAAATAATATTTAATCTTATTCAATTTCAAAATATATATTATTAATATATAATAATTATAATCAATATTATAATTATAATTAATATTATAATAATATATTTACAACTTCATGTTAGTTCCAATTTCAATTTCGTCCGCCATTATCCTTTCTCTTAACTTTGGCAACCCCGCAGCGCGAATGACAGCCAGATTGCACAAGAAATTGTTGAAAATCAAAGTTAAAACAAAAGAATCAATTAACTTGATTGTTTATACCAAATTTTCGACATTCGGCGTTTGTAAACTGCCAAATAATGATTGACATGTGTATTACAATTCTAGAATTGCTATTGATTGCAATACATTTGGTGTATTATTTCCAGCCTAGGCCCTGGGCCGAACAAAATGGCGAGGCGGAATGGAATGGCACAACGAGCCCTAGAAAAGAGTTTAATCCAACAGGTTGGTAAAGGATTTACGTTGTAAATATTATTGCAAGTGTTGATGATTTTGTATAATTAATTATTTTTCATTAATTAGGCCGAGCAAACACGGATAATTGGAGGAGACATCGCGGCACGGATGATGATGACGGGTGGCGAAATCAACCTGAACAGAGGAGAACTGAAAAATGGGGTAAATTTAACATTCTAAGAGCATTTTGTTTTTATCAAAAGATGCTATTTGCTGATTTTGTTTTCGCGGAGTTTGACGTTTGACACTGAAATTGATTAAGTATTTGTGCGTGTTTAAAATTTTGTTTTGCGCGGTGATCAGCCGAGCTGTTTCTTTATAATTAGCAAATAAGTACAAGAACTTTTGTCGACGTTTTCGCCAAAAATGCTGAACTGATTTTGATTATTTACTACTCATAAATTGGCACATTAGTGTTATCATAATTGTACATAATTTGATTATTTTAATTAAATCGATGGTTCCCACGGGCAATGTTCTTTGTATCTCTTGGCATATACTCTACGTAAAACTTTGTTGTTTTTATTACAATCAATATTATAATAAACTTTTCTCTAGAATCTAGAACATAAAAATGAATATCTCGGGTATTGTGTAACTGATTTGATTCCCAAGAAGCATCATACCCCTTGTAATTTTTAATATTTTACTTTATTTTAATATAACATACTTCTGTTGATAAATGTATTATAGACAATTTTATCAGCTTTCAATTGATAAACAGCAATAAATACTGCTTGTTCAACAGTTGTAAAAACTAACAAAATGTTTTTTGCTTCTCTTGTAATAAAATGTCGACTGTTAAACTATTGCTAAAGTTTAGGTATTCATTTTATCAACATATGTTAAAATTCTTTTATTTACAATATACTATCAATTATTAATCATTTATACGTGGTAGGTCCACAAATGTAAAAAATGCTACATTTTTATAAAAATGTGTAAAATGTACCATGTTGGCATTTGATTTGTGGTCACAATATGTTTGAACTTGTAAAGATATCCTACATATTGGCTGTCGAAAGATAAATGCTTGGCAATACTTATTGTTTCTGATCAATATTTAGAAGACGTTTAATAATTGTAAAACTCCTAACAAAAAGAAAAATATAGACTAGACAGGTCATCATTAGCCTTGAGCTGTAAGATTGAATCTCCAAAACATGTTGCTAAATGTTGATAATTAAAAATTTGCTTACCGCTTATTTAATTTTGTCATTTTAAATTCAATTAATATAAATATAAACTTATCATACATTTTTACATCCAGTGTTTAATACTAATCTTTAATACAGTTAGAAATTTATAAATTAATTATATAGGGTAGATTGGAGAACCATCAAAAAGCTCAAGGAATTCAAAATGCAAAAATTTGCCAATCTATGCTTTACGCAAATGAAATTATTATATATTAACATCAAAGAATGTGGAATATTTCAATATTATGAGCTTAAAAAATGGTTTAATTATAATTATTATTTTTTGGAATAACGGGTTTAGGAATAATTTTATCTTTTTAAATAAACACCAGAACATTTTATCGTCACCGCTAAATTTCAGTTACCCCAATTAATTTGATTATTGACACATACGCAAACTACCACTTAAACCTAAGTTTTTTTTTATTAAATTTTATTCATTTCATTTTACTCTGCTCTACTTGTTTTTTTTTTAGTTTATAAAACAAAAATAAAAGCATTATATTTAATTTTATATTTAAAATTACCTCAATCAATTGCATTTAAAAAAAATAAAAATGTAGAAAGTTAATCTAATTCAAAAAATGAAAATTGGATAATCCTTTATGATTTTTTTTTTTATATAAAATTGAGCTTTTTTATAAGCTCAAAAAATCTCAATCTAAATTCAATAAAAATGTTCAGTGACAGAATTCTGGATCAAAAATTATATAATTACTATAATAAATTTTAAGCAAAAAGGGTTTGTGATAAGAGGGTTAAAATTTAGGGTTGTATGCATTTTTTATATATGCAATATACAAATTTAAAAATCTACCCTAAAAATAAACAAAAAATCTTTGGGGTGGCCAACCTTTACCACTTTATTATCCAATAATTTCATCTGCCAAACATATACTGTTGACCGTATCTTATATTATTTTAATTTCTGGCACATCTCAGCTGCTTTTCGGCAATAATAATGTAGACATTACATTTTTCTTGTATATAATATTCTAATATTATCAGGCTCATAATTTCAGCTAAATTCAAATTTCAAGTGAATTGATAATTTTAGCAGATGTTTTCAAAACAGTTCAAATGTTTTCAATGTCAAACAATGATAAGTGGTTTTTTGTAATTATTGCCATTTATTTCTACAATATTACTATAGTTTCATCGTTCATTAAATCTTAAAAATTTTCTTTGACAAACTCTAAAATGAAGTATCAAAATCCGAATAACCGTTTAGGGGAAGTATCGAATCATACACCCGTACCTGTACTGAAGTATTTTATGTATATATATATATATATTTTTTTTATTTCTTTTTCAGGTCGAGGTGGTGGTACATCATCCAGCTGGCGCGATGGAGACACCTCTGGCGGAGGACAAGAAGGTGGCCCTGGTGGTGACCGAGAACTTTTATCCAGGGGCATAGAAAGGCTAGAGAGAGAACTCCGAGAACGAGGAAGCGGAGGGAGTGCGAGTGACAGAGGTGATCGAATTACTCATAACTCACAAAGTAGTGGAGCATCCGCGGTCGCCAGATCATGGAATGCTCGGAAACCTTGGGATGTCGATGACATATTACCTGAATGGGCCATGGAGAATCCGTCCGAATCTGGTGGTACTTTTGATGCCTCTGGAGCTTTCCATGGCTCCGATGACGAAAACGAAAGGTCCTCTAGACTTAATCACTCACACTCCACAAATAATATACACAGTTCTCCTAGACCTGCTACATTGTCGAGGTAAGTTTTTGTTTTAGTAAATCTTGAAATAGTAGCATAAAGAACTTAGTTCATTTATTTATTTATTTATTTATTCAACGCTCAAGGCAATAATACAATATAATTACATTTTAAAGTGTACATATTATAAACTAAAGATAATATGAGAAAATTCGAGTATTGTGAGTTTATATATAGATTTGTATATATACATAACACTTAATAATAAAAAAACAATTTGTTTTTTGAAGATGTTTAATAACGACGTTTCGAAACTAGATACGTTCCATCATCAGGTTTATTCTGTCAAATACAATGTTTTTTTAAAACTATTGACTAACTTTACTTTAACAGATTATTTAGAAAAATTATAAAGGAATGGATTATGTACCAGTGTAAAGAGTAACGAAAATTAACTAAAAAAGGTTTTATATAAAATTGAGAGGCAAAAATTATTTACCTGTAATAATTTATATATCCATATCACTAACATTTTTTGTTAAAAACACTCGTTTTTTTCGAGAATATTTGTAAATGTTTTTGACTTCACAAGACTTTGTAACATTACTGTCTCATTACTGTGTGTTACAAAGTCTTGTGAAGTCAAAAACATTTACAAATATTCTCGGAAAAAACGAGTGTTTTTAACAAAAAATATTAGTAATATGGATATATAAATTATTACAGGTAAATAATTTTTGTTTCTCAATTTTATATAACACTTTTTTAGTTAATTTTCGTTACTCTTTACACTGGTACATAATCAATTCCTTTATAATTTTTCTAAATAATCTGTAATAACCATCATTAATTAATGTTAGTCAATAGTTTTTAAAAAAACATTGTCTTTGACAGAATAAACCTGATCATGGAACGTATCTAGTTCCGAAACGTCGTTATTTAACATCTTCAAAAAACAAATTGTTTTTTATTATTGGATTTACTGTTGAGAAAAAAAACAATCAATATATTGAAAAAATTCAGGACTTATCTATTGAATATATAAACTACAAATATATAACATTAAATAAAAACTAATAAAATTAAACATTTGATAAACTATAAATCACTACTTAAGACAGTTTTTAAAGGATAATTTTTCTGGCTTGATTTTTTATATTTGTCACCGAAGATATCAATCTCAGAAGCAAGTTCATTTATTATTTTTGATATTCTGAACATGGGTGCGCGTTAGGGTTTATACAAACAGACATTTCAGAAAACCGGTTTTCGAATTCGAAATTTCCCAGAAAACCGGTTTTAACCGGTTTTCGAATTTTATATAAAAAATCCATTTTTGCTCGAATATTCTGAAATAATAAAAAAAAATTAGTGGCATATTTAGTGTGATTTAAAGCAGTTTTGGACTGAATTTATTTTATGTTCAATTTTATGAATAGTATTTCATGCATTTTTACATATGAGAATATACATATTTTTATGATAGTGAAAGAAAATAGTTGGAACAAATAAAAATGTTACATTTAAAAAAAAAACCTTTACCTTCTAATTAAATAAAAAAAAATAGTACATATTGATGCATACTTGTTAATGTCTATTTTAGTTCTAAAAACGTGTTCATTCTATTCCGAACAATTTTAATTAATTAATTTCAAATTTTGTTTTTTTTTTGAGTCTTCTAAGGCTAAAAACTCTTTTAAAGTTTGAGTAGAACAATTCACTTCAACAAGAAGTCACATTGATTTAAATTAATATATACATTTGATAAAAAAATCTAAATTAATATATACATTAGACAAAAAATAACACAGAACTTTCTGGGAACTATAACAGACTGATATGATTCCAAATTTTATCGAACCGATATGATTCGAAGTATGAAAACCCTTGCTTCCATCTTGTATATTTGTCATTTTTCATTTAAACAGTAAAACCGATTTTTTCCGCCGCCGAAAAACCGGTTTTCGAATTTCATAATTTTCGTCAAAAAACCGGTTTTTGAAAACCGACAAACCTAATGCGCGTGAACCAAATTTGGTTTTAAAACTGTTGGTATTTCTAAAGTTCTATTGTAACGTAACCTAACGTTAGGTATGACAAATTTGAAGCATTCAAGAAGTTTAGGCACATCTAAATCACTTTTCACAATATTTACTCCATAGCAGAAAGTGAGGTATTTTCTTCTAGCATCAAATGGCGTAATGTAAAGTTGGCTGTACATTTCGGACCGAAGTAGTTAGTTTAAGTTGATTTTTTTTTTACCAGGTCTCAGACTCAAGTTTTATTACTACAAATTTGCTTAGAGGGGTTGATTTTTCGTCTTTCGCTAAATACGGGCTATCATTTACCATATATTTTGTTTCTATATCAGATATCAGACAGAATTTTATGTAAATTTATAGTTTCTTTGGCATTTACTGGCTAAATATGCTTCTGGCCTTTGTTGGAAAATGTTATTCAACCAAAGTGATATGAGCTCTCGCTTTGAAGCAATTTTTGCTATTTTCTATAATTTGTTCCAAACCCAGGCTTTTTTCTATAAATTTGGCCTAAATGTGTGTCTGAAAGCTCTTTGAACTTCTAATCTACCTGCAAAACCTATTTCACTTTACTACAACTCTTGTCCAAATAGTTTCGTCCAAACCAATTTTAGTTTTCTGATTTGGTGTATTACTTCCAAATTCGTCTTCAGAATTGGAAGAAAGTGGCTCGCATCGTCTCATACGTTTGTTTGTGATATCTATCCATTTACTAACGTACTTGATCCATCTGTATTGTCTTTATCACAAAATTTTTCCATCTCTACAGTCGATAATAGCACTGCCTTGTGGATTAATTTGTTTATCTAAAAATTTACCGTCACTATCATATATTTCAAATCCTAGGTCCAAACTTTTCAGAGATCCGCTGATTGTATTTTCCAAATAAGCTAAAAAAAACATTGTTTCCATTCTTTTTTCGAAGACTGACAGTCGCTATAAAAATAAGTCGAAACCACGGCAGTTTTTTCGTTTATAGTTTTTTTTTTTACTCAAGAATATATTTTTGAAAATTTCTATGTCTACGCGAATGTTACTTACTTGTATCAGTGTACAAAAAGAATAAATAATTCTACTTGAAAATCACTTTGAATAAAATTTTATTTAGTGTGTTGAACGAAGCTTGAAACAATTGTTTTGTTGGTAAAAATCTAGTGATAGTTCAGCAATCTGCATTTTACAATGTAAAAAATAATATTTATTGTCGTCGATAAGAGAGTAGGCGATAAACGCATACGATCTATGGCTATTGTTATTTCGGTTCTTTTATCAAACATTTTTAAGAAACTTGCACCAGTCATTTTGGTGGTGGTACAAGTAGTAGTAACACAATTTATTTTTGTTAACTTAACTTTGAATGCACACAATGATTTCTATACGTATAACTTAAAAAGTCATAACTTCATTTCACAAAACAAATTTTGCATATACAGTAGAATCCGATTAGTATGACGCCGGATATATTGACAACCGCTTATTATGACGTAATTTTAAAGGCAGTTTGGTTTCCATATAAAATTTCTCAAAAAAACAGCTGTTTAGTCGGATATGTTGACCTCGCTTACATTGACATTTCGCTTATAATGACCCATTTTTGAAAAAAATTTGGTCCAAGTATAATGACCGACATGATTTTACACCTCCGATAACATAGAGTTCATGTTTTTCATTGCACATTGTTATGGTATGGCACCACTGTGAACTACCCTTGTGTGTCAGGTCGCTACATACCTTCAGGTCTCTATGTTGCACGAGATTCGCGCTATGGAAACTTTGGCAACTTCCGGCATGGACGACCTCGTGCAAAAAATAAGTAGGCTCATTCTTGGTGTTCGAAATTTGGAAGCGATAACATCTGCTATAATTTACTGAATTAGTAAAGTTCTATATTTTTTACTATTTTTACCCAGTAATTAAAATTCAAACGAAAATTACAGATTTCTTACATTAAAAATGCATTGTTATGTCATATTTTAATTAAATTTGTCAATTTGTTTATATGTGTCATTTTTTACCTTAATTTTTGTATTAAATTACCGAAATTAATAACATATTCGCCAAAAATTGTTTTTTTTTTTCAGTACGCTTAGTATGACGACCGCTTAGTATGACCATTTTTCGCCGTCCCTTGAATGTCATACTAAGCGGATTCTACTGTATAGTGCAGTAAACGGAGAGGAAAAAAGGGTGTAACCTCTGAATTTTTTTACTGTGCTCCGAATTGAATGAAATTTTTGGAATTAGGTTCATCTTACCCTCAAGTTTAAAAGTGAAAACAATTCGGGTTGCGCCATCACCCCCGGGGAATGACCCCCCTTCTCAATTGTGTAATTACATTTTTTTACAATAATGTCGGAAATCGATAGAAGAACCAATTATAAGAAAAAAATGTCTTTTATAGTTTTTTAAAAAAACCAAAACTTTTCAAGTTACTGGTCACTAAAGATTCATATATTTTTGGCGTTTTTCTTCGTTTTTTTGCAAATATCTCCTAAAAAGTTTTTATAAAATCGTGAATTTTCTGAAAATAATTTGTACTAAAGTAGTGAATCTGCTAGAATCCATCAAGATGTCTATAAGGAAGTGAATTCTAGATGGAATGTGAATTACTTTATTTCTGGTGGAAATGGCGCTCATTAAACCATATGATTTAAAAGAAAAAAACTTCGTATATGCTTCTTATTTGCATGATAGCTCACTCATTTTACACGAAAAAAACTTGTAACAGCACTCATTTTAAAGCTTATGTTGAGCACTATAAAACCCAATTTTACCGAAATTCATAAATGTAAAACCTCGACACTAGATGGCTTTAAATACAACAATTAAATCTTGAACGAAATAAAAAACGACTTTGCTCTTTCAAATCTTGCTTAATATTTTTCTTAGAACACTTTATCTAATACCGATTTATTAATATTTTTATTGACATTATTTTGTTCATTACATGATTTTTTTTTAAAATGTATACTTTAGGAGAAATTTGCAAAAAAACGAAGAAAAACGCCAAAAATATATGAATCTTTAGTGGCCAGTAACTTGAAAAGTTTTGTTTTTTTGAAAAACTATAGAAGACATTTTTTTCTTATAATTGGTTCTTCTATCGATTTCCGACATTATTGTAAAAAAATGTAATTACACAATTGAGAGGGGGTGTCACCCTTCCGGGGGGTGATGGCGCAATCCGAATGTTTTCACTTTTGAAATTGAGGGTTAGATGAACCTAATTCCAAAATTTCATTCAATTCGGAGCACAGTAAAAAAATTCAGACCTAAAACGCTCCGTTTACTGCACTAATAATGGGTATTTGAATTGAAAGTGCCCAACTAGTCATTTTGACTGGCGTGGTATATTAGTGTTAATATCAATTATGTTTTACTAGGTCTCAGACTCAAGGTAGCATTTTGATCAATAAGCACTCCAACAGTAGTAGTAACAACCAGGATACCTCAAATTCAAAGCACCGTTTGAAAGACCACTCAGCGACAGAAACATCACATTCTGATGAGGAGATGGGTTATCAAAATCGAAGAAGTGAAGACACACGACAATCAAATAGCGCCCGCAAATAAAACCTGAACGTGAAATAAGCATAGAGCATTTGGAGCCAGATCAAAAATCGCCAGACACGCCTAATCAAAACAATAAGATACTCGAAGGCAACAACAAGACGGATTCAAAGAAGCAGCAAGATAATAATAGTAAGACAAACCGAGTGCTGAAACACCAATTAAAAAGAACGGTTCACCTAAGAAAAGTATTAAAATAAAAGATGACAGTGAGCAGGTGCAGAAAATGAACGACAAGTAATAATACAAGTAGAAGCAATAATGATGGTTATGTTGATGAGCGCAGCTCGGAGAGCCCTGTTGATAAAAAGATGAATACTCAAAAACTGCAAATTGTACTCAGGAGGAGGAGGATATTATCAAGAGGCCAGACATTCCAAGGCAAAGGTAATAATAAATAGATTATTCAGTATTTTTAACTTTCCAGACGAAAATTTTTACATATCTTTACGTTTCAAAGGTTTCTGAACATTTTGGCATACCTTAGAGAAAATTGATGTATGTGTGTGTGTGTGCGGATACGAATTTTCGTCGACGATTCAATTTTTACTGATAAGGAGATGTGCTGATTATCTTTTGGCAAAGGCAGGTCTAGTCGTTTCGGAGATACGGGCCAAAAAGTGCCAAAAATGCATTTCAGTTTTTGAGATAACGGAGCGTCCGATTTTTATAATTCGAAAAACATTTTACTGTGTTGACAAAATGAAGAACTGATTAAATTTTTGGGAATGCAGGTCTAGCGGTTCGGAGGTCCAGAAAAAAATAGTTAAAAAATTAACATTTGGCAGCCAAAAATGATCATTGGACATATGCACATCAAATTATCAGAAATTTTATGGAGATTTTAATGATACGTCTGAATTTTTTTTACATTTCTATGGGTTCATAACGTCGTTTGTCCGTTAAACGGCGACGCGGCGCTACGCGCTTTATATTTCGTCTCTATGCAGCTAAAGCAGTGTGATTGCTTTGAAAAAAGTTCAAAATTTCCAAAATATTTCAAAATAACACTAGTGGGTGTATGTCACTGTGCCTTAAGGCAAATTGCTGGAACTTTCTGTACCAAAAGTTTTTTTAAAAAAAAGATTAATTTTTTTTATCTTTGAAAAATTTTGATTTTTGAGAAATTTTAAATTCTTAAAAAATGACTTTTTTGGAAAAATAACTTTTGGATTTTTTTTTATTTTGAAAATCGTAGTTTTTTAAAACCGAAATCGTCGACGAAAATTTGTATCCGCACACACAACACACACATCCATTTTTCTAAGATATGCCAAATGTTAGAAACGTAAAGATAAACACAAATACATTTTTTTATAAGACATGCCAAAATGTTCAGAAGGTTTTGAAACGTAAAGATACCTATATAAAAAAAATATTTTCGATTTTTTTGCGATTACTATAACTTACTCTACGGGAAGTTAAAAAAACATTTTTTTCCAAAAATTTTTTTTTAATTTTAAAATTTCTCAAAATCTATTTTTTTTAAAGTTTAAATTTTTTTTTTAACTTCCTGTAGGGTAAGTTATTGTAATAGGCCGAAAATCGAAATTGAAAATTTTTACATTTCTCGACGTTTTGAAGGTTCTGAACATTTTTAAGGGGCATTCCTCAGAAAACTAATGATTTTGGTGTGTATGTGTGTTTTGTATGTATGTATGTATGGATACAAATTACCAGTCAAGTTTTCGGGCGCACGGATCAACCGATTTGAATGGTTCAAAAAACTTTTGATTTCTATTGATAAGGAGAAGAACTGATTAGTTTTTGGCAAAGGCAGGTCCAGCCTTTTCGGTGATACGGAGCAAAGATGCAGAAAATAGAAATCGACTTTTTGAGAGAACGGTGTATCCGATTTGAATGATCCAAAAAACATTCAATTTGTAATGATTGGGAGAAGTGTTTATTAGTATTTTTCAAAGGCAGGCCTATCCGTTTCGAAGATACGGAGCTAAATATGTAAAAATGACAGTTTTTGAGAGAACTAAGCGTTCGATTTGAATGGTTCAAAGAACTTTCTGCTTGGCTTAACAAAATAATTGATTTTGAAAAAAAAAATTGGCTCAACTTTTTTTTTTTCAAAAAAAAAATTTTTTTGTATATCGAAAATAATTCAGATTTTATTTTTAATTCTGACTATAGTTCTGATATACTTTAAACAAATGTGTTTAACTTTGCAATTCAGTTTATAATAATTCTTATAAATATTAGACAATGTTACAATATTAATAATAATCTATTTGAAAACAATCAGTATTCCTCAAACATTTCGTTACGGTACGGGAAGTCCCAGCATTTTACCTTAAGGCAATATGCCATACACCCCACTAGTTAATTAATTTTTGGTTTGGTACGGAAAGTTCAGCAATTTGTCTTAAGGCACGATGCCATACACCACTAGTTACTTACTACATTATATTCACTTTCCTCAGTCAACCTCAACACGATGAGTTTGCAAGGATGCAAGAAGTTGCCGATGATCTAGTTGCACATCTTATGATGGATGATGAGAGAGCACCTCCAGCCATGACGACAGTTCAGCAACAAATCATACAGCAGAGTCTTCCTGTGTCTTCTATGGTAGCGCCTCCCATGACACTTCCACCAAATCTGCACGGGGTAATGCCTTTATTGCCTCCTACGCACCTGTGGTTATGTCTGTGGTTGGTAGCGATAAGTGGTTTTATAGGGATCCTCAGGTAAATATAAAATATAGATGACTTACTTGTAAGGAATTGTCTGTATGAATTTTGTGATATATTAGATTAGTATTAATGCGATTTGATTTGCTTTTACCAAACGGAATCTTGAATACATTATTCTATAAACTATAAACTATAAATATATATATAAATATAAATATAATTAGTGCAATAAATGGAGAGGAAAAAAGGGTGTAACCTCTGAATTTTTTTACTGTGCTCTGATTTGCATGAAATTTTGCAAATAGGCTAACCTTGCCCTCAAGTTCAAATTGGAAACAATTTACACTTCACAGTGAACCTAATTCCAAAAATTCATGCATATTGGGGTCACAGTAAAAATCAGACCCAAATGCTCCATCGACAGGATTAAATATCTTGATTATCTATACTTCTCTGCAAATTAAATCTGAGAAAAGCTTCACTATTTGTATATAGTTTTATTAAGATTATTATTTATATTTAATACTTAATTTTTAAAGATTTAAATCGATATTGTTGTTATAGAAGTGCCATCGTTTATTCTGCTCGTGTGCGAAAGTTCACGCGAATTTCAAAGAAATGAATGAGAGTATAATATTTAGTGATGAGAATGAGAACACGACGAATGGATTGAATAAATTCCCCATTATTACTTCGAAACATCCAAAAATACGGGTATAATCGTTTATTAAGTCAATTTTATGTTTTAAAACTGTGTTACAACAATTTTATTAAATGTTAAAATGATATATAAAAAAGAGAAGTTTTGCCAGAAAATCTGATTTTTAGCGGAATTGGAAAGAGCATGTGTGTGTATAGATGAGCTAAAACTAGAATAAAAGATATCAATTCAATTTTTTTTTTTTTGACGATTTTAATGAGTGATATTTTCATGATCTCTCAATTATCTTAAAATATTGTAGTGTTCGAAAAGTGGTTCAATTATAAAAATTCATTGAATCTAAGGAATTCTTGAATGAGTT
>NW_020537324.1:78576294-78616949 GCF_003426905.1 Ctenocephalides felis | reverse complement strand
AACGTTTGTAGTGTATTACCGCGTTTATACCGTCGGCGTTTTGTTTAATTTTCGTGACGCCCTTTTATATGGACAAATTACGATTTTATTTTTATTGAAAATACTTTACTTCTGCTCGTCAATAGTTATTGGCTCGTGTTTTTGACCGCCCAATCCAGATTAAGGGATCCGATATGGCAAATAAAAATAATGAAGAAAGAAAGTATTAATCGAAAGAACAGAATGGTAATAATCTTAGATAGGGTGAAGTTGATATTTGGAATCAGGGTTAATTATTAAATGAATAGGTTTTGTTTGTATAAACAAATATGTAAATCAAAGGATCGTGTCGTAGCCTTTACCATCTTTTTTTTTAATTATTTATTTTCATTTTTTTTTTCTTTTCTTTATTTTTTTTTAAGAATAGCCCGTAGACAGCCCGCTGCCGAGCGACGTAGCGCTAAGTCGTGGAGGGCCGAGGCATGCTATAGGGCACTCGCGGTAAACCAGTTAGACTCGACTCGCGAACGAGTACTACAAAATATCGCGAGGGCTCAACAAAAATGCCGAATTTGTCGTAGGCCAGTGGGTGTTAGGGAACACGGAAGTTGGTCTAAAGGGCCAATCAGACAATCTACAGCATACATGGCACGGGCCTTATAAATAGTTTGATAAACTATAAATCTGAATTATAAGATTGAGCGTAAAGTTAGAAACAGTTGCAAATACGACACGGTCCACGTTAGTGGAATAAAAGAAGAAAGAAAGGAAAAAATATTTCTTTCACTTTTCTCTTCGTTTTTTTTAATATAGATAAGAACTTATATATAGATGTACATATGTAAATAATTAAACATAATTATAGTAATAGGTTTAGTTTTAAGATTCCCCCCATTAGATAAGTCGTAAAATAAGAAGACATATAAGAATTTATAGTGGGATTTTTGTTTGTGGAGAGTAGGTGTTGCAACATAAATTGTATAAATATAAGTCTGCAGGCTTATATCGGGACGCCATATCGGATTTACGTTTTTGTTTTATGGTTATATATGTGAGTTGAAAGCTGGGCCCAGTAGTCCACGAGCGAGGACCATTGAGATGTCCGAATCGATGGACGCGTACGGTTTCAATCGGGGAAACCGCCCTTAATCAACCCCGCAGCCGTCGAATTATTATGTGAATTATTATGTATTATGGATTATTATGGAATATGTTTGGGAAGGTACCTTCAGCGAAGACCGGGATGGCGACATAGGTCGCAGCACGTCATCTCCCGTCAAGGGGGCAATTTGGGGTACTTTTGTGCCGGGCTGAGGAACCCCAGGTGTGTCACGCTTACATAGGTGTTAAGTGTAAGTGCCATTTGTTTTTGGGTGGGCATAGACGGTCGGTCTAGAGATATTATTATTGGTATGGGGCTCTGCGGGGGGAGCAATGAAGGAAAACTAGATCCTAGCCCCCATCTGTGGTCTTGTATTTGGGGGGCAATCACACCAGTAGAGGCTGAATTACGGTTAAAGTCGCGTCCGCAGAGTAAATTCCGTAAAAGTAAACTAGTTATTTAAATAATTGTATTTTGTAAATTGAGGAGTATTTTTGTTTCTTGTTTATGGTCATATTAGTTTCGTTTTTTTTCTTGTCAAAGTTTTTCCGCGCGTTACGCAGTAAAAGATTGTCCATATCATCGGGTTCATGATTTCTGGCGAACTAATTTATAATTCGGGCTACGGTTATTCCATTAATTCTAATACTACAACCAAGAAAATAGGTGACAGCACACGCACATAGGATAAGATTGCGTTTCAAGGAAACGTGTTACGAAAAACGATTGTACTTCGAATATTTTTTTTATTAAGTTTTTGTCTTTTGTTAGTCTGTGTTATATAACTACTTTTTTTTCTGAGTCTAGTCTTGTTTTTTCTTTTTTTTTCTGAATTTGCTGAGTACAGTTTTTCCCAACACGGTTTCTTTGAGAACGAAATAGGTTAAGATAGTCTTAAGCAACGGACTTATTTTTGTATTGTAATTTTTGTGTTACTGAAGGATTTTGTTTTCGTTTTTTTTGTATTAAGGATGTTAATGTATTTTTTTTTATCAGACCCGTGTATATGTAAGTTTATGTTTACTAGCTGCTACGTGTTTTGAGTTTAAACAAAGGGGGAATAGCTTGCCAGGATTCTAGGAATATCTGACCGGAACCACAACGCCTAAAGGATGGCCAGCACGCAACCACAACTACAATCATCGTCTAGCAGCCAAGGCTCACACTTGAGCAAAGCCAACCAAGTTAAACTAGCCAACCCAAAGACGAGGACCAAAGGGCAAAACAGGACCCTACGAAAAACACCGGAACAACCCGGAAAAAAACCAGGAGAGGGCAATAATTCAACTTTGAATTTAAGAGCCGAGGCCGACTCTACTGTGACAGGGGGGCGTGTAACGACAATCGGTATTGTCGTCAAAAGGGTTGCATAACCACCAGTGCAATGACGCTCCCCCACCACGCCCAATAGGGATGCCAATATAAGGTCCAGTCTGGGATTGAAAAATGGCATTAAGAATTGTAACCTCCTCTGAGGAGTTCGGTCGGGTCCACGCGCTAGTCGCTGGACCCACTTTGTGTATAGTGGTGTGTGTGTTGTGCCAGGAGAGGAGAACCCGTTCCAGTAAAGGTCAGATGTATTATTGGTTTTATAAACTATTCCCTCCGTTCCGTTCCGTTATCGTTACTCCGTTGATACCGTTTTATGTTAGTAATTAATAAAGATTTGTGAGTACGTTAGGTTTTAGGCAAAGGGCATGATAGTACGTAGGTATTGTCATGCCGTTACACCTGTAATGATTAGTAATGATTAAATAAGCTAAAAGTACATTCTGTTTCATTCGCGTAGTTAGTTGGCTTTTCCACAGGTAATTACAGGGTGTTTATAGAAGTCGGGTTAAGGAGTTGGTGTAACCCTTTCGTTGGGGATGCAACGCTAGATGTAATATTAGGCAGTCGTTGCATATACCCTAAGAAAGGGGAGCATCAACCCTTTTTAATCCGTCACAATATATATATATATATATATATATATATATATATATATATATTTGTAATATTTTTGCAGCCCAATCGTCGAATTAAAAAAAGATTAAATAACAAAATTATTTATTCCATCAAACGTTTCGACACTTGATGTGTGTCATCATTCAGTAATCTAAAAAAACATATTACATAAATAACAGTAGTTGATGATAAATATAAATATATAAAAAAGGAGGAAATTATACATACCAAACCAGGAAAAACAACAGAAAAAATTAATTATGATGTAAAATTGATTGTACACTAAATTTGTGTAAAATAATAATATACTGTTATTACGAGAAATTTGAAGGAGCACATGTTGCCCTCCTATATTTCATGTTATTAATAGCGGTGCATTATGGACACTGATCAAGGTTACAAAGCAAGTGCAGTGAAGGAGTGGGAGCGGGTTGTGAGAAACGAAAGGGGAAAGAGAAACAGAGAAGAAACATAACGAACGAAAGATTCTAAAACTGTATAGAATTACTTTTCATGAAATTAATGATGACTTTGTAACTGTCATGTAAGAGATGAGAGTTTACACAAGAAGTATTAAGGAATATAAGTAAAGACTCAACTATCTTTCTAGGGTCACAATATTTTTCAATGTAAAGAATGGAAGGATTTGACATGTTAAAAGTGTGGTTCAGGTTTATCATATGTTCTGAAAGCATCGTTTTGAATTGATTTGGGTTTCTGGAATTATAAATATGTTGATTAACCCTCCTATATATATATATTGGGAACTTTCACCAATGTAACAACTATTGCAATTATTGCAGTCCAACCTGTAAACCGAATCAGTAACCCTATCAGCGGAAGTTTTTGATTTAATAGAGGAAAAAGGGCAACTAAAAGTGTTGTCAAAACTGAAAACCAAAGGAAAATCTTCAGCGGCAAATAACTTTTTTAAAACATAAGAAAAATTGCTTAAGAAAGGTATATTTAAATTATTTTTCCTATCACTCTCGTTCTATCAAAATTTCAGTTGTCATTTCCTTAATAGATAGGGCCATTTTGTTAAGTGATAAGATTTTTTGGGAAAAAACCTATCTTTAGTTCGTTCTGTTTTGAATAATAATTATTATCCTTCATATTTAGTTAATAACGTCATTAAAAATGGATTAGAATTTTTACAAAACAATTTAAACAGTTCTTCCTATCTTAACAATTTTTTTTCAACATCTAATCCTTTCTCCTTAAATAAATATAAAGGTGTTATTTGTTTACCCTTCTTAAGCAATTTTTCTTATTTTTTAAAATTATTTTAAAAAAAACTATTTGCCGCTGAAGATTTTCTTTTGGTTTTCAGTTTTGACAACACTTTCAGTTGCCTTTTTTCTTCTCTTAAATCAAGAACACTTGCGTTGTAACCTTGATCAGTGTCCATAATGCACCGCTATCAATAACATTAAATATAGGAGGGTAATATGTGCTCCTTCAATTTCTTGTTTGTTAATATAATAGTATATTATTATTTTACACAAATTTAGTGTTCAATCAATTTTTACATTTCAATTAATTTTTTCTGTTGTTTTTCCTGGTTGGGTACGTATAATTTCCTCCTTTTTTTATATATTTATATTTATCATCAACTTTGTATTTATGTTATATGTTTTTTAGATTACTGAATGATGACACAGATCAAGTGTCGAAACGTTTTTAATGGAATAAATAATTTTGTAATTTAATATTTTTTTTAATTCGACGATTGGGCTGCAAAAATATTACAAATATGTATCGACGACGACAAACCTATCATGATCATATATATATATATATATATATATATATATATATATATATATATATATATATATCTTTTACCCAGATATGAGAGAGGATGCAAAATCCGTACAGGAGACCGAACAACTCTGGCACAATATCTTTTCCCAACGTATAGTATTGGCTTGCCTTGAGGAAACCCAGGACGGCGGCCTGGTCAAGTCTCCTGGTACAGAAGTCCCTCGTGTCGTCGGTTGCAATTTTACATTCGTTACCAAGAAAGGACAACCCAAAATTCAAGTAGGAGGATAACAGATTAATTATTATTAACACAGGATATCCCAGAACTCAACGGGGCGATAGTAAATCAGAAAACAGTACTATTCCATGTAGTTTGAAAATTATGAGCTATAATTATGAGTTTCAAAATTATGAGCTATAAGTGCTTTGGTCAAACTGTGACCATTTTTCGTTTCTTGTGGTTAATTTTATTACTTTTGTTCATTTAAACCAAGGGCGAGCAATCTTTAACCGAGGGGCCTATTTAAATTTTCAAATTTTATTGCGGGCCGCACGTAATTTATATATATACTAGCTGACCCGGCGAACGTTTACCTACAGAAAATATTTTTAGAAAATCATTAGTATAAATTTAAGCTTTTTTATAAACTCAGAAAAATCTTGATAGAATTTCTATTGTTCACAAAAAAGGCGATAATAGTTAATTGATCGATTAACAAGCTATATAAAAAATGATTGGACTACTAAAATGATTATTATAAATTCATGAAAATTTGGAGTTGTGTGTAGTTTTTGATTTCGCATAAAAAAAAAATATAATAAAGAACAAATTCAAAAAAAATGTTATTATACAAGCCATGATAAAAATAAATTGGTTTTCTAATAAATTGAAGCTTTTTCATAAACCTGATAAAAGTCTGATCTAAAATTAAGTAAAAAGATTTATTGACTGAGTGCAGGAATAATGTAATTGCAACAAAATTACAAAATTGCCACAAGAAAAGAACAAAAATATAAAATTGAACAAAGTATATGTTTTATATAATAAGTGATATGTTTTACTCAGTTTTGATAGGTGCTAATTTTATATGAATTTTATAGTTGACATTAACACAGGTCCACAAAAAAGAGTTGTCTGAATTGGGTGTGTGACATATGTCTTCCAATGTACCTTTTACCGCTGAAGATAAATCTATAGTCAAAATTGGCGCACAAAATATTGAAAAACGTTTAAAAACGGGCACAATCTTCGATCTAGATTTTTTTTCTGAATGAATTAATTATTATCCAGCGACTTTTCTTTTGTGGGCCTGTGTAATTGTTCACACACATACGTACTTCCACAAAAAAAAAATTGATTTGCGTTTTTTATTCAAAAGCGAAAATTTCTCAGGGCTGACATAAGATTTATAAAAAAAATCTATGTTTACTGAAAAAAATTCATTTTTTAAATCTGTATTATTCTGCATGTTAAATAGCGAAGAAAACATTTACATGAAAACAGCTGTCTTGTAAGCTTTGAACATTTGGAATCACAATTAAAATTTGTTCACATTTTCTTTTTTTGAATATGAAAAGTGAAACACAAGATTCTGCAAAAGATATTATTCTTTATTACCAAAATGATGAAAGAACTATAATTATTATTTTATATCCAAAAACAATTGTAATTCGCTATTTGAGTCGTATACTCCTTGAAGCATTGCATCACTATTGAGCTAACGTACTTTAGTATTAAAAATCGATATATTCACAAACTTAATTGCCAGGATGTCTTTAAATTTGCGATAATTTAATCCTCGCGACATTATAAGATTTACTTATTTAATTATTTTAAATTTAGAAATGCATTATTGCCTTGTTCTCGTACAAGTTCTCAAGTTTTCCTGCAATATTGAAGCTTGTTTAACAATATTTAAATAAATTAATAATTATTTTATCAGGAAATGCTATTTCTTCGAACAACAGTTTTTACCAGAATTTGACTGACGACAAAATTAGCTTTTACAGCTGTATTTGATAAAATATCTAAAAAATAATCTGTTGTTGAGAAATGCTTGGCGGGCCGCAGAAAAACACTAGGCGGGCCGCGGTTTGCTCATCCTTGATTTAAACTTTGGATCCGTAACCGTGAGAACATTTGTTTCATGTTGAGTTCCGGGACACGTTCTGCATATAGTTTTATTATTTTCAAATATGTCTATTTATTACAATGAGTTTCATCCTCAGCCCGATGGAAAATGTTTCAAAATCTTCCGGGACGCCAACGACTATTTGGCCTCATTCACCGACTGCTACGCCCACTACGGCGTAGACGAGTACCTCTACGCTTTCGGTTTGAGCGTAGACCCCGATTACAGAGGAATGGGAGTGGCCATGGAAATTTTAAAGGCCAGAAACGAGATGGGCAGAAAGGTAATAATAATAATAATAATAATAATAATAATAATAATAATAATAATAGAGTATTTATGAAACCAATTCTTGAATCAAATAGAAATGTTATGGTAATGCTATGTTACGGGTCTATCTTCGTATGAGTTGGTAGTAACGAAGTGTCGAAGAACTATGTATTTGCTGACATACCGAAGTTCAAGTATAACACATACAAAGAGGTATCACAAAGTTGCACTTGTGATAAAATTGTTATTTGATGTTTTTGCATTTTGGAGGTTAGATTTTATGTGTAATTTTTTTTTACTTTGACAGTTCGTTACTCATATCCAGTAACACAGCATTACTATTTCAACCAAAAACAGGCCCCTAAATTTATTATATATATATATATATATATATATATATATACTAGCAAACCCGACAAACTCCGTTTCGCCACCAGATGGTTTCGTGAGAAAGATGAAGAAATTTTTTGTTTGTTTTATATTTGAAAAGAAAAAAATTGATTTTATTACACAACAGTAATGAATTTATTTCGATTACAAAAATGAAGTGGTTTTTAGTTGAACTTCTCTAAGTAAATGAAAGTGAATCCGCAAATTATCCGTTTCATTGAAGTGCTCTTTGGTAAACCACATTTTTTGTTATTTGGTCTGACGTTAACACAAACAAAGCGGATGGTTTTCCAACTCGTGAACAGGCAACGTATAACTGCCCATGTGAAAAACAATGATTTTCTAAATAATATATTTGAAATTTATCTCGCAAACACTAAGCTATTGGCCTTGCGACTTGTTATTGCAAACGCAAGGCGAACTGGAAATTGCAATCGTTTGAAGTCAAACGGAAGACCAGTCGGAATCATTGGTATGTCACCAAATCGCCAGCAATTTTTGATTGAATGGTGAAATTTAGTGCGTGTACATCATTATTGTTTGCTGCAAGAATTGCTCGTTGACTTAACCAAGCATAATTCTGATAATTCTCACTAATGTCATTACTCGAATTTTTATGATGTTTTTATTTTTTCGACTTGTGGCTGAAAAACCATATCATAATATATATATATATATATATATATATATATATATTTGGACATTTTCGAATTTCCTTGCTCTCAAGGGCTGAAATGGTTCGAAATTAATAAAAAAATAAATCTATCAAAGTTTTAGCTCTTAATATTAAAGTTTAGATAGGGCGCAGTTCAATCAAACTTCGTATGGAAATAGCATTTTTTTTTTAAATAACAATAAAAAAAATTTTCATTTGTTCGCTAAATTACATCTAAAAACATGTTTAAAATTTTTGAAAAATTTTTCATGCCATTTGCATACAAAACTTTGATTAAATTGCGCTCTATCTAAAGGTTAATATTAAGAGCTAAAACTTTCAGAGAATTGTTTTTCATCAATTTGGAACCATTTGAGCACTTGGGAGCAAGAAAATTCGAAAATGTCCATATTAAGGACCACCCTAATGTATATATATATATATATATATATATATATATATATATACATATATATATATATATATATATATATATATATATATATATATATATTATATCACTATGCTATTTTTTCCGCAGGTTGGTTTAAAGGCAACAGTGACCACTTTCACAGCCCTAGAGTCTCAAAAATTGGCAGAAAAGGCTGGTTATGAAACCCTGGTGGAAAAATCCTACGAGCAAATGGAAAAAGACAATCCTCTGTTTAAGTTTCCAGGAATTCAGACTAAAACTGCAAAACTGATGGGAATGAAATTGTAACTGGAGAAAGGAAGAAAATGTTGAATATATATA
Organism: Ctenocephalides felis; assembly: GCF_003426905.1. NCBI lineage: Eukaryota > Metazoa > Arthropoda > Insecta > Siphonaptera > Pulicidae > Ctenocephalides > Ctenocephalides felis. The sequence goes on along the minus strand of NW_020537324.1, from coordinate 78,607,953 downwards.
TATAAGACTGCACTCGATGTATAAGGATACATTGTAAATGTTTGTATTAATTTGATATAAATATATTTTTACAATTATAAAGGTGTTATTTTTATAAGTATGAAAATTTTGTGTCATGATTAGGGTTTATACAAAAACCGACATTTCAAAAAACCGGTTGTCGAATTTTAATTTTACTAAAAACCGGTTATAACCGTTTTTCGAATTTTATATAGAAAATAAATTTTTGCTCGAATATTCTGTAATTTATCCGCAAATTTAGTGTAATTTAAAGCAGTATTTGACTGAATTTATTTATTGTTCAATTTTATAGATAGTAAACAAAATTATTTTAATTTTAATTAGTAGAACTAAAAAATATTAGTTTGTCTTGAATAAATAACTTTAAAAATAATTATTCGTTATTCATGCACCATTTTTACATATGAGAATGAAAATATTTTTATGATAGTGAAAGAAAAGTTTACGAATAAATAAAAATAATACATTAATAAATGACAAAAATTCATTAAATAAAAAAAATAAAAAAATATTAGATACATGCCGATACATACTTGTTAATATCAATTTTAGTTTTAAAAACAATTAAGCTAAACTCGCGTATTGTCTGTTCCGAGCAATTTTATTTAATTAATTTTGAACATTCTAATTGTTTTTTGTTTAATAAAATATGATTTAAAAAAACTGAGAACATCTATCGAATTGCTACTTAGACGTGTCCTCTGTTTACTCACAAAATTTCCTGAAATAAAAAATATTTTCATACTTGCGACCAAATTATGCTTAATTGTTTTTAAAACCTGATATAATAATTCAAAGATTTTGTTCTTTAATTTGTGGCTTCTAGGGTTTAAATCTCTTTTTTTAGTTTGAGTAAAGGAAGTTACTTCGTCAAGAAGAAGTCAAACTGATTTAAATTAATATATACTCTGGTATAAAAATCTAAATTATTATATACATAAACATTTTTGGGAACCATTGCAGACTGATAAGATATCCAATGCTATTGAACCGATGTGATTTCAAGAATCAAAATGCTTTCATCTATCTTTTATATTTGGCTATATTTGTCATTTTCCATTTATACAGTGAAAACCGAGTTTTTTCACTAAAAAACCGGTTTTCGAATTCCATAATTTTCGCCGAAAAAAACGGTTTTTAAAACCGGTTTTTGAAAACTGACAAACCCTAATGTTTGCTATAAATTTTGGAACTTTATAACATTGTCCAACTTAGAATGCAGAATAGTTATTATCTTAATTATTAAACGCAACATTTACTTTTGCAAAATTAATATTTATTATACCACACATTCATTGGTTATTTCTATAAATTAATAAAAGATGGCAGTTTTCCATCTAAGTAAGTATTTTTTTTTGTAATTCTATATTTTGTTTACAAACATTAGAAAATAATTTCCAATTCCAATTTTTAGAAAATATTATTTTGAATGTACCAAAAATTAGTAAAGAATGTACTTTTAATTTCTGAGCCATAGCAACGCGTGGCAGGGTCAGCTAGTATATATATATATATAATATATATATATATATATATATATATTATGATGATAGCAATTCCAGGGCAAAACAAATCTATAATCCACTTAATACTCCATCAAAAATCCCACCATATATTATATCATCATTTTCTCGTATAGTTCGCAAATATTATATAATATACAGGGTCGAAATAGAAGAAGAAACTAATTGTAAGTGGAATTTTGTATTAAGGTAAGTTGCATGAATTCTCCGTTAAAACGACTTGAGAAATAAGATTTAAGATTTAGCTTTTTTTAACTTTATATTTCGAAAATAACCTTTATTTTGCTTCCATTAAGAGAAATTAATGGATCTTCAATTTGATATATTTTAAGAGATTAATATTTGAAATAATTTAATTTTAAATTAAGTACAGAATAATGTTAAAATATTTTCTTCATTTTTTGTTATAAATCAATTTTTTTTTAAATAATTTTATATTTGTATATAGTTTATTCTTGGAAAAAAAGCCTATCTTGATGATAAAACACAACTAGTTTTAAAATGTTTATAATAAAAAAAAAAAATTATATGAAAACTACATTGAAAAATTGCACTCAATAATAACAGAGATAAATATTATAAATAAATTAACGTGTTTAAATTACAAATAAAAAATAAATTGTTATAAGAAAATGACAAAATATTATTTTTATGTTTTAACTTTATAATTTAAATAAATATTATTTTTATGGTTTAACTTTATAATTTAAATAAATATTATTTTTATGGTTTAACTTTATAATTTGTATAAGTAATGAAATAACGTTATATGAAACCGTAGTTTAAAAACAATATTGCATATAATTCTTTACAGAATTTTTTTAAATTTATTTTAATAAAATATACTAATTTTAAAAATTACAAAGAGCAATTTGTTTTGTTTATAAAATATTGGATCATCATATATTTTAATTATTTAAAACTATAAATAATAAATTTAAGAAAATATTATTTTGAATTTGAATCCAGTACTGATAATTTCTTAGGAAGTAATTAGAATGTTTTGTTCATACTATTTGTGTTTTGAAAACAAAGAGTGATTAATTGGAATTTTGTATATATATATATATATATATATATATATCAACAATATTTAAATATATTCGAGTTAATCACACGTGGAGTTTGTACTTATTTAGTTGTTGTAAGTTCAAGGTTGACCTGTTGAATAAAAAATTTATTTAAATTAAAAAGACGACTTGGAAACATTACAACACATTGTCGATAGATCAATTGAATTATTTATCGATATATATATATATATATATATATATAAATTATAATCTAGTTGTACTCCTCCACCAGGATTTTTGTCTAGAGCAAAGCGCATATAATGATATTATTTTTAATCTTTTTAAGGAAAAATATTAAAAGTTGCACCAAATTGTACTTAATACACTCTATATACTGCTCAATAATAAATTGTTTTACGATAAAACAATAATAATTAATTTATTCATATTTTTAAACCCATCTTGCTCGCAAAAAACACATTATTAACCCAACTGACAGATTTGTATACTATTATTTAATTTTTCGTCTAGATTTCATAAAAAAACAAACAAACCATTTAATGAATTATTAAATTTTGTTTTTTAAAAATTTTGATGAAGCTTGATTATATATATAATAGTAATATATAATAGTCTTAACGAATATAGACCACTTTTTATAGAACTATGATATACGTTATGACTATTAATACTATTTTCATCAAAATTGCCAAAAAATCAACAATTAATTGCGAACAACCGGTCCAGATGAGCTTTATCAATTCAAGTCAAAAAATAAGCATCTGTTCTCACACACACACACATACTTTTTCCTTAAATTTGGTCTCATTCGATTCAGAATGGCTTGAAACGTCGAGAAAACATAAAATTAACGAATCGGATTTTTTTATGAAAACATAAACTTCTCCTTCGGGAAGTTAAATATATTAATGTTCTGTCTATAAATATTTAATTATCGTCCCAGTTCGACCCTGTTCGGCGCCTTTGTCCTTTTATCCGAGTAGATTTCATATTTCAAAGGAAACGAATAGAAAAAATAAGATTAAATGGAATGAAGGAAAAGACGCTCTTCTTTCTATTACGACGAAGACGAATAAAAGACGTCTCTATTATAAATAAATATATATACGTATTTTCTTATAAGGACAGGAGTTAACAACATTTATTCTAATAAAATAAAAAGTACTCTGTAGAAGTAGCCATACATGATATGTGTGTTAAAAAATAGTGTTTTTCCAGAAATTTTTTTTTTTTTGCTTCGGTACACTTTTGACTGAATTATCTAATAAAGTAGTATCGTGGCAATTAACGTGTTTGTATCAACTAGAAAAAAAAGTTTTTATTTTGCCTGAGGGCAAGATAATAATTTACTCAATCATTTAGAATTAAGATTTCACAACTTTACAAACTTTGCTTACAAACAACCCAATATCCGATACATTAATGTTTTTAAACCTTCTCATAGGCCTATAATATTTCAAGATTTTTGTCAATAAAGTACTTTTAATATAATATTTTAAGATTTTTGTTTAGTTCATTTATTCAACAATTACAAAGAAAACACGGCCAAAGAACAATTACATAAAATTCTTATAATTTAATAAAGAAAGAAGAAAGAAAACCTATCGATTCTAGTATTTCAAGAGTCATTTCACCCATATACTCATATATGATATTTATAGATAAAATCTTTTTTAATTCGAAAAGTTGTTCAAAAACCTACCAATTTTAAAACTTTATCTTAGAATAGACACTTTGAAGTATAACATATCTGAATTACAAGGTTATAGTGCAAACGATGCGTCCTGAAGAGCTCTTTGAAAACATCAATCCACTGAGTTTCATTGCACCCCATGTGATCATACATGACATTCGTAGTTAAAATATTTTTTAAGTCGAAAAGTTGTTAAATAACCTATCGATTTTATTATTTGGTCTTATAATAGACACTTTGAAGAATAACATGTATAAATTACAAGGTTGTAGTACAAACAGTGCGCCCTGAAGAGCTTTTTGAAAATAATAATCTTCAGAGAGCCATATCACCCATATATGACATTGATAAGTGAAATATTTTTTAAGTCAAAAAGTTGTTCCAAAATCTATCGATTTTAGTATTCGTTGTCATAATAGACACTTTGAAAAATAACATGTGTAAATTACAAGGTTGTAGTACAAACGGTGCGTCCTGAAGAGCTCTTTGAAAATACTAAACCACTGAGAGTCATTTAACCCATATATAACATTCGTAGGTAAAATATTTTTTAATTTAAAATATTGTTAGAAAACCTATCGGATTTAGTATTTGTTGTCATAATAGACACTTTGTATAATGACATATTCGAATTACAAGGTCGTAGTACAAGCGGTGCCTCCTGTAGAGCTCTTTGAAAATAGTAGTCTTCGGAGAATCATTTTCATTCAGAATCATGTATGACATTCAGAGGTTAAATATTTTTTAATTCAAAAAGTTGTTAGAAAAATTATCTATTTTATTATTTGCTGTCATAATAGACACTTTGAAGAATAATATATGTAAATTACAGGGTTGTAGTACAAACGGTACGTCCTGTAGAGCTCTTTAAAGATACTAATCTTACGAGAGTCATTTCACCCATGATCACCCTTTACATTCACAGTTTTTATTACTAAGAAAGAAGCAGAAGACAGCGTTGCCATAACTACGCAAAATTGTCCCCAAAATCTTCAAAATCGATTCAGAATTTTTGCGAAAATATGGATAATTTTTTTAGCACCTAGCTACTAATTATGAAGAAGAGGCTCTGCTGATCGTTTCGCAAAACTGATGACCGCGAGTTCTTTGAACTTGCACGTGGAAAGAACCACTCTTTTTAAATTGAGTTTTCTTACAAAATCATTTCGACGAGTAGTAATTTGACTAAATTATTAACACATATATAATTTATTGAAATGTAATAATTTTGTAATATAAAAGGTTTTTAACACCTGTCTCCTATATATTTATAGAGGAGCAAGAATAGAGCACGACCAGTTCAAGATTTTAGTTCAGAGATCGTCGTAGCAATACGACAAATTAAATATCTTTAATAGTAATAAATAACGACCAATTTGTAAGCAATCAAATATACATATACACATACATAGACACATTTGTACTTTTCCCAACTTTTGCGTCAAACGATTCAGAATAACAAAATTACAATTTGGGGTTTATGGTGAAAAGAAAAATAAAAAATAAAAATTCTTTCAGGGAAATTTAACAAATTTGATTCGTTTTTTATATATAATTTTAAATAAATTTATGCAATTCATTTCTGTTTCATTCGATAATTTTGTAACATTATTATCTCCTTTTTAGAGATAAACATATAATCACAAAAAAATTCAGCATTGATTTCATTATATCCACTCATGAACTAATCACGAACATAATTAAAAACTGTTATTGTAAGTGATAAATTATATATATATATATATATATATATACATATATATGTATATATATTTATATATATATATATATTGTAGAATACAAGTGTTGATAAGTTGTTATTTCTAATTGAAGTCCGATTAAAATTATTATTCAATGTGCAGTGTGTGATTTGTGATTTAAAATTTAAAAGGAACTTTGGATTATAAATTAAATGTAAGAATAATTATATATATATATATATATATATATATATATATATATAAACTTATTTATTTAAATTTTTTATACCGAGATATTTGAGAACATTACATGAAACAAAAATCTTCAGGAAATTACATGAAACAAAAGATTCTAGAAGTTTAAAAAATCTTTGTTTTACATCCAAAAGTTTCGAGTTTAAAATTAGTCTTCAGTTCACAAAAAAAAATTCATAAATACCTAGTCTTGTCATTTAAATAAAAACTAAAGGTGCATGGTATCGTGCCTTAAAGCAAATTGCTAAAACAAGATTAAAATTGAAAAAAAAAGATTCAAAATTTGAAACCAAAAAATTATTTTGAAAACTTCTAAATTTTGTGAAAAAAATTGATTGAAAAATTTGACGTTTTCAAGATATATTTTGAAAATGTTGAACTTTTTCCAAAGCAATTGCGATACGTTAGATGCGTAGAAACGAAATATCGAAGCGCGTGAGCGCCGCATCCCAGTCTAACGAATAAACATTGGTACAGAACCCATAGGAATTTAAACAAAATTTATACTTATTATTAAAATCTCTATTAAATATCTGATAATTTGATGTGCATATGTCTTATGATCATTTTTGACCGCCAAATGGCTCATTTTTTTTACTTTTTTCATTAGATCCCCGAAACCGCTAGACCTGCCTTTCCACAATAACTCATCAGTTCTTCATTTTGTCAATACAAATAAAATGTTTTTTGAATTATTCAAATCGGTTAATCCGTGGGCACGAAATCGTCGACGAAAAATTGTATCGGTACATACATACACACACACATATGTATGTATGTATATACATTTTTTCTAAGGTATGCCAAAATGAGGCTTTGAGACGTAAAAATATATAAAAGTTGTTTTAATTCAGTTTCTAAATCACAAAAAAATACAATAAATACTTAGTCTTAAATTTAAATTTAAATAAAAAAATATATGACAAAACAAAATTCAGTTCATAATTTTGGATTTAAATCGGCAACAAAGACTAAACAATTTTATATATATTTTTTGAGAATTAAAAGTTAATTAGAAGCAATTCATCTTAAATGGCATAAAATCAAAAGTCGAAATGTTTGGAGGTAAAAAAAATCTGCAATGTGTGTGTGTATGTATGAGCATTTAGTCAATATCAATTCGTTCCGTGATAAATGTCCAAATTCCAAACATTCCAAGATAATTTCCGAAGCAAGCCATACCATTGTTTTGTTAAAAATTGTTTTCAAATACTTTAAAACGATAATAAATTTAAATAAATTTCAACAGTTTTCATCAACTTGTCAACGAAACAAATTTATATAGTTTTCGCTTCACATTAAAAAATATTATTATAGACAAAGTTTATTGTGCCTACAGTAATGTAATAAAGGTAAATTTATTCAAATTTTTATAAAACCTTATATCTCTCCAAGGTGTTATTTGTGTAATGCATCGCAAAAAAAATTTTGTCAAGAACTTTCAAGTTACGAATATGAATGGAATACCCAGTGTACAAAATTACTATTATTATTCAATTTAATGATAATAAAAAGATAATTTTAAATTTAAAATAAACGATCTAGCGATTGTTTATATTTTTTGAAACAACAGTTTTTACTTTCTAAGATTTTCTTGCACGTATTAAAGATTTCATCCCTAAGCATCTCAAGATTGTTCTCTTATCTTATTAACATAAAGTAAACTTACGTTCACATAATAATTAAAATATAATTAATAATTTAGTTGTAATAATGTAATTGTAAAATATTTTATATTAAATTTTGATAATTATGCTAACTGCCACAAATAAAAGAACAAAAAACTTAAAATTATTATATCAGGATTTAAAAACAATTAAGCATAATTCGGTCGCAAGTATGAGAGTATTTTCTATTTCGGGAAATTTTGTGAGTAAACAAAGGACACGTCTAAGTAGCAATTCGATAGACTCAGTTTTTTCAATCACATTTTATTAAACAAAAAAACAATTAGAATGTTCAAAGTTAATTAATTAAAATTGCTTGGAACAGATAATACTCCAGTTTAGCTTAATTGTTTTTAAAATTAAAATTGATATTAACAAGTATGTATCAACATGTATCTATTTTTTTTTTTAATTTAATGAATGCTTTTTATTTAAACAAGTGTATTATTTTTATTTATTCGAAAACATTACCTTCACAATCATAAAAATATTTTCATTCTTATATGTGAAAATGATGCATGAATAAGGAATAATTATTTTCAAAGTTATTTAATCAAGATAAACTATTAATCTTTAGTTCTACTAATTAAAATTAAATTACAGAACGGATAAATTACAAAATACTCGAGCAAAAATTTTACTTTCGATATAAAATTCGAAAACCGGCTAAAACCGGTTTTTCAGTAAAATTAAAATTCGAAAACCGGTTTTCTGAAATGTCGGTTTTTGTACAAACCCTAGTAAATACATAACTCAAAAAATAATTAAAAAAAAATTGGGGTTAATCTTAAGATGGAGATTAAGTAAGATTCTAACACTGTAAAGAATTACTCTTCATAAAATTTATAATGACTTTGTAACTGTAATGTAAAAGATGAGAGGAATTACGTTTGTTTACACAAGAAGTATTAAGGGATAATAAGTAGAGACTCAACTATCTTTCTAAGGTCACAATTTTTTTCAATGTAAAGGATGGAAGGATTCGACATGTTAAAAGTATGGGTCAAAGTTAATGATATGTTCTCATAGCATAGTTTTGAATTGATTTGGGTTTCTAGAATTATGTATATATATATATATATACACAATATTATTTTTTTCCAAGATGTCTACTACTAATGGAAATCGCAAAGGGTGGCGTCGACCAGCCTCGGTTCCGTACCCGAGCATCTGGCGCCGATTCGAGCGTCCGGACAAAACCGAACCTGGACGAATCCGGAAATTCCGGGTACAAGACGCCAGTGACAAAAACTTACAAGATGCCATCGTAAAACACATGTCCGAGATATTTTTAGAAGACGAACCGACTTGTCACTCACTCAGTAAGTGGAAATAGAAATAGGAATAGATCGATTTAAAAATCTAACAACGTCTACTTATAATTCTGATATTGCCTAGGCTCATAAATTAATTGAAATTTTTGGCAAATGACAGTTTTCATTTGTTTTCGAAGTCAAACAATGTCTCAAATATTTTCAATGTCAAACAATGACATGTCGTTTTTTGCAAGTTTTTCCATTTATTTCTACAATATTAATATATTTTTATAATCACATACATTCTGAAAAGTTCCCTTAACAAACTTCAGAAAGATTTATCAGAATCCGAACAATCGTTTAGGAGGAGCATATTTACATACATCATTACAGAATAATTTTATATATAAGATATAGAATTTTAAAAGTGAAATCAAGCAATCCAAATATTTCGAAATCTAAAAAAGAAGAAGAAAAGAAGAAATGAATCTAGTGGTAAAAAATTGTTCAAATATTAAAACAAACAAACAATGATTAAATTTTGGTAGATGTCAAAAAGCAAAAAAGAACAACTTCTCTTATTTACACATTGTGAATTTAAAAAAATGAAAACAGATTCAGAAAAACCTTCTTAGGTCAATATTTAGTTCAATATATAAAATAACGGCATTGTTTAAATCAAAGGTGTGTTTAAAGTTTGGCATATGGTCTGAAAGCATTGTTTTGTATTGATTTTTATTTTTTGAATTATATTTATGTTGAAGCATTCTCTTAGATATATATTGTGAACTCTCTCCAATATAGAATTTTTCACAATATCAAATATATATATATATATATATATATATATATATATATATATTAGGTTGTCAAATATCTCCCTTCCGCTTTTTTGCTCTTGGTTTATAATACAAAAAGGCGGAAGGGAGATATTTGACAACCTATTATATATATATATATATATATATATATATATATTCCATACGTTTCGACATACTTTCTTACGTAATCTTTAGTGGACTACTAATTGAAAGAGTATTAATTTTATAACAAAAGTAGCATGAACAAAAGAAATGATACTTCTTCACTTTGTAAGAATAACCGAATTGTTTTAAGCAATATTTGAAAATTATTTTTTTTATATACATAACCGCAATTTTTGGCTTCCTTTCTTGCTCATTAAAATGTTGCATTCTTGCATCATTGCAAAAATTGTATCGTTGAAAAAATTTATAATTTTTTTCGATAAATATTTCCAATAACTTTATATTTCCACACATTTCGATATACTTTCTTACGTAATCTTTAGTGAACTACAAATTGAAAGTGCATTAACTTTTTAACAAAAATAGCATCAACAAACGAAATGATACTTCTTCACTTTGTAAGAATAATCGAATTGTTTAAAACAATGTTTAAAAATTATTTTTTTTTAAATACATAACCGCAATTTTTCGCTTCCTTTCTTGCTCATTAAAATGTTGCATTCCTGCATCATTGCAAAAATTGTATCGTTGAAAAAATTATTTACCAGCCTTAAGTCAGTCCTTACAATTTTATCAAGTTAGTCTGTAGTCCCCTTACAATTTAAAAAAAAATAGCTTTTGTATCGTGTACTTTTTTCCTTTACCTAAACTAAACAATGCGAAATTCAATCTAAAAGTATTTTTGAAGAAATAGGGACCTATTCTGCCGCACAACGGAAAAATGTTATGGCAAGGCCATGTTATGAAAAACTTTCCATACTGTATATAGACAAAAGCCATGTGGTTGTTGTGCAGTCACGCGTATTTCTCAGGTTATCAGATAGAAAATTGAACGTAGAAACCGCACATATGTCAAAAAAAAAACGATCTTATATAACAGGATCTTTCTGACTCAGCTTCATAACATACGAGTGACGTTGCAGTTTATGTGTGAAACGCCTGAATGCACAGCAAATATGAGACATTTTGACAGTACACCTAAGTCTGTTTTTACACGGTCTTTTTGTACACGGTTTTGATATAACACGGTTTGAAAATTGAATATTTTTAATTTTTTTACACGATTTTATTCCATTTAGCACGATTTGAAATTTTATGTGCTTAAATTTTTTTTGTCAAATTTAATTTTTGCGAAGTATGTTCATATCACAAAAAAGTATTTATGAAAGAAAAATGTCTGAAACCATCGATAGTATCGATAGTTTGCGAACACTAGCTTAAAGATTTAAGTGAATTCCCCTTTAGCGCGTACAAACAACAATTTTTACTGGTCAAAGCAAATGTGAATAGCATTATATATTTGATTTAATAAAATAAACATGAATTCTTGTTCTTAAATATTCTTGTTTTTCACTAATTTTAATAGGTTTTAGAGATTAGGAACAAATCACCCATTTTTGTATAAGATCAATGTCTTTTTTTACACGTTTTTTTTTCGTACACGGCTTCTTCTGGAACCAATCTACCGTGTAAAAACAGACTTAGGTGTATACATTTTGATTCAGTATGGAAGTTGGAGAGGAACATGGCCTTGTCATAACATTGGTCAGATAAATCTCCAAATTAAATATTTTTAATAAAGCAGAATACATCATTTTACGCCACCTAGCCTTATAAGCCAACTATATACCTATGTCCATTCAATCTAATTAAAAATATCAAATTATCATTTTTAATTCTTGGATTTTTATGATTATATTTTGCCTATCTATTCATACAGATATTTATTATTTATATTTAGATTTAGTAAATGATGCCGTATCCCTGGCCGAAGCCCAAGAGATCTGGCACCATCTGTTCTCATTCGGTTGCGCTCTGGTGTGTTTGGAAGAGAACCAGGACGGAACTTTGGTGATGACACCAGGAACCAACACACCTTACATCGTTGGATGTAATTTGACCTACGTTTGCAGTAAGGGCGAAAAAAATCCCAAGGTAATAAAAGAAACTTCACGTTTCATTTTATTTTTTATATTTAGCACCTTGTCAATGTACACGACGCCAGTATTTCTTGTAACGGAATTTCTGTCAAGTTTTCTAGTAAGGTGAGCAAGAATTTTGCGCCAGATTTTCACTAATTTCATGATTAATGATATTTTTGTTTGTATTTTTAAATAGATTATTATAAATATATACTGCAAATTTCACAATTCAAATTTTATAGGCCTAAAATGCACTAATGCTTATAAGTGTACAAACAGAACATTTTATAAAATGTAAATAATAAACACATATGTATCGTATTCGATTAGGATGAATTCATAATGTGATTTAATCTCATATTTCTAAGTATTAAATTAACTAATAACTAGTGGAGCGCATGGCATCGTGCCTTAAGCCAAATTGCTGGAACTTCCCGTACCAAATTTTATTTTAAAAAAAAAAAAAAAATTTTTAGAAAAAAAAATAACATTTTTGAAAAAAAATAGATTTTTGAGAAACTATAAATTTCTAGAACACACATACACACACGCATACACACACATACACACATACATCTATTTTTTCTAAGGTATGCTAAAATATTCAGAAATCTCTGAAACGTAAAGATACATAAAAATTTTCATTTTCGGGATAAGATAATAAAATGCTGCAGTTTAACATAACAATTATTGATTTTTAATCAACTTTATTGGATACTTAATTTCTTATAAAAATATTAAAAAGGTTATGAAAAGTTTAGTAGAAGTATTATGTAAATTTAATATTTTGAAATTTCAAAAATTTTGATTTGTTCACAGATTTTGTTATTTTTTAACATTTTTGAGTATTTTTGCAAATTTTAGATAAAATTACGAAAATTAGAAAAAAAAATGCATATTAGAATTCTTCGGAAATTTAATTATTTTAAAATTACTGAACTGTGTTTCCCAAAAACTAAAAGTTTTTCACATCGCTATATATACACAATTATTCACAAAATAAAAACTGAACGCTTCCAAAGTCGAGGTACATAAATCAAGTACAGAATCTAGTGGTGTCTGGCATCGTGCCTTAAGGCAAATTGCTGGAACTTCCGGTACCGTAATGAAATATTCGAGAAATTTTAAACGTTTTCAAATATATTATTACAAAGACTGTAACTTTCATTATTTTTGCCATCTTGTTATATCTGAGCAAATCAAATGTAAATCATAAATCATAAATCAATTTATCTCCAGAACATTAACAATCGTCATTTCATTTCGAATTCAATTTAAAAAAAAAAAAAAAATTTGCCTAAAATTGAAAAAAGCTCCCGTATAGTCACAGTCTAAACGCATTTGCGAATAATTATGTGTGACATTTTCACTTATACTGTGCTTAGCTTGGCGGCATTTTCACATTTTTCAATAGTTTTCACAAAATTGGAAAAGTGCTCCAGTGCATAAACAGTCTAAACGCACTTGGGTAAACATTTGTACCAGAGTGGCGCTTAGACTGTGGTTAGCCTGGGTAACTTTTTTAATTTTTAATCCAAAATTACAAAAATATATGAAAAAAAAAATTAGAAACAAATTTTTTTTTCAAAAGCAATTATTTTGTTGAAACAAGCAGAAAGTTCTTTGAATCATTTAAATCGCGGACGCTTAGTTCTCTCAAAAACTACCATTTTTTTAACATTTAGCTCTGTATCTCCGAAACCGCTGGGCCTACCTTTTGCCAAAAACTAATAACCAGTTTACCCCGTCCTACAATCATACAAATCGAATGATCCGTTCTCTCAAATACTTGATTTCTATTTTCTGCACTCTTTGCTCGATATCTCCGTAACGGCTGAACCTGCCTTTGCCAAAAACTAATCAGCACATCTCCCTATTAATAGAAATCGAATGTTTTACCATCGAAACCATTAAAATTGGTTGATCCGTGCGTCCGAAAACGTGGACGAAAAAATGCGGACATACAAAACACACACACACACACATCCATTTAGTTTCTGAGGTATGCCAGTAAAATGTTCAGAAACCTTCAAAACGTCGAGAAATGCAATAGATATATCCTGGTGACGTTTGTTTTCCATGTATCACAATTCCTAACAAGACAAGAACACTCAATTTATCTTGAATAAGATTAGTCGTGCATCGGATAACACGGACCTTCTGAACCATATTTTAGCGATTCAATATAAAATTTTTACTCTGACGATGAGACAAACCGAGTCTCGAAACTTGTAAAGAATTTATATAATCAAAAGTATTTTTTTTAGGTGAAAGGCGAAGCTTTGTCCATTATTTGCGAAGCAATGGACTACGTGGCCTCATTCACCGACTGCTACGCCCACTACGGCGTAGACGAGTACCTCTACGCCTTCGGCTTGAGCGTGGACCCGCGTTATAGAGGAATGGGCATCGGGATGGAAATATTGAAAGCCAGGAACGATTTAGGGTTGAAGGTAAGTGAAAAAAAAACTAGGAGTAAGTGACATTTGCCTTAATAAAATCTGCACAAACTTCCCTAAATAGATAGTAATAACCAGAAGACCATTTTTAGTTATTGGACAAAATTGTTAGTCACATTTTTCTTATGTCAAATGTAATGTAATATATTGTAATTCAAATGTCCCGCCATTAATATTAGTGATGTTGGCAATAGTGTTCCCCTACTATAACTAGGTATCCGCCATCTTATATTTATGTTTATGTTAAAACTATGTAAAATAACTCTCTTCTTGCTGAATCGCGATGCAAGTAACATTTAAAATAAACTGAGTAATTTAGAGAAAGCATTTTTATTTTACCAGTTATTAAACAATTTTATATCTCACAACCATGCATCGTTTCGGGTCTACGACTAACGTAGCATTCATCTTTATAATAATCTTGTATTTACCATCTTATCTTATTTTTTACTAGGTTGGTTTAAAAGCTACAGTAACAACCTTTACTGCAATAGCTTCCCAAAAACTAGCCGAAAGATGTGGATACGAAGTTTTAGTCGAGAAGACATATGAAGAAATCGAAAAACACAACCCCAGATTCAAATTTCCAGGAATACAGACAAAATCTATGAAAATAATGGGCAGGAAACTGGATGTACATTTACCATAATAGAAATACATGTATAGTCTATATTTGTATTTGAATTAATTATATTTACAACTGCATGTGATTTATTAAATATATATTTTACGACCTAGGCTTGTCTATTATTTTACATAATTTAGATTTATAGAAACCTATACAATACTATTTAGTTATATTTTGAAACCTAACAAATATTGTCAGATTTCTATGTACATTTTAATGAGATTTAAGCGAATCACGAGATTCAATTTGAAATCCAAAAATATGGAGAAGATTAAAATTTACTTAAGAAATATCACTGATAAACTTTCAGTCCCACTTTTTTTGGCAAAAGAAGTAATGCCTAAATAACTTTCGCCTCAGATAAAGAAACGTATTTGGTTTATATAACAGAACATCTTATTCATAATTACAACTTAATCACTATTTATATATATATATATATATATATATATATATATATATATATATATTAGGTTGTCAAATATCTCCCTTCCGCCTTTTTGTATTATAAACCAATAGCAAAAAAGCGGAAGGGAGATATTTGACAACCTAATATATATATATATATATATATATATATATATATATATATATATATATATATATATACACCTAAGTCTGTTTTTACACGGTCTTTTTGTACACGGTTTTGATATAACACAGTTTGAAAATTAAATATTTTTAATTTTTTTACACGATTTTATTCCATTTAGCACTATTTGAAATTTTATGTACTTAATTTTTTTTTGTCAAATTTAATTTTTGCGAAGTATGTTGATATCACAAAAAAGTATTTATGAAAGAAAAAAGTCTGAAACCATCGACAGTATCGATAGTTTGCGAACACTAGCTTAAAGATTTAAGTGAATTCCCCTTGAGCGCGTACAAACAATTTTTACAGGTCAAAGCAAAGGTGAATAGCACTAATTTAGAGGAATTATTATTAAAATTAACATGAATTATTGTTCTTGAAAATTTTTGTTTTTCACTAATTTTAATAGGTTTTAGAGATTAGGAACAAATCACCCATTTTTCTATAAGATCAATGTCTTTTTTACACGGCTTTTTCTGGAACCAATCTACCGTGTAAAAACAGACTTAGGTGTATGTATATACGAGGTGTGTTCAAAAAGTACCCGGAATTACTAATAATTAAATTTCGCGGGTCTGGAGTGTCTGATTGTCAAAAATTTTTTTTTATTGTGTTGGTATACATGCCCCTAAAGTATGATGAAATTTTCAGCTATATTCACTGTTTACTTTGTCTGTGGTAGTCGCTAAGGTTCGACGTGTTTTTCTGAGCTCGGCGATTTTTACAATGGAAGAATTGAAAAAGTCAAAGAATTTGTATTAAATTTTGCGTAAAAAATGAAATAAAGTGTTGCAAAGTGCAAAAATTCACCAGATATGGCTCCGTGTGACTTTTTCCTATTCCCAAAGTTGAAGAGACCCATGAAAGGACGGCGGTTTTCCTCGATTGAAGAAAATCGCCGAGAGTGCTCAAGGACATATCAAAAAGTGAATATCAAGGGTGCTTCGAAAATTGGAAAAAACGCTGGCATAAGTGTATTATATCTGGGGGGGACTACTTTGAAGGGGACCACATTAATGTAGACGAATAAATAAATATTTTTTTGAAAAAACGAAAATTACGAAAACTTTTTGAACAGACCTCGTATATATATATATATTCAATAGATAAGTCCTGGATTTTTTCAAATATTGATTGTTTCTTTTCCGAACAGTAAATCCAATAATAAAAAACAATTTGTTTTTAGAAGATGTTTAATACGACGTTTCGGAACTAGGTACGTTCCATCATCAGGTTTATTCTGTAATAATTTATATATCCATATCACTAATATTTTTTTGTTAAAAACACTCGATTTTTTGGAAGATATTTTTAGATGTTACGACTACACAAGACTTAAACACACTGAGTGTTCAGTGTGTTTAAGTCTTGTGTAGTCGTAACATCTAAAAATATCTTCCAAAAAAATCGAGTGTTTTTACACAAAAATATTAGTGATATGGATATATAAATTATTACAGAATAAACCTGATGATGGAACGTACCTAGTTCCGAAACGTCGTATTAAACATCTTCAAAAAACAAATTGTTCTTTATTATTGGATTTACTGTTCGGAAAAGAAACAATCAATATATATATATATATATATATATATATCCTTCATAAAAAATTCCTTCCTCCTACCTTAAATAAAACATAAATGCACATTATCCCATGAACAACATTTATCTTCAATATTATTATTTACATTGCAGAAAGTTCTTCTTTACTTAAAACTTGGACACTTTCAACTGGCATTGTGTGTGTTGCAATGTGTGCTGTTAAGGCTGATCCTTGGGTGAATGATTTGTTGCAAGTTGTACAGACGAAAGGCTTTTCACCGGTGTGTAACCTCATATGAACCTAGAGAAAAAAGAAATACATATATATATATATATATATATATATATATATATATATATATCTTCTTATATATAAAAATGGAGCTCTCGATCAAATAATTCGGTAAAACTCGAAAACGGCTAAACCGATTTGGCTAGTCTTAGTCTTGAAAAATTCGTGCCAATCCAGAGATGGTCGGAAAGGTGAGAATATTTCAAAATCGCGTAGAAACTTTACATTTTTAATTTGAAATTTTTGGTAGAAGCGTAATTTAAATAAAACAATGGACGGCGGCTAATACGTCAAATATCAAACGTTTTTGACAGATGATGTTCAATTACTTTTAATAGAAAGTTTTACGTGAATATTATTTAATTATGATTAAGTTGTAGTAAGTAGTTCTGTTTGTAGTTTTATTTATACACAAAAACGTTAGTAAAGAAAAATTATAAAAATATAAATTCAAATATGTTTTTAACAGAAGAAACTAAAAAATGCAATACACACTTGCATACTCTATTTTTATTAGTTGCGAAACGACGGTTGGATATGATATGAGAAGCACGTTTGAAAAATGTTTTAAAAACATACAATATTATACTAGAGCTATAAAATTTTAGTATTTTATTATCTAATATATGTACTCAATTATAAAAATATAAAATCACATATGTTTCTAACAAAAAAAGCTATAAATGTGCAATATTGTAAACAAATGCACTCTTGCATATCTAGTTTCCAATAGTTGCAAAATCCACGTTTGATGAGTATTTTGAAAAATATTTAAAAATATAAAACGTTATACTAGAGTTACAAAATTTTAGTATGTTATTTCTTAATATGTGTACAAAATTATAAAAATATAAAATCATACATGTTTCTTACAAAAAAAGCTATCAATTTGCAATTCAGTAAAATCATGTAATAGGGTCGCAAGTGTTACTAAAAACTCAACAATATCAACTTTTTTGAAATGTTAATATGAAAATACACTTTTTGGCATATTTTTCTCAAACACGGTGTTCTGAAAGATTTAATTTGTATAATTATATACTCATTGGTATTCATAAAACTTTTTCTAGATTATATTATTTTTTACTTATGTTATTTAAATTCAGAACCTAAATTTGGTATCGATCAAAGGGACATTTTGTCGAATAACATTTTCCCAGTTATAATCTCCCAGAATTTATTGAAGAATAGATAGAAATATATGAAAGTCCGGGGTTAAAAACGTCCACCACCAATGTGTCAAAAATCAGTAAAGTTAAGCATTGATTAACAACAATATTTGAAAGTAGAGGGAAAAATAAGTATAACCAGCTATAACCTTGATTCTCTAGACTTTGCTACCGGGAGATAAATGGTAATCTTTGAAAATCCATAATAAAAGTATTTTCTTCCGTTGGTAGTTTTAGCATTAGTTAAAAATGTAATTATTTTGTAAAATACCTTTAAAATTATAATAAGGCTTTAAACCTGTTTGTCACCTGGCCGTTCCAAGTTACTCCGTCTATAGGGTAAAAAGGTCTAGATAACAAATTTTTGAAAGACATCAAAAAAGCACAATTCTACAATGATGAAGAAGCTGACAGTTTTACTGAACGTAGTCAGATAATTGTTTGTTTGAAATGTGTTATTTATTGTGATATAATTGTTTTGGTTTTCACAATATAATTAATATTTGCCTCCTTGCCCTGCTCTACATATATACTTTTTATAAAATTTACTTTAATTTATCGAATGTTACTTGAAACTTTTCAAAAAGCAGGTCAAAGAAGAAATACTTAATTCATGTTCTATCTCTCCTCGCAGAAATTTGAAAATTTTGTATAAGCTCAGTAGTATTATTTACAATTATACACAAAATCCTGAATCAAAAAGAATCTGAAACACTTGAAACGTAATCAATAAATCGAAATACCAAAAAAGACTCGGATTGAATTATACCATGTTTTCTATAGAAAGTGTATAAAACTTGCAGTTTGATTGTATTGACAAAATATAGACAAACTAATGGGGTTTATTGTTATTATAATACCTCATTGTATATAGCATTCAAACAACACATCCTTATACACTTAAAGTATTAATATTTTTGATTCTCTAGAAATTGTTTAGAATATACCTTACTTAGCAAAACAACGTTTGGCGGGTCAGCTAGTATATATATATATATATATATATATATTATGTTGAAAATGTTTAAATTTAATGTTGAAATGTATGATTGATTTCTTGGAGGGCGTAACATCAAGTAAAAAATAAGTAAAGAAAATATTTTTTTCAAAACATCTTTATTTTTCCATACGTTTCGACGTAAAATTCTACGTCATCTTCAGTGGTTCTACAATTTAAAAAAAGAAAAAAAACAGAAAGTAACGTTACAAATTGAATATACATAAGCAATAGTAAAAGAAAAGTTTTAACTAAAGAGAATTGCAAAAAACATTACTTACTTGAATTATTTATATTATCACTAACACATATTAATATCTAGCTTGTCTCTAATTATTAATTTTTACAAGTTATATTAATATGTGTTAGTGATAATATAAATAATTCAAGTATGTAATGTTTTATGCAATTCTCTTTAGTTAAAACTTTTCTTTTTACTATTGCTTATGTATATTCAATTTGCAACGTTACTTTCTGTTTTTTTTTTCTTTTTTTAAATTGTAGAACCACTGACGATGACGTAGAATTTTACGTCGAAACGTATGGAAAAATAAAGATGTTTTGAAAAAAATCTTTTCTTTACTTATTTTTTACTTGATGTTACGCCCTCCAAGAAATCAATCATATATATATTATATATTTATTTTACCTTAAGACTGCTGCTTCCTACAAATCTCTTGTTGCAAACAGTACAAGCATGAGGCTTAACTCCCGTGTGTGATCTCATGTGACCAGAAAGATGGCTCGAACTCGTAAAGGCTGAAACCAAAGTAAAATTAAAATCGTGCAAATCATTTTCGTAACAAAACAATAATAATTATCTATCTATCTACCTCTATTACAGATAGTACACTTGTGCGGCTTTTCCCCCGTGTGACTTCTCTGATGTATCGTCAGAGTCTCCTGCCTAGAGAATGCTTTTCCGCACATGTTACAAGCGAACGGGCGCTCCCCAGTGTGTGTTCGCATATGAATGACTAAAGAATTGGCCCCCGAGAAGGCTTTTCCGCACACATTGCAGACATAAGGGCGCTCCCCTGTGTGAGTCCTCATGTGCACGGGGATGTAACCGGATTGTGTGAAACCTTTGCCGCAGACCGGACAGAGGTAAGGTTTTTCACCTGTGTGGACACGGAGGTGCTTTTCGAGGTTGCATAGTTGGGTGAAACCTGGGGAAAAAGATAATGATTGATTGGAAAATAATACATTTATTAACTTCCCGAAGGAGAATTTTATGTTTTCATCAAAAAATCCGATTCGTTAATTTTATGTTTTCTCGACGTTTCAAGCCATTCTGAATCGAATGAGACCAAATTTGGAAAAAGTATGTGTGTGTGTGTGTGTGTGTGTGTGTGTGAACAGATTTTTTGCCGTAAATTAACGTTTTCTCAAAAACGGATGGACCGATTTCAAAAATTTAAAAGCCATTCGATGTATCTCGATGAGGACTATTGTTTGTCAGTTTTGTGCGACGATCGGCCAAGCCGTTTCTTCGTAAATAGCAGAAAAGTGAAAACTTTTCGTCCACGTTTTAGCCCGCAATTCTGAATCGATTTTGAAAATTCAAAAATCGTTCGAAAGATATTGGTTGGCGACCTGATTAGTTTGTGGTAGAGATCGGCCGGGCCGTTTTCTTGTAATAAAGTTTTAAAAAAAAAAAATTTCATCGATTTTTATTGTTATTTTTTTTGACGGTAGATACCATAGTTTTCTAGGTCATACTAAAATATTACGGCCCTACGACAACTCATTTAGCTTTAAAAATTCGTCAAAGTTTGCAAAAATTGGTATAGTTTTATTGACATTTGTCAAAATTAGAACTTTCATCGACGTTTGCTCAAAAACGCCTGAACCGATTTCAGAAATTTAAAAACCATTTGATGTATCTCGATGAGGATTATTGTTTCTCAGTTTTGTGCGACGATCTGCCAAGCCGTTTCTTTATAATTTGAAAAAAAGTGTTAAACATTTCGTCCACATTTAAGCTCATCCTACCGAACCGATTTTAAAAAATCAAAAACTGTTCGAAAGATATTAGTTGGGAATGATACTGATTAGTTTTAGGTGAAAATCTACCGAGCCGTTTTCTTGTAATTAACTGTTGGAAAAAAAATTTAAGCCGATTTTTATGGATTTTTTTTTTTAGTGATATATACCATGGTCTTATAGAACTTACTGAAATATTACGGCCTTATAACAAATTATTTGATTTTAAAAATTCATCAAAGTTTGAGAAAATGAGTAGTTCTTTTGAGATTTGTTAAAATTAAAATTAGATGATTTACTTGGTATAATGATAGAGTACTTGGTCTTGAACATAATAAACTATTAAAGTCCTGAAAACTGGTTCAATTATATAAAATTTGCTTTTAGAAAATACTCCGAGTCAAAGTGTTCGTTCGTTTCAATTATGTGTAATAAATCCACTCGGAATACTTATAATCACTCATAAATTAATTTATTTTTTATTGATTAAGTCGATTATTTACACATATTGGGAAGTTCATGTAACTTGCCTCAAGGCTAAATACCAAACCAACTAGTTTTGGAAGTCATACTTGTAATGGATTAAAAGTCTGGCCGAGCAGAAATGTTATGTTTATTGAAGTAAAACTTCTAATGCGACTGAGCAGTAGAAAAGCGACCAAGCGAGAACTGCCCAAAAACATTATAGATAGTCTGAAATTGTTCTGGATGATTTGAAAATGCTCTAATGTGAAAATATGTTAGATAATGTGAAGATTTTTTAGATAGTCTGAATTGGTCAGAAATTAATCTAGATAGTCTAAACGTGTTCTAGATAGTCGGAAAATGTTCTGGATATCCTGAAAATGTTCTAGATAGTGTGGATTTTTTTTAGATATTCTGAGACGGTCAAAAATTGTTCTAAGTAGTTCGCAAGTGTTCTAAATAGTCCGCAATTGATCTAGTTTGAAAATCTTTTCGTTCGTCTGAAAATGTTCTAGATGGTCGGAAAATGTTCTGAATAGCTGAAAATGCTCGAGATAGTGTGAAAGTGTTCTAGATAGTGTGGATTTTTTTTAGATAGTCTGCGATGGTCAGAAGTTGTTCTAACTAGTTTGAAAGTGTTCTAGATAGTCCGCAAATGTTTTAAATAGCCTGAAAATGTTCCAGATAGTCTGAAACTGCTCTAGATAATGTAAAAATATTCTAGATCTTTTTTCAGATAGTCCGAATTGTTCTATTTAATCTAAATCTGATCATCTAAAAATGTACTAAATACACCTGAAAATCTTTTGGTTAGTCCGAAAATGTTCTAGATAGTCGGAAAACGTTCTAAATGGTATAAAAATATTCTAGATTGTCTAAAAATGGTCTAGATAGTCTAAACATGTTCTAGATGGTATAAAAATGTTCTACATAGCCTATTTTAGATGGTCAAGGTAGGTTGAAAATCTTCTAAATTATATAAAAACGTTAGAACTATATAAAAACGTTAGAACTATATAGAATTATATAAAAACATAGAAAGTCTTAAAATATTGAAGATAGTCTGAAAAAGCTCTAGATAGTCTGCAAATGTTCTAGATGATATAAAAAGGTTCTAAATGGACTGAAAACGTTCTAGGTAGTTTACAAGCCTTCTAAATGGTATAAAACCGTTCTAGATAATCTGAAAATATTCAAGATAGTTTTAAAAAAAGTTCTATATAGTCTGCTAGAGTTCTAGATGGTATAAAAATGTTCTAGTTAGTCTGAAAACGTTCTAAATAACCTGAAAACATTCTAAATAATCTGAAAACGTTCTAATTAGCTTGAAAACGTTCTAAATAGCCTGAAAACGTGCTAGATAGCCTGAATACGTTCGAAATAAGCTGAAAACGTTCTAAATAGCCTGAAAACGTTCTAAATAGCCTGAAAATGTTCTGGATAATCTAAAAATGTTCTAGATCGTAGAAAATTGTTGAAGATGGTATAGAAAATATTCTAAATAGTATTAAAATATTCTAGATAATCTAAAAACATTCTAGTTAGCCTGAAAACGTTCTAGATAGCCTGAAAATGTTGTAAGTAGTCTGAAAATGTTCTTGATAGCCAGGGAATGTTCTAGGTAATCTAAAAATATTCTAGTTAGTATAAAAATATTCTAGAGAGTCTGAAAATATTCTAGATGGTATAAAAATGTTCTAATTAGTCTGAAAATGTTCTAGATATTTTTAAAACGGTCTAAATAGCCTAAAAACGTTCTAAATAGCCTGAAAACGTTCTGAATAACATGAAACGTTCGAAATAGCCTTAAAACGTTCTGAATAACCTGAAACGTTCTGAATAGCCTGAAAATGTTCTGGATAATCTAAAAATGTTCTAGATAGTAGAAAATTGTTGAAGATGGTATAGAAATGTTCAAGAAGGTATAGAAATGCCCTAAATATTCTGAAAATATTCTAGATAGTATCAAAATATTTTAAATAATCTAAAAACGTTCTAGTTAGTATGGAAGAAAATGTTCTAGAGAGTCTTAAAATATCCTAGATGGTATAAAAATGTTCTAATTAGTCTGAAAATGTTCTTGATAGCCAGGGAATGTTCTAGGTAATCTAAAAATATTCTAGTTAGTATAAAAATGTTCTAGAGAGTCTGAAAATATCCTAGATGGTACAAAAATGTTTTAATTAGTCTGAAAATGTTCTCGATAGCCAGGGAATGTTCTAGGTAATCTAAAAATATTGTAGTTAGTATAAAAATGTTCTAGAGAGTCGGAAAATATCCTAGATGGTATAAAAATGTCCTAATTAGTCTGAAAATGTTCTTGATAGCCAGCCAGGGAATATTCTAGGTAATCTAAAAATATTCAAGTTAGTATAAAAATGTTCTAGAGAGTCGGAAAATATCCTAGATGGTATAAAAATGTGCTAATTAGTCTGAAAATGTTCTTGATAGCCAGGGAATGTTCTAGGTAATCTAAAAATATTCTAGTTAGTATAAAAATGTTCTAGAGAGTCTGAAAATATCCTAGATGGTATAAAAATGTCCTAATTAGTCTGAAAATGTTCTTGATAGCCAGCCAGGGAATATTCTAGGTAATCTAAAAATATTCTAGTTAGTATAAAAATGTTCTAGAGAGTCTGAAAATATCCTAGATGGTACAAAAATGTTTTAATTAGTCTGAAAATGTTCTCGATAGCCAGGGAATGTTCTAGGTAATCTAAAAATATTGTAGTTAGTATAAAAATGTTCTAGAGAGTCGGAAAATATCCTAGATGGTATAAAAATGTCCTAATTAGTCTGAAAATGTTCTTGATAGCCAGCCAGGGAATATTCTAGGTAATCTAAAAATATTCAAGTTAGTATAAAAATGTTCTAGAGAGTCGGAAAATATCCTAGATGGTATAAAAATGTGCTAATTAGTCTGAAAATGTTCTTGATAGCCAGGGAATGTTCTAGGTAATCTAAAAATATTCTAGTTAGTATAAAAATGTTCTAGAGAGTCTGAAAATATCCTAGATGGTATAAAAATGTCCTAATTAGTCTGAAAATGTTCTCGATAGCCAGGGAATGTTCTAGGTAATCTAAAAATATTCTAGTTAGTATAAAAATGTTCTAGAGAGTCTGGAAATATCCTAGATGGTATAAAAATGTTCTAATTAGTCTGAAAATGTTCTATATATTCTTAAAACGTTTGAAATAGCCTAAAAACGTTCTAAATAAGCTGAAAACGGTCTACATAGCCTAAAAACGTTCTAAATAGCCTGAAAACGTTCGAAATAACCTAAAAACGTTCTAAATAAGCTGAAAACGTTCTATATAGCCTGAAAACGTTCTAAATGTTCTTGATCGTAAAAAAATGTTCAAGATGGTATAGAAATGTTCAAGAAGGTATAGAAATGTTCAAGAAGGTATAGAAATAATAATAATAGATAATCCAAAACTGTTCTAGTTGGTTTTAAGATATTTTAGATAGTCTAAAAAGTTGGTTTAAAAATAATTTTAGATAATTTAAAAAAAATTCTAGATAGTCTAAAAACATTCTGAATAATATAAAAATGACATATCTAGTCTGCAAATGTTCTAGAATCTATATAGTCATATAACAGATAAAATATTGTATATTTATCAAAAACCATGAATTGTTATTTCAAGTCTTAAAAATAATTTTTTTTTGTACTTTACCTTTATTGCAGACGCTACAAATATAAGGCTTTTCTCCTGTATGCGACCTTATATGTATACTTAGAGACCTCGCTTCAACATATTTCTTATTGCAAATATTACATGAAAACAATTTATGTCCTGTATGGTATTTCATATGCTTCGATAGAGAACTTGCCCATTTGAAACCACGACCTGGAAAAAAACAATTTTGTAAAACTTCAGAACAGTCTCTACAAATTAATTTAAACCTGTTTATGATTACTTACCACAAGCTGAACAAAGGTGCGGTTTCCCGACAACATTCCTAAGTTCACCAGTATGTCTTTTCTTGTGTTTAGTGAGATTCGAACTTTCTGCAAAAGTCTTATGACAAATATCACAAACGTGCGGTTTGGTCTCCATGTGTATTTTTAAATGCCTTTTTAAAATCCTGGCCTCAGGAAAAACTTTGCCACAGACACCGCAAGTGTGACCTGTTTTTTCTGCAGTTTTTGGAATGTGACTCATCATATGAACCTGAATAAAAAAAAAATTCATGCAATTCTAACTAAGAGACAAACATTGGTATTTTTGTACCTTTAAGTCTGTAGGGTTGCAAAAGCCTTTCGCACATTCAGGACAATAATAATTTTTATCAGATAATATAGCTGTAACGTTATTTTCTTCTAGAGTTTCTACATTTGTTGATAAGGCTAAAGCGTCTTCTAAAGTACAATGAACATCTTGTGTGCTGTTTTCTGTAATTTCTGTGAAATGAACCGGTTTCACACTGACAATCATTTGAACATCAGCACCACTCTCTGTCGTATAAGCTAAAATAATAATAAATTATTAAACACACATTCTTAAATGTGTAATATTTATTTCCTACTTACTGAAACTTTCGCTATTCAAATCAGCATGTTGTAAAATAACATGTGTATTAGGATCAAGTTGTGCACTAAGATCAAGCCCTTCAATTTCTAATTTAACATTGCTACTAACAAGAACACCATTGTCCATAGTCTGTTGATACTCCTCGTTTTCAGGAATAGTCTCCAGGACATTTTCAGTGACTTGATCATCTTCTTGCAGTCTTTGATTTACTTCCATTTGTGCTTGCTGTTCGAGCTCATTCTGAGCTTCCACCAAACGTTTCTGGATAAAGAAAACATATAAATATAAAACAATATATGTAAGGGTAATCCATTACCTTACCTGAAAGTCTTCAGAGACATAATTCCTAATAATATTATCAGATCTTTCGCACTGCTGTTTAAAAGCAAAAGCCCGGCTGATTTGCAGTACACACTGTCGACAAATTAAGTTAGGTAAACCGTCTTCTGTTGAAACCTGGAGCAAAAAATATTTGTGAGTATAAATTTGTGTGTGCGTATTGTTTATAAAATGTACATACCTTTATATTAGCAAAAGACATTAACATTTCGTCTAAACAAGTTCCAAACAAGGGTTTCATATCTCCTTTTTCCATTAGACATGCTCTGCATATTTTCTCCAGAACCAGCGGTGCATTAATATACATATTAACGTCCATTATGTAATATAATATTAGTTTACAAATTTATATTTGTAATTATTATAATTTTCACATTTCGCTAAACAAAAAATTGTTTTTGACATTCTAACTTTGAGCTGTCAAATTATACACCCTGAAGTTAGGCAACTTAAAAATTCCAATATGACAACCCTAATTTTTGTTTCAAACGTCAAAATTAAAACCACGTTTTAAATTTGAGGTTAAGCAACAAAAACATTTATTTATACTATTATTATTATTATCATATTTCTATTACCATGGCACAAGGCAAAATAAAAGTGAAAACAAATTTACCTTTAAAAAATGCAAAAAATAAAAAGCAAAAAGGCAAAGCAACAATGAGGCGTCCAAATGCTCCAATTCAACCCAAAAAAAAGAAGTTTGAAGAATCCAGTAAACTAAAACAAATGATTACAAAAACTGTAAATAAGTCTTTAGAAGCTGATATTCGTGCTATTGCTGATGATAATAACAAGATTCTGAGTGAGGCTCAAAAGGCTGTTGTGGCACACAATTCGAGGAAAAATGTTCCTGCTGCCCCTGTACTAAAAAAATAATAAACTGTTGTAATAATGATTAATAAATTATTTATATAATGTATGTTGTAATTGCTGTAAATAAATTTGTTTCATTAAATTACAAGAGGGTATTCTCATTTCAATACGACAATCAATATTACTTTCAATATTACAAAAACAAAGCATTCTCTAGAGTCTAGACGTAAAAAGTGGGTCTTCATTCTTTCATCCAATCCAATAAGTTTGAAGAATTCTGTGAATCAAAACAAATGATTACAAAAACTGTAAATAAGTCTTTAGAAGCTGATATTCGAGCTATTTCTGATGATAATACCAAGATTCTGAGTAAGACTCAAAAGTACTTGAACACAGCACGAGTCAAAACCTTTCAGCAGCCCCCTAAATTAGAAATAGTAAAATATTTATGTATTAATAGCTGTAAATAAAGTTGTCTCATTAAGTTACAAAAATGTATTCTCATTTTAATACAACTAAACCAATATTACTTTAAAAATTACAAAGACAAAGCATCCTGTAGTCATAAAAAAGGATCTTTTACTCTTTCATCAAATCCAAGAAGTTTGAAGAATCATGTGAAACAAAACCAATAATTAAAAAAATCTTTAAAAGGCTGTTGTGGCACACAATTCGAGAGAAAATGTTCCAACTGCTCCTGTGCTAAATAGGAAATGATAAATTGTTTATATATGTATGTTAATAGCTGTAAATAAATTTCTTTCATTAATTTACAAAAACGTATTTTCATTTAAATACGACAACTGATATAAAGACAAAGCATCCTGTAGTAATAAAAAATGAGTCTTTACTCTTTCATCCAATCTAAGAAGTTTAAAGAATTCTGTGAAACAAATGATTACAAAAATTGTAAAAAAAATCTTTAAAAGGCTTTTGTAGCATACAATTCGAGGAAAAATGTCCTAACTGCTCCTGTGCTAAATAGGAAATGATAAATTGTTTATATATGTATGTTAATAGCTGTAAATAAATTTCTTTCATTAATTTACAGAAATGTATTTTCATTTAAATACGACAACCTATATTACTTTTAAGATTACAAAAACATGCATCCATTAGATGTAAAAAGGGGTCATTTTTTCTTTAATCTAATCCCAGAAAACTGAAATAATTACAAAAACGTTCCAGCTGCTCCTGTGCTAAAGAAATTGTATTAAATTATTTATATCTAATATATGTTGTAATTGCTGTAAATAAAATTGTTTCATTAAATTACAAGAAGGTATTTTCATTTAAAAATAAATGAATACCCATATAACTTTAATAATTAATTACAAGAGATCCTTAAGCCCCTTGTCCAATTCAAGAAGTTTGAAGAATCTAGAAAATTAATGCTTACAAAAAGGTATTCTCATTTAAATATAACACAATGGCACACAATTCAAGGAAAAATGCTCCATCTGCTCCCGTGCTAAAGAAATAACAGTAAATTATTTATATAAAATGTACATTAATTGCTGTAAATGAAGTTGTTTCATTAAGTTACAAAAATGTATTTGCATTTACCAATTTTATTTTAAAAATTACAAAGACAAAGCTTCCTTCAGGTGTAAAACTGTGTCTTTTTTTCTTTCATCCAATCCCAGATTAGTAAACTAAAACAAATAATTAAAAAAACTGTAAATAAAATATTCATGCAGTAGCTATTGTGGCACACAATTCGAGAAAACACATTTCAGCTGCTTCTCTGTTAAAGAAATTGTAATAAATTATTTATATCTAATGAATGTTGTAATTGCTGTAAATAAAATTGTTGCATTAAAATGTATTCTCATATAAATATAACTGAAGACCCATATAACTTTAATAATTAAATACTAGAGATCCTTGAGCCCCTTGTCCAATTAAAAAAGTTAGAAGAATCTAGAAAATTAAAACAAATTATTACAAAAACTGTAAATAAGTATTTAGAAACAGATATTCAAGCTCTCTCTGATGATAACTAAATAAGAAATAGAATTAACAAATTGTTTATGGATAATACAAGTTAATTGCTGTAACTAAAGTTGTTTCATTAATTTACAATAATATTAGCATAGTTATTGTTATAACTTTTTATAACAATAAGTCAAATTATAAAAAGATGTAAAAATATCATTATCAACTGCAAATGAGGCAAATTGTGCCCTTAATAAATTACATCAAACCCAGAAACTAATTCCGACTTTTTCCAAGTATTTCTGGAAAGAAATATTTTAATTATTAATATTAAAAAAAGATATACCCAGCATCCGCACAATACAAAAAAGTGCTTCTATTTATATAACAAATTGTTCAAGTTATAAAAAAAATCTCATTTTATACAAGCGCATATTCAAAATGACTTGAGACACAAAATGTAAAAAGGCACTCCAACATAATTTTTAATCATCTTTGTCTAATATAAGTTATTTGCTGTAACTAAAGATGTTTCATTAATTTACAATAATATTAGCATAGTTATTATAATTTTTTATAACACTTAAAAAAAAATAATAGTAAAATTATAAAAAAAGATAAAAGTATCATTATCGTCAGCAAATAAAGCGAATTCTGTCCTTAATAATTTACATTAAACCCAGAAACTAATTTTGACTTTTTCCAGGTATTTCTGGATAGAAATATTTTAATTATGTTTTTATTATTAAAAAAGTGTTCTGGTTTATGTAACAAATTGATTAAGTTTTAAAAAAATCTCATTTTATACAAGCGCATATTTAAAATGACGTGAGCCGATACTAAATTCTTAAATAAATACTTTCGTCACAAAACGATACTATTTTATAATTGTTGAGTATTTTTCTTTTTGATATAAGTTAGAGATACAAAATGTAAAAAGGCACTCCAACATCCATTTGTCCAAATGCACCAACTCAATAAAAAAAAACAAAAAAAATCTATTAAACTTATAAAAATAATAAACTGTAAATCACAACTTCAGGATAAATAGTTAAGCTTAAAGGGCACAACTAGTGTGAAATTTCGAAAAAATCGATTTTTGTTTTTTTTTCATATTTCGGTAGATTACACCTTTAAAAACAACATATTAAAATTCCAAATCGATATCTTAAATAGTGTTTGAGTCACAGCCATTTAAATAGTATATATATAGTATATAGTACAACGATCATTTTATCTTTAAACGCGTTTTTCTCGAAACAGCATTTTCCGAATTTGCTGCAGCGATTACTCAAAAACGAATAATCCGATCACTATCGAATTTTTTTCACTGGTTCTACATATAGTTCTCCGTAAAATGAACTATCGATTTTTTGATCGGATCAAAAATCGAATTTTGGCAGTCGAAAAACGACCAAAATTTTGGGTAAAATTCGACTTTTTTTAAAAAAACGCCGCCATTTTGCCAATTTTTGATTAATTTTTTTTATCGTAGTTCATTTTACAGATAATATTATTTAGTTTAACGAGATTTTTTTTTTTATTTCATCCACGTAGAAGGCCGGAATCACTGCAGCAGTGAAGGGCCTTTTTTTTGTCGCGTCGTTGGACATCGACGATAACTTAAAAAATATTTAATTTTTTTCTTCAAACTATATATTCTTAAAACATGTATAAATATATTCCTAAAATTTTGAAATGATTGATGAAGTAGTTTTTTTTAAAAAAAAATCCCAAAAATCACCTATTTTTTAAGCAGTTATACTAGTTGTGCCCCTTAAGTTAATGCTGTAATAAAGTTGTATTACCAAGTCATAATAACAAATTCTGTTTTTTTTTT